>NC_140357.1:2460200-2909836 GCF_963514085.1 Chelon labrosus
ACACCATCAAAATACAAAATGGCCATATATGATTTCTCATCATTTAAGTAGAACTTAATATATGAAAGAATGGCAAATATATAACGTTGCCGACTGAGTCAAGCTTCCTTTTGCAACCTTTCAATCACCACCATTTTACATAAATAGGGGGGGGGGGGGGGGGGGGGGGCCCTGCAGGCGTTGATGTTGCCAAAACAAATAAAGTTATTGTTACCAGGATTATTTGTTAGTTAATAACTTAGTGTCATTATTTTTTTCTGTATTATAATTTCATCATCATTAGGGGCCTCTCTGGGCCCCCCTTAATCATGGGCCCCTAGAATCCGTCTCCTTTACCCCCCCTTTTCAGCGCCCCTGCTGATACATCTGTGGCCTTGATGTGTTTTTGTTCCCGCTCTCTGTCCTTGGATGCTGCGGCTGCACGCTCCATCTGTTGGCGCCGGACGCAACAGATTGTTAATGTGTGCAACTTTTTCTCAACGGCTTTTAAAAACCTCTACAAATTCCTCTGAACTGATCTTTAGAGAGGATTACGTAGATTTAGTTTTACAAATTCTTTTTTTTTTTTTAATCCAGGAAACCCGTCGTCACTCGGCTGCAGCATGAGCGCCCTGCAGCCGCACGTCGGCGCCGGCGGAGGTCCGATGTACCAGCGGCAGGTCCACCAGGGCGCCATGCAGCACCCGGTCTACCAGGGGCAGCAGCACTTCTCTGACGCTAACTCCGGCTCCCTGCCCTGCCTCTACCAGAACTACCAGATAACGCTCCACTCCACTCTAACCTCTGCAGCTTTTCATTTGTCATCGAGTCGTCACTTTAACGTTGTGTCCACAGCAGGGGATGATGTCGCACCCACAGTACGGGGAGGAGCAGCAACCCCAAGATGAGGGGCTTCCGTCGGGCACGCCTGGCTCCGACAGGGGTCCCGGTGGAGGCCCGGAGTCGGTGGACGCCATCTACAGAGCCGTGGTGGACGCCGCCAGTAAAGGTGTCCACGTAACCATCACCACCACGGTGAGTGGGACCACACAGGCCAGTCCGGTGCCTGCCCTCAGCGCCATGAGTGCCTTCACTGCCTCCGTAGGGGAACCCGTCAACCTGCCCCAAGCGGTGAGCGCTGTCCTGCACGGACACCAGGAAGGGGAGGCCATGCCCCCCCAGCAAGCCAGGCCGAGGCAGGTGAGGCCAGGGCGGGGTCAGAAGAAACTGGATCCGGGGAAGAGAACTCCAGACGGCCCAGAGGCTGGGGACTACTTCCGTTCTCCGGGCAGTGGGACCCCCAGGGGCCAGTGGGACGGGGAGACGCAGCACGGAGGAGGCTTCGACGGTCACAGCAACAACAGCGCTTGGGGCGGCGAGGAGTTTCTGGAGTGCTCGACCCAAGTAAGGAGTAGTCCCTGCAGTCTGGCCCCTGCTCCACCGTGCCCCACCGAGGGGGCCAACGACCACGGACTGGCCCTGGCCCATGAGAAGGCCTTTCTGGACAACGGCTACCGGTTCAATAACTGCAGTCGGACGCCCGCGAACTACAAGGAACGTCTGGAGCAGACGGTGGAGCGCTGCACCCACATCAACGGCACCACCCCCCACTTCAACAGTCGGGCTTACGGAGAAGCCCTGGGTCCCCCGCGGCAGGAGCTGACGGGGGACGACCAGTCGCCCAGATCCTCCACGAGCCTGGAGGGGCCCCTGGCCACAGCCAAAGACTACAGCCACTACAACGGCCACTTCAACGGCATGGCCCCCAGCCCCTCGGACACAAAGAGCCCGAGCAGCGAGGAGGACCTGCGGCAGCCGGACTCCCCCTCGTCAGAGCTGCTCCGCTACCGCTCCAGGACCTTCAACATGGGAGAGTTGGTCTGGGGCCAGCTGAAGGGCTTCCCACCCTGGCCCGCCAAGCTGGCCGGGGACGAACAAGTGCACAGTGCTGCTATGCAGCTGAGGGAGCAGGCCAAGGTGAGACACCAGAGAGCTCCCCGTAAACAAATAAGATCAGTTTAGTCTTTAGCAGATCAGAATAAATTAACTCCAGATGGAAAATTGTTTCAGTGCTGAAAAGTCAGAGGCTTGTTTTTGTGCAGCAGCCATGGTGGCAGATGGATCCCAGCGTCATACCTGCCAAGTGGTAGAATAGAAACGGGTCCGACTAGAGATGGCTGCCAAGCTTTCTGGTAACATGTCTGGGACGGCTCTGAGTCGTCCAAGAGATTGAAGAGTTTCTTGAAGATGTTTTGTCCTTCAGCCCTTTAGACATGAAGAAGCTCCTTAGAGGAAACGTCTCCGCTCTGATGAACTCTGGTCTGTTTCTGAGCTTGTTCCTTGTTCTTCCTGCAGGTGGAGCCAGAGAAGCTAAAAACACTAACTCACGACTTGGAGGCACTTGACCGAGCCGCCAAACGAGGCCTGAAGTAAGTCGCCTCCACCACGATTAAACACGGCATCCTAAAAAAAAAAAAACAAGTTTAATGTGAATGTTTTCATCCGACAGGCCGGGGAAACTGAATAATCACTTGGAAGCTGCTATCCACGAGGCCATGAGCGAGCTAGACAAGATGTCAGGCACAGTGAGTATCCTCTCTGATAACCTCGCAGACCGGTCGTCCCCTTTACCTCCACGCCTCACCTCAATGTCTCCCCCTCAGATCCCATCCCGGGACCGTCAGGTGAAGCTGCCCAAGCCCAAGAGGAGGAAGATCTCCAGATAACATTGAATGTGTCGTCCTCAAAAAGCCTTCGGAGGCGCCGTGCGTCCGAGCTCTCTAACAGGTGCTACGCATGGACTTTCACTGGTACATCCTCGTCCCATGATCTCAATGAGGTGCTGGAGATGATCCAACCACCGATACAGTTTCAACTGTAGTAGGAGAAAAACACAAAACGGAAAAAAAAACGAAAAGAAAAAGACAGAAAAACATCGGTTGCAATTTGTCTACAGCTCACTGAATAATTAACTATTTTTTTCTAGTATAAGATAGTAAAAGAAACAAAAAAAAAACAAGCATTACCTAACATATTTAAGAAGAATAGACAGTCCAAATATTTCTGATACATTTTCAATATGTATATAGATAATCCTGAAATTTCCTGCTATTAAGAATTGTATGTAAATATTGTACAATGTCATGTACAAGCGTACCTAATGCACATTTTATCTTTTATTGTACAAAAACAAAGCAGAAGAAGTGTACCAATGTCTTGGTTTCTATTCAGAAATGATGCGGTCGGCCGCATGCGTAGGATAAATAAGAATACAGCCTAAAGCTTTTATATGATCACCTGTAAGACGACGAGCTGGGTTCCTTTACTCTTTAGTTCCTTTGGTTGTTTGTTAGTTTTTATTTTTCAAGGCGACAGCAGTGGAACGGACATGATCTCCATTACAGTTAAAAAGATGAAACCACAGAATGAACTTTACCAGCAGAAAGTGTTCAGTTTCCTTTTCGTTACGAGCACCAAAACAAAAAATACATAAATAAATAAAAAGGCAAGATTTAGCTGCTGATATTTCTCAGTTTGAAGTTTGAAGTCATGTGTTCCAGTCCCAGGATCAGGAGAGAGGTCGATGCACGATTCAAAGAAAAGGGCTTTAATTTAACTCCGCCATATTTTTAAACCTCTTGACGTAGAAACATCTGTAATCGTCTGGAAAATGGAAACACAACAGGAAACTTGGGACGTCCAGATCCAGGTTGTTCCTCCTCCTTCTTCTTCTGTGGTGGCAGTAGACTAGCATCAGAGCTGCCACAAAAAATCCCAGAAGAAGAGACAAACTCTTCTACCACCACCACTACTACTACTACTACTACTACTCTTCTTCTTCTTCTCTTATAATGATGGTTGGACAGCGTTAAAGCTGCCAAAAATCCCAGAAGAAGACGACGACAACAGAAGAGACAGCGTCAAGGAGAAACATCTTCCAGAGAGGGTTAGGGAGTTTATGGCAGCGTTGGATGACCAGAACATTTCTGGAGTAGAGAACACAAGGTACCAGCTACCCTCTCCACACTACATTAACACAGACAGACAAAGACAGACGTCAGGAAGCTACAGGAGACAAACTCTAGGACATTTAGGGCCAAGGATTCAGCGTCAGAGGTCACTTCATTCATTTCCTCCTCATAGTTGGGTGGCTGTAAAGAGAGCAGCTCCATCGTCTCTCATCTGCTGGTTGTGATCATGTTTTCGTGCTCGTTTGTACAGTGACGACATATATTTTTATTTCCTCTCATGACTGTAGTCACCTAGAGCTTTAGTAGCGACTAGCTCAGAGTCTAGATCATCACAAACACTAACTGGGTTTTCAGGAGCGTTGAAAGCATTTCTTCTTTAGGGGCCTTTTGTTTTTTTGTTTTTGTTTCTTTTTTAATTTTTTGATGTAAATTATTTCTGTACAGTACTCCATATTTATTTTAAGCTTTACAAATATGCTAGATGGCAATAATTCTACCAAGAGTTGAGAACTCAAGCCTTATATGTGTATATGTATGTTGTTGTTTTCTAACCAGTGAATAGATCATGTATCCAGAGGTCAGAGGTCATATCCCCTCCCTATTTAACGCAGACGACACTCTTTTCTTTTGTTGTTGCTACGGATTGTGTCACTGAGGGTTAAACAAAAAACACCATATTATTTCCGACGCAGTTTTTGACACTACAAGCGATCCGTCTACAAACTGACAAGTGTTGGGAACTCACACCTGAAATCACTACAGAGAAATATCAAGTGCAATATGATCAACCCTTTCCTTCTTTTTACGTTGCTCCAAAATGAAGTTTTTATTTCCAGACGTGCCACAACCCCCGCAGAATAAAACCTTTACCATTACTTGAATTTCTTTCTTTTCTTTCTTTTGTTGTAGTAAGAAACTAAACGACCTAAAAACCAAATAATCCACTAAACAAACCGATGATCCGTTCGTTAAAACATATCTTAGAGACGCTTTCACCTTCAAGTCAAGTTGTACTGTATTCTCTGATCTGAGGTGTCGTGTGCACGCTGAGAAAAAACAAACAAAAACACTTTTGCCCATAAACATTATCTTTATTTTTATCTTTATTTTCAGCGTGCACACTTTCACAGATCTTTACTGTAAACCGTGGCGAGGAAATCTCTTCCAGCCGTTTAAAAAAAAAAAAAAAAAAAAAAAAAACTAAATAAAATGTGACGTGAGCTCTTTCGGTAAAGTTCATTCTGCCTCCTCCGTTATTTTTTTTTATTTTTTTTGTGCAAAGACGAGCAGGAGCCCGTGGATCTGTTCTATCGTGTTCTCTGTTAAAGAGGTGGCGTGTGCAGTCTTTTTATTTTCCTCCTTCCACCTGTGATCATGTGTGTGAGGCGTGAGTGTGATTTCTTTTTGCTCTTTTCGTTGTCAGTATTTTATTTCCTCAACTTGTAATTAAGTATATATTTTCTCACTAATATATACTTTACAAAAAATAGACTTGCGTGAAGTATGATGTGCACTTGATTGCTTTTTTTTGTTTGTTATTTTTATTTTTTTTGCATTAACGTGGGCTAGGGATAGTTTGTCCATTATTTTGAGATTGTTTTTTTTTTTTTAATGGTTTGATGTAAGCAGCATTTTTTTGTAAATATTGTGAAACATTACAGGTCATGCAGTGATGTAACATTTTGAATAATGTTGCACAGATGTTTAAGATATTAAAAACATGGTCACTCTTACTTGAACAATCTGGTTTGTGTCTTTGTCCTCTTGTTGCGTCATACTGTCCCCTAGTGGACGAACAGGATAGCACACCTTTAATATGTCAACTAACCAAAATGGTCCACCGACAACGCTGCATCATTGATGAGGTCTTTCGTTAGCGAAACGAGGGTTCGATTCTCATTTGTTCTTTATTATTTATTTTATTGTTATATGTATATAATTTTCTTATAATAAACTTCAAACCACATATCCATGTAACGTAGTCGAATAGGAATGTGCATGGCAAATCAAGTCCCGTACAAGCATGAACCAGTAAGACACGTCTCCATTGCACTACATTTTATTGTCCACTAGATGTCCTAATAGAGCACTGTGTCACTGAAGCTTCGAGCAGTGAACCTTTTTTTGAATCACGTGTCGAGGCTTCAACAAAGCCTCGATTGCCCATCACTAATCATGAAGACTCCCACCAGCAAGCAAGGAAACGTCATCCTACTTCCATGTGTGTTTTCCTCCATCTTCTGCCCAAATACAGATTGCCAACACAAGCAAGTAGAAGATGATCATCATTAATGAAATAAAACATCTTTCCATCACCGTCTGACTTTTACCTACAGGCTGACATCTTACTGACATCTTATGATTTTCAAACTAGATGCTGAAATTGTATGAATGCATGTAATGGACATTTTTATATGATTATGGTTTACAACTACCAGACACCGCTTCTACAACTTGGTACTGTCCAGCTCCCCCTTCTATAAATCACATTGGATTCTTCCACTTCCTGTTTGTCAGTCTGGCCTTCTACCTGGACAGGTGTGGATGGAGCACATGGAACAAACATTTGGGTAATTTGAATTTACGAGTGAATGAGACTGAATGTGAATGTTTATTTCTCTGAGTTAACCTGAAATCCTTCAAATCAAACATTTATCAATGAAATCATTTAATAAAAGTCCCAGATTAAAATTCATTGATGCCCATTCAAAGAAGTTTAGCGAAGAAGTTTAGTCCCCCACCACCAGTTGTAAATGTGAGGATGAAAATCAACTAACAACACAGGAAACCACAATTAAAGAGACGCCAAGACAGCCACTGCTACTTGATGAAAGACTGAAGTTGTGACGTTTTGTTGAAAGTTTAATTATTATTGGGGCCTGAGCAACGAAGTAGCAGGGGCCCAATGGGGCCATGCAATGGGAGTTGAAGGACCCTATTGTTTTCGTACTGTCCGCGTCTTTCCTCCAATGAGATCATGTCTAAACATGCACAAAAAGTCCTGAAAATCTGCAGACGCCTGTGTTCGCCTGAAAAATTTAATGTATAAGGAAGGGCCTTGAGCACGGGGGTGGCAAAATGGCTCTGTAGCGCCATCTTTGGACCACCCCCTGAAGCCCGTTGGGTTTAAAAATCTGGAAATATGTCACATATATGTAACATCCCAGGACGCACAAAAAAAAGTCATTTGGAGCCATATTCTAAACCCAAAAGGAAGTCTGTTATTTTGATAAAACAGTGAAAGTTGGACAAAGCTTTGGTTGTGTCTTGGTTGCCCTCAGGCTAGATGCCTTATCAGATTGACTTCAGAATTTGGAAATAAGTTGTTGAAAGATAGGCGAAGGAACCTGACAAGTTTTTGACTTTTCGTCAAAGTGGCATGGGTGTTTGTTAGTGTGACCTGCTGTTACTGTCAGGGTGATTGGATTCTCTTCATATTTTATCAGGACAGACTTATGCCCATCGTGATGACTTACTGTGAAACTTGTGAGTTTTCGTTAAACTTTGGGCCTGTTCTGGTTGTGAAAGTGAAATGAGTCACTGTCTTACTAATTCCATCATCATTTCATGTAGTGTGCTACTTTGTCCAGCAGATGGAGCCACAGCATTTCTCTCTGGTGGCTGTCAGTGTGTGTGTGTGCGTGTTGGTTACCCTGTAATAGTTGGTGAAGCTGTTTTAATGTACTTAATTATACAAATATTATAGTGCCACCTATTGAGAACAGGAAATGTCTTATTTTGTAGCGTGACCTGCTGTTACTGTCAGGGTGATTGGATTCACTTCAGATGTTGACGGGACAGCAGATAGAGCCAAATACATTTCTCTCTGGTGGGTTGTCTGTCTGTCTGTCTGTCAGTGTGTGTGTGTGTTTCTTAGAGCCTTTCAGTCTTGACTGACTTTGTTTTTTTGTTGTTGTTTGTGGAACTGGATTCAGCATGGTGTGTGTGAATCATTGGAAGGCTGCTATATAGTGTCTGTCTTTGAGGCTTTGAAGCTTTTTTGAGGAAGAAGCCCTAAAAGCTTCCTCCACCCAACTCCAAGCCTCTAAGCCAGAGCTCATACAACACTTATACCTATTTTTACATCTTTTCAGTCTGTCACCTTGGTATTAATATTCAAAATGGATTTATACATCCAGAGCTTTAACCCAGACCTTCATAATCTCTGAGGAAAGGCTTCACATCATGAGCCACAGCTCCAGAGCCACTGAGGAGAGAGGACCTAAGAACAAGGAGTTACTAGGATATCTATAGATGTAGTTACTGGCGGTGACCACTGGAGGGCAGTGATCGCGGTAGTTTCTAACCACTTCCTGTCCTCTGTGTTGATTACATCGATCAGGATCAGGTGTGCCTCTAATGCATCTGAGCTTCATCACTCCTCCTCCTCCTGCTCCTGTTCCTCTGGATGTTTCAGTCTCAGCGTCGTGGCTTCTTCTCTCCTGCTGAAGGTAAAAACGTTTCTCTCGTTCTTCTCCTTTACTCTGGTGTCGGTTTGTTTGCAGTGTTTGTGTTGATGAACGGGCTGCGTTCACCTGCGCAGGTGAGTCTGTTTTCAGAGCAGCGAGCGTCCTCCCGCCTCTGCCTGTTGAATTGACTCGTTAAAGAGTAAAAGCAGACTCTGCAGACTGACCTGCTGCTTCCTCTCAGTGTTCATTACTAAGTCACTGAACTGACTGACAGTTGGTCAACTCACTGTAGAAACATTAAACCAACACACGGACAGAGTCCACGTGTTGCTGCTCCGCTGTCTCCACTTCCTGCTAAATCCGCTGCGTTCAGGACAAATCGGACATTTCAGACACGTTGGTGAAATCCACCTGCATTTAGAAAAATAATAAACTGACAAAATAAATGTTGATTTAAAGCAGATTTTCTGTATTTTATCAACAATAAAACTAATAAGTAAAGTGTGTGATCTGATCACTGCAGAAACAAATGTCCTGACAGTTCAGTCTGTTACTGATCATCTCAAAATTATAGAGACAAGGGGCGATTATTTAAGATGAGATGAACCTTTATTTAAAAGGGATGCATCAGAAATGTAAAATAATAAAAATCATACACCTGTCTCCATACAGTCATGTCAGAGTTAAATCTGACAGGAACTTGAACATCAAGTTAGTATCTGTCTGTAAATAAGAAGAATAATGTAGATGGAGAGTTTAAATCAATACTTGGTCTGTAAATTAAAATGTTGAGGCTCCTTCTGTAAAAGCAGCTATAATTAGATAAACAGCGTCTCTAATATTTTGGACTTTCTATCGCATATCTTCAACAGGAACAAATGATCAACGTCTGAGGTGGGAACTCCTGGTTGACTCCACATGGAACGTCCTCCTCTTGTTTGTTTGTAGCTGTTCATGTCATTTAGACTGAGTTCAGTCATTTTTCAGATTAATTCGAATTTTGTGGACGTTGATGAATCCTCTAAATGTTTCTGTGTCTCTGTGTCCTCTTCCTCCTTCAGTCAATCCAGGATGTGTCGTTGTCTTTTCGTTTCGATGAGTTTCCAGATGAAAACTGAAGATGAGTCGTCGTCTGACTTCGTCACCTTCTCATACTGTACCTTTCCTCAGAGCTCGTCTCATCATGAGCTTCACAGAGAAACCTTCTGACATCAGGTCAGCACAGTCTCCGCAGAAACGGTAGAGAAACTAAGATAGACAGATGGATAGGTTTTATTTGTCGCATGCACAGTGAAATGTATTGTTGTACCTGCAGCCAGTAGTAAAAAAAAATAAGGACTTCAGTGAAACGGTAGTAATTGTAAAGAGTCATTCATTGGACAGATTTATTTTTCTTAAATGATAAAATGTACTTCCACAGTGAGGCCTAAGAGGAAAGTGTATTAAAATGTGATTTGATGTTTTTGGAGAAAATAAAAGCTTCTCTGTCAAACAAAGAATGAATGATTTATTTTTTTATCTGGATTGTTCATAATATTTTGTCCCTGTTGTAAAAGTGATTTCAGCAGCAGCCAGGTTTTGTGGTGAAACATCAGTCTGAGGCTTTAAAAGGACGTCTGTCTGTCGTTCACGTGTGGTGAAGTTTTGGAGGTTGTGTGTTCATCTCCAGGTCAGACGGTCCTCCTCACCACCTGAGTTATTTCAGAGAAAGAATCATAGTAGGGTGGGTGGGTGGCATAGCTCAGTGGGTAAAGCAAGCTGTCCACGAACCATAAGATCAGGAGTTCAATCCCCAGAGTGTCTAGCTCAAAGTATCAGTTGCGAAGACAGGTGAGAGGTGGGGTTGGAGAGGCTTCGCTTCGCTTCGCCTCTCCAACCCCACCTCTCAACTCCCTCCCACCTCCCAACTCCCTCCCAATGACAGGTGAGAGGGGGGAGGTGGGTTTGTGAGAGGCGGAGCGAAGCGAAGCCTCTCACAAACCCACCTCCCCCCTCTCAACTGTCTTAAATTGGCGTGGTTTGTGAGAGGCGAAGCCTCTCACAAACCACGCTTTACCTTTTGTTAAATTCTCTAACAGTTTAACTCTCTAACAGCTAAGTGTTTTAGCTTTACTTTTACCTTTTGTTCAACTCTCTAACAGCTAAGTGTTAACAGCTAACAGTTTAACCCTCTAACAGTCAGAGCTGTAGAGTTCATGTTTTAAAAAGCAGCATTCTCTCAATATTATCAATGACCAGAAACACATCCAGCTGTTTTTTCTGACTTTTATTAAAACATTCCATTTAGTCACAAACACACATGATATGATTGGCAGAGCTGCCCTCAGAGCGTCACGTCCAGGTTCTTCTCTGCAGCGCTGTCCTGAAGGCTGCAGTAGATGTGGACGAACTGGACCGCGCTCGTCCATCAGCGATAGTGATCTTCAGGCTGCAGACTGCTGGTCAGACAGAAAGAAGACAACAAAAAGCTGAACTTACCATGAAGAACTGGATGCTCCTGATGCTGTTGAACAGTTTCTCAAGTTGGAGGAGACCAACACATGATGCCCATCACGCTGGCAGCAACCAGGAGAATCCCACAGACCCACCTGAAACAGAAGGAGGATGTGTTGATGTCTCATGTCTCACGTGATAAACATATTAAACTTTAGCTCATGTTGATGCTGAAAGTTAGTGTTCAGTTTCTTCATATCATATTAGATCTACTCTTCCAACTGTCACGACCTGGCTCAGAGGAAGGACAAAATGTGGAGACCACACACGTTTCTTTCAAAGTAAAACTCAAACAGTACTGCACAAAAGCGAGAACAATCAAACCCTTGTGTTCCTTCAAACCACAACCCAGAAAGGAGAGAGAGAGAGAGAGATTGAGACTGCCTGCCCCAGTATATATAGGTGGGCGGTAACAGGTGTCAGCAATAAGGGAAAATAAGCCCCTCCCCAGATCCTAGTAGCCATCTTTAACAGACAACAGGCCTTGAGGCCCACAGGGTGTCACACAACAGATCTTCCAATAAAGAAGAGACATCCTCTCATTAAAGGACACATGTAGATGATAATTTGATCATTAGTCAGTGGATAAAGAGACACTAATGACTCCTCAGTCATATTCTCGTCAGCAGTGCAACAAAAGTTGATGAAACCATTTCACATCATCCTGAAACATGACTGTATCTGACAACAGCAGCCAACACACCTGCAGTTAGACGCTGGCTGCGTTTCCTCCTCCAGATCAGACACGTATCCTGGGCTTGGGTCACTTTCCAGCGTCCTGGTCAGTCACCGCTTGGCTCAGAGTCACAGAAGAAGCAGAGGGATCATCTGTCGGTTTGGTGAACACCACGGAGCGCTTCTAAGATCTGTCTCTCCGTGAGTCCATGCTGAAGTTAATCTGGAACAGAGATGAGGACATGCACAAGGGTCAAATGAAATCAAAATGTTTTTATTCATTTAGTGTCAACTGTATGAATCCTGAATCCCTGCAGGATTTACCTTGAAGTCTCTGACCTCTCCGTCTTCTCTGAGCAGGATTTCAGGAGTAACAACAGGGCTTGGTCCTGGTGGAGACTCACTGCATCACTGACTGTTTTCCTGAACATCATTTATTAAACATATTTATAAATTTAAGTCTTGGCTTGGTACTGTATGGACATGTTAACATTTATTCAACTTTGTTCAAAATATAAAATAACAGTAAACTATTACGATTAATATTGAATCAACACTCAAACCAGTTTAATTTCAGAAGCAGGTGCAAAGCTACAGAATATTTCTTCTTAACTTTAGCAAAACAACACAAGCTACTCCGCTATTAGCTTCGATGCTAACAGGTAAACACGAACTGTACCTGGACATAACTCTGTCTTCATGTCTATTTTAATTATTTATTTTTTTAATTTCCTCGTCGCAAGATATTGTATGTTAAGACCAACAACACGTTAGCTTGAGACCGAAGTTACCTCAGGTAATTAATTAATCAGGTTAATTAACCGACACCTGTTCACTACTTCCGGTTATTGCTTAGATCCAAAATCTAAATAATAATAAACTCCTCAGGTGTAGCTACTCTAAAAAAGTACTCGTCTTTGTTATTTAAGTCCTAATTTTAATAATTATTAATATTATTAGTGACTTTGTACTGTCGGGTAAACTTGTTTTATTCATCAACATAATCATAAAGTCAGTGCTTCCGGTTCATTTGATTTTATTTTATTTAAAAAAAAAAAATAATGTTTGTTCTTTTTGTCTCTTCGATTGAGTTACACGAAAGCATTGCAGTTAAATGTAAATATCTCCTCCAGGTGCATAAAATAATTAATTAAATATATTATTACTTTTAAGTCTTAGCTACAGCAAACGTTAACATTTCTTCAACTTCGTTAAAAATATAAAATAACAATATTACGATTAATATTGGTATTTCAGACGAAGCAGGTGCAAAGCTACAGAATATTTCTTCTCAACTTTAGCAAAACAACACAAGCTACACCGCTATTAGCTTCAAAGCTAACAGGTAAACACGAACAGGTAGTCAGGGCAGGTAGCTGCTGTAACACGGAATATTACTGTACCTGGACATAACTCTCGATGTCTTCGTGTCTGTTTTTTTTTTATTTTTTTATTTCCTCTTCATAGAGTCACAAAATATTTTATGTTAAGACAAACAACACCTCGAGACCGAAGTTACGTTAATCAGGCTAATTAACGGACACCTGGTCACTACTTCCGGTTAATGCCAGTATCCAAAAACTAAATAAAATTAAATAAACTAACTGCTCAAGTTTTTTAAAAAGTACCCGTCTTTGTTATTCAAATCCTAAATTATCATAATTATTAGTATTATTAGTGATTTTGTACTGTCAGGTAAACTAATGTTTTATTCATCAACGTAATCACTTATACAATAAAGTCAGTGAGTTGCTTCCGGTTTACGTTCTATTTTATTTATTTATTTTAAAAAAGTGTTGTTTCTGTCTCTTCGATTAAATAATTTTTTTTTTTTTAATTTTTTAAAATTTTTTACAACGTAGGCTACTACACCATAACATTTTTATATAATTTAATTCTATTGTGTGATCTTCCTCTATCTCCTCCAGGTGCATAACATTTATTAATTATATTGTTATTTTCAAGTCTTGCCACAGTACACGTTAACATGTCTTCAACTGCGTTAAAAATATAAAATAATAACAGTAAACTATTAATATTGATAACTTAGATGAAGCAGGTGCAAAGCTACAGAATATTTCTTCTTAACTTTAGCAAAACAACACAAGCTACACCGCTATTAGCTTCGATGCTAACAGGTAAACACGAGCAAGTAGTCAGGGCAGGTTGCTGACAAGTTTAACACGGGATATTACTGTACCTGGACATAACTCTCGATGTCTTCATGTCTATTAAAACCGTTTGTATTAATTTCCTCTTCATAGAGTCGCAACTCACAAGTTATTTTATTTTAGGACAAAAGACACGTTAGCGTTGTTCGTCGTTCACATCAATCGGCCTAATTAACCGACACCTGTTCACTACTTCCGGTTTCTTCTTCTTCTGATGTTTAATAGCGGTTAGCAAACCACCTTAAAGGTGCAATACCGCCACCTGCTGGACTGGACTGGTGGAACATGAGATTACAGGAAAACAAAGAGAATTAACTTTCTCTGGTTTGGTCACTAACTGTTAGCCTGGTCGTTACCATCCTACGTTTCCGCCCAGACCGAACAGGATGGTAACGACCAGGCTAACTAACTGTAACTTCTTGAGTAAAAACCTTCTTCTCTAAAATCGTAGAAATCAATTTAAAACATGAATCAACGTTAAACTGACCTGTGATGGAGATATGCGGTGAAACGATGAACTGCATGATGTCGCTTTAATAATAACACATAGAAACCATCACGATCACTGCCCTCCGGTGGTCACTGTCAGTAATTACAACTCTCCACATCCAAAATCATACTGCTCTCTCTCTCTCTCTCTCTCTCTCTCTCTCTCTCTCTCTCTCTCTCTCTCTCTCTCTCTCTCTCTCTCTCACTCTCTCAATTCAATTCAATTCAATTCAAAATGAGCTTTACTGGCATGAAATTTTCTTAAAAAACAATATTGCCAAAGCAAAGCATTAAAGTACAATACAATAAATCAAAGATATATACATTATGAACATTCTATTAGTTATATACAGTGTGTGTGTGTGTGCGCCTCGATCACTCACTGTCCCTCAGGGTGTGGCATGTTAACACATACTGGGCAGCAAGGTGTGCCGGCTCTCCTTCTCCGAGGAGTATTTTTAATGTGGAGACGTCGTCCAGCTCTTTGAAACCTAGAACCAAAGAGCTGAACTTGTTCCAATAAATTTCTCAAGTGTCATTTAATTTTGTACATTGTCGGAGAAAGTGCATCTCCGTCTCAACCTCACCTGTCCAACAGTGACCACATGTTCTGTTTTCTTTTGGTTGCCATGATTTTTTGTGTCTTCCTGTTTGGATTGCCAGTTTGTGGTCACTGAGCCTGTACTTGGTTAGGATCTGTCTCTGCTTTCTATCTCTGACAGTAGAGAGACATTCTGCTAATTCATAATCTCTTTTAAGGGCAAGGTAACATTCCAATCTACTTTGGCTTTTAGTTGTTTCTTCCCAATGGTCCAGATAGCTTTCTTTACATTGTGCTATAATTTGCTTTACTCTGATTACTGTTTGTAGAGCAGTGTTGTTGTGAGGCTGGTCAGACTGTGTCTGAGAGGGGGCAGTTAGCCTCAGTACCAACTGACATAGGGGACTCTTCTCTGGGCTCAGCTCTTGGGTTTGGAGGGCTTTGGAGTAGAGGGTGTCTCTGGGGCTGGATTTCAGGTGGTTAAAAAAGTTGAGCGTTCTCTTCTGAACGTTGATTATCAGTGGGTATCTGCCTAATTCTGCTCTACGTGCATTTGTTGGTGTGTTTCTGTGTACGTGTAAAATGTATCTGCAGAATTCTGCATGGAGAGATTCTGTTGGATGTTTGTCCCAACGGGTAAAGCTCTGATGACTGAGTGGACCCCATACTTCACTACCGTACAGCGCAATGGGCTGGATGACAACATCAAATATTTTAAGCCAGATTTTTATTGGAATATGGACATTATAAAATTTTCTCTTAATTGCATATAGAGCTCTTGGAGCTTTTTCTTTTAGTGCATTCACTGCCATGTTGAAACTCCCTGATGCTGTTATAGTTATACCAAGGTAGGTATAACTCATGCTGTGTTCAATGACATGATTATTGATGGTAAATTGGTGTTTGCTCTCATGACACCTGGGGCGTTTTTGAAAAATCATGACATTTGTTTTCTTCACGTTTACTGCCAGGGCCCAGTTCTGACAGTGCTTTTCTACTACGTCCAGCTGTAGCTGTAGTCCTTGTTCAGTAGGAGACAGTAGAACAAGGTCATCAGCATAGAACAGAGACTTCACCTCTCTATCTCGGAGGGAGAGGCCCGGAGCAGCACGTTTATCCAACTCGACAGCCAGTTCGTTTATATACAGATTAAATAAGGTCGGACTTAGGTCGCAACCCTGCCGAACGCCTCTTCTCTGGGGGAAGAAATCAGTTAATTTGTCTCCAATTTTAACAGCGCACATGTTTTCCGAATACATCGATTTAACCAGATCGTACATTTTGCCACCTATGCCACATTTTAAAAGTCTGTAATAGAGCCCTTCGTGCCAAATAGAGTCGAAAGCTTTCTTGAAATCAATAAAGCAGGTGAATATTTTTCCATTCTTAGTTTGTTGTACATGTTTGTTGATTAAAGTGTGAAGGGTATACACGTGGTCGGTGGTGCGGTGTTTTGGGAGGAAGCCAATCTGACTTTTACTTAAGATTGACTGTTCCTCAAGGAAATCTAGTATTCTTGTATTAAGAATACTACAGAATAGTTTACCCAGACAGCTGCTGACACAGATGCCACGGTAGTTATTAGGGTCTGATTTGTCCCCACTCTTGTGAATGGGGGAAATGAGCCCTTTGCACCAGATGTTGGGGAAACATCCTGCCTGTAGTATAAGGTTGAACGAATGTAACACTGCGCCCTGCATTTCTGGGGTGCTGCTTTCGAGCATTTCATTTCTAATGCCGTCTGGACCCCAAGCTTTCTTTGGCTTCAGACGTTTTATCTGTGTGGTTATTTCTTCCCAAGTAATTTTGAAATCAAGGGGGTTTTGGTTGTCTTTAATTGTTTCTTCTCATTTTTGGAGTTTTTCTTTCATAATACACCGATCTGAATTGATTTGATTGATTGGTATGTCTTTGTATAAATTTTAAAAATGTGATCTCCAGATGGTACCGTTTTGGATGGGTCATGTCTGCTGTTGCTTTGTGTTGAACTTGTTGGTTAATGGCATTCTCAATATCTTCAAGTTTCAATTGGGTATAATTTTTTTTTTGGATCCTAATTGTGTGTTTATATGTGTTTAAAATGTCATTGTATCGAATGCGCGGGGCTGGGTTGTTCGGTTGGCGGTGTTTCTCGTTGGCTATTTTTCTCAGCTCTTTTCTGATTTCTTTGCATTCCTGATCAAACCATTTGTCGGTATTTTGCCTTTTAACAGGTCTCCGTCTTTGCTTTACGAGGTCAGCCCTCATAGCTGCCTTATGAAATATCATATTGATATCATCAGTGGCCTTGTTTACCCCATCTCTGGTGGGGACATAATGATTTTGAGTCTATATTGATATGTAGTTCATCAGATCAGGGGAGTTTAAAGCCTTGGTGAATTTGTCTCCACTGTCTGGGGCCCATCTGTAAGAAGGATTTAATTTATGCAGCTTACTGGGCTTCCTTTTTGTGTCACTAATTTGACCTGACAATTTAAAGAACACATTAATTTGGTTGTGGTCTGAAAGGGGGGATTGCTGTCTGACAGTGAATGCACTGATACTTGAGGGGTCCGTGTCAGTGATTGCGTAGTCTACGACACTAGACCCGAGAGCTGAGGAGTATGTGAACCTCCCCAAAGACTCCCCTCTGAACCTACCGTTAACTATGTACAGGCCTAAGGCCCGACAGAGATGCACCCTCTCCCTGCCACTTTGATTTCAATATTGAGTCAAGGTTATTCCGACGGGTGATGTTTGGTGTGGTAAACAGGGGGGCCTGACCAAATACATGGTTGTTGCCCTGTGTGTCAGTGATATCAGGTTCAAGTCCTGCACATCCATTTGGATCTCCAGTGAGAAGTACATTTCCCTGGGCCTGGAAATAGGCGATTTCTGAATTTAGGGTGTCAAAAATGTCCTCTTCAAAATAAGGAGAATCCACTGGGGGTATGTAAATTGCACAGAGGTATAGATCCCTATCGGTCATGCCTGGGGTTTGATCTAACCTCAACCAAATGTGCGATTTACCCTGTTTTACTGGTGAGATCTCCTTTATACCACACCGAAATCCCCCCCGATGTTCTGCCCTTGCGTATGTTTTTTAGTTTTATGGAGGGCACCGGGGGCTGGAGATAGGGGGGAGGAGGTCTGTGATGGTCTCTGAAGCTTCTGGTAGAAGAGAGGGTGGAAGGGCTGCGTCTTTGCAAAGATATTCACCTTCTCTCTGTGTAGATGGAGTCCGTCGTAGAGGTCCCAGGTGCCGATGGTCGGATGGAGGGCCAGGTGGACGTTGGGTAAGGTGGCGCGACCTCTTCTGATCTCCATATTGATGTCCTTTCTCAACAGCTTCGTTGCTTGGCCAGTGCTGCTGCAACGTTTAGACAGCGCTTTCTTAGAAGGAAAAAGCTTGTCAGTGTCCAGGAATTTCCCGTTTGAGTCAGCCAGCAGGACCACTTGTGGGGCTTGTTCTTCGGGCTGAGTGGAGGGCAGCTGGGATGGACGGGGTTGGCTGCTGGGAGCTGGCTGTGTGGGTGTTGGTAGGGTGCAGAGCAGAGATGGTGGGACAGAGACAAGGGAGGGGTTTGGAAGACTAGCAGGGAGAGTCTGTGTCTCTGTCTCTGTAGTTGTCTTTTTGGGGACTGATGAGAGTTGATCTGTCAGGTGTCGGACTTGCCTGATGAAGTTCCTTTCTCTGTTCTCAGCGTCCTCTTTCACTTTGGCTAACTGAGCCCGGAGCACACTGTTCCTCCTGTTTTAGTGCCTCTACACTTCCTCTTAGCTCAGATGTCGAGGCCTGGTTTTCACTCTTGAGCTGCTGGAGCTCCTCTTGAAGCTGCTGCACAATGTCGTCTAGGGGGGCAGACAGCCTGGCCTGGGTCAGCTCTTTGAATTCAGCAAAGTCCAGCTCCAGCAGGGCCATACTCTCCTTCAGCTGGTTGGTGGAGCTGGCAGGCGTGGGAGGGGCAGAGATGGACAAGGTGGTGGGGTTCTCTTCTCTGTTGGGCTCTCATCATCTTCACTGCCACAGAGAACATTGCACCTCTCGGTCTCCACCTCAGCTTTGATCAGGGAGAATACTTCTTCAAAGGATTTCAAGTTTCCCCTGGACCATCACCTTTCCCTTTGTGTAGTAGGTGATGGTGAGCAGGGGGTCGTCCTTGTTCATGTGTTTATCCTTGCAAATCTTCAATCGGCCTCCTGAGCCGATGCCCTCGCTGGAGATGTAAGGATATTTCTTGCGTAGACTTTCCTTCCAGGTGTATATGGAGTCTGTGAAGAATATGAGGTTGTTCTTCTTCCTCCCTTCTTTGCGTAGAGCATAGTCCGTGAACAAGACTTCTTTGTTCTCCTGAAGTGTCTTTTCCTTAAACTTCTCCCTGGCTGCTGCACTCTTGCACAGAGCAGGGTATATAACCTCCCTGCTCTCTGTTCGCTGCTTGGCTGTTTCCATGGCGACCGCTTTGTTTGTTTACTAGTGGGCTAACTCTTTACTGTTGCTTGCTTTTTTAGCCTTTAAATACAGTTATTAATGTTATGGTTTTTGATTTGTTCTTTTCTTCTCCTCCTTATCTTCATAAAACACCTCTTCTGTTATCTCTTATCTCTTTCAGAGACAGAGGATTAGGAAGGCCCCGGGACCCGATGGTGTGTCTCCGCCCTGCCTGAAAGTCTGTGCTGACCAGCTGGCTCCCATCTTCACTCAGATCTTCAACAACTCCCTGGAGCTGTGCGAGGTTCCCTCCTGCCTCAAACGCTCCACCATCATCCCGGTTCCCAAGAAGTACCCTGTCACAGGATTAAACGACTACAGACCAGTCGCCCTGACATCTGTGGTCATGAAATCCTTTGAACGACTGGTGCTGACCCATCTGAAGGACATCACGGATCCCCTGCTAGACCCCCTGCAGTTTGCCTATAGAGCAAACAGGTCAGTAGATGATGCAGTCAACATGGCTCTTCACTACATCCTGCACCACCTAGACTCTGCAGGGACCTACGTACGGGTCCTGTTTGTGGATTTCAGCTCTGCGTTCAACACCATCGTCCCGGAGATCCTCCACCAAAAACTGTCCCAGCTCACCGTGCCCCCCTCCACCTGTCAGTGGATTACCAGTTTCCTGACTGACAGGAGGCAGCAGGTGAAACTGGGTAACTTCACTTCCAGCACCCGTTCCCTCAGCACTGGCGCCCCCCAGGGATGTGTTCTCTCCCCACTGCTCTTCTCCCTTTACACTACTGACTGCACCTCAAGGGACCCCTCTGTGAAACTCCTGAAGTTTGCAGACGACACCACCGTCATTGGACTCATCCGGGACGGCGACGAGTCTGCATACAGAAGGGAAGTGGAACAGCTGGTCCTCTGGTGCAGTCAGAACCACCTGGAGCTAAACCCGCTCAAGACTGTGGAGATGACAGTGGACTTTAGGAAGAGACCCACATCAACATCTCCTCTCACCATTCTAAACAGGACAGTTCCAACTGCAGACTCATACAGGTTCCTCGGATCCACAATTTCACGAGACCTGAAGTGGACCTCCCACATTGACTCCATTAGGAAGAAGGCCCAGCAGAGGTTGTTCTTTCTGCGTCAGCTCAGGAAGTTCAACCTGCCTCAGGAGCTGCTGACCATCTTCTACACAGCTATAGTCCAGTCTGTCCTGACCACATCCATCACTGTCTGGTTTGGATCCGCCACCAGGCAAGACAGGGACAGACTGCAGAGAACAGTCAGGTCTGCAGAGAGGATCATTGGTACCGATCTTCCCTCCATTCAGGACCTGTACCGGTCCAGGGTCAGGAAGCGGGCCAGAAAAATCACCACAGACCCCTCACACCCTGGCCACAATCTGTTCAGACTCCTCCCCTCAGGTCGGCGTTACAGAGCGGTGTACGCCAAAACCACCCGACACAAGGACAGTTTCTTCCCCCGGACTGTCGCTCTGTTGAACTCTGAGTAGTCACAGAGTGTGAGTCCATACACATGATCAATAAACTATTTTTGTATATACTCACTGTACAATAACCCCAGTTCGGTGTATATATTATCCTGTTTTTATGTGTACAATTTGAAGATTTATTTTATTTTTATCTTATTTATCTTATTTTTTTTATTTTTATCTTATTTATGATGCTTGAGTACTAGAGAGGAAGGTGCCGGAGTCAAATTCCTTGTATGTGTCATACTTGGCCAATAAAGCTGATTCTGATTCTGATTCTGATTCTGATTCTTATTTAGTCTGGTTCCTCCTTAGAAATGTTCTCCACTGTGGCAGGTGGTAGCCCACAGCAGTTGATACGCAGTTGCCGGCTAGCTTTTGACAGTCAGCTGGTTGTTTTCATTGAAAAAATATATCCAAAAATGGTATTTTCTTTCTTCTGTTTTGCTGATAAAGTGTTTACCTTTTCTTTAGAGTCCTTTTTGAAGAAAATTCGATGGTCTTGTTTTGGAAAATGTCCAACTTTTCAGGTCCATGCTTGAGATGAATTCAGGAGCACATTTTTCATGCAGCTCGTCTCTCTCACGTTCTCTCTACTGTTTACTGCCCTCTGGCGGTCACAGCGAAGAACTACAGTTAGCAACCACATACAACATATAATACATATAATAAACCAGCGATACACTGGATAGACACTACTGTGTTCACTGAGAAATCAACAAGTTCAACAAGTTTCAGACAGGGAGTTGGCAACCCTATACGCAACACTTCAGCAACCCGGTATATAAATGGCATTTATTACAATAGGCTACTGTTACGAGCTTGCTTTTGTGTTCCGGTAAGGTTAACTAACGTTAGCTAGAAGCATGCAATCAACTCAAGCCGACATTAACGCCTGGTCTGGTAGGCTGCTATTATAATTCATAAAGTTAGCCAACAAGATTTCTTGTTGCAAATGTCTTAAAGCGGCGTGGTTTGTCAGAGGCGAAGCGCTTTCCCTTTTGTTTAACTCTCTAACAGTTTAACTCTCTAACAGCCAGAGCTGTTTGAGTTCATGTTTTAAAAAGCAGCATTCACTCAATATTATCAATGACCAGAAACACATTCAGCTGTTTTTTCTGACTTTTATTAAAACATTCCATTTAGTCACAAACGCACATGACACGATTGGCAGAGCTGCCCTCAGAGCATCACGTCCAGGTTCTTCTCTGCGGCGCTGTCCTGAAGGCTGCAGTAGATGGCGCTCGTCCATCAGCGTGTTCCCCCACCTGCTAAAAACATAGATCAGTTTACTGTTTTTGATTTCAGATCATTTACAACAGGTGATTAAATAAAAATGCATACTTTTCCACCTTTGGTTTCTATGATAAACTGAGATAGTGATCTTTAGGCTGCAGACTGCTGGTCAGACAGAAAGAAGACAACAAAAAGCTGAACTTACCATGAAGAACTGGATGCTCCTGATGCTGTTGAACAGTTTCTCAAGTTGGAGGAGACCAACACATGATGCCCATCACGCTGGCAGCAACCAGGAGAATCCCACAGACCCACCTGAAACAGAAGGAGGAGGAGGATGTGTTGATGTCTCATGTCTCAAGTGATAAACATATTAAACTTTAGCTTATGTTGATGCTGAAAGTTAGTGTTCAGTTTCTTCATATCATATTAGATCTGCTCTTACAATAAAGATGAGACATCCTCTCATTAAAGGACACATGTAGATGATAATTTGATCATTAGTCAGTGGATAAAGAGACGCTAATGACTCCTCAGTCATATTCTTGTCAGAAGTGCAACAAAAGTTGATGAAATCATTTCACATCATCCTGAAACATGACTGTATCTGACAACAGCAGCCAACACACCTGCAGTTAGACGCTGGCTGCGTTTCCTCCTCCAGATCAGACACATATCCTGGGCTTGGGTCACTTTCCAGCGTCCTGGTCAGTCACCGCTTGGCTCAGAGTCACAGAAGAAGCAGAGGGATCATCTGTTGGTTTGGTGAACACCACGGAGCACTTCTAAGACCTGCCTCTCCATGAGTCCATGCTGAAGTTAATCTGGAACAGACATGAGGACATGCACAAGGGTCAAATGAAATCAAAATGTTTTCATTAATTTAGTGTCAACTGTATGAATCCTGAATCCCTGCAGGATTTACCTTGAAGTCTCTGACCTCTCCCTCTTCTCTGAGCAGGATTTCAGGAGTAACATGGTTGTGCTGAGGGCTTGGTCCTGGTGGAGACTCACTGCATCACTGACTGTTTTCCTCCAGGTGGTTTTCCTGAACATCCTGTCACAGCATTTACAAATCAACAACATGTCTGTACAGGGTTTGAGAACATTTGCAGATAAAACTATTTATTAAATATATTAAGGATGAAGCAGGTGCAAAGTTACAGAATATTTCTTCTTAACTTCTTAACCCTCGTGCTACCCTCTTGCATAATCTCTCTCTGTCTGTCCATTCACTTGGGGTCCCAGAGACCCCAAAGGTAGCACGAGGCTTAAATTAAGCAAAACAACACAAGCTACTCCGCTATTAGCTTCGAAGCTAACCGGTAAACACGAACAGGTGGTCAACTTTAACTGAATATTACTGTACCTGGACATAACTCTCGGTGTCTCCGTGTCTATTTAAACTTTTTTATTTCCTCTTTAAAGAGTCCCAAGTTATTTTATTTTAGGACAAAAGACACGTTAGCCTGTCACGTTGTAAACTTCACATCAATCAGACTAATTAACCGACACCTGTTCACTACTTCCGGCTTCTTCTTCTTCTTCTGATGTTTAATGGCGGTTAGCAAACCATCTTAAAGGTGCATTACCGCCACCTACTGGACTGGTCTGGTGGAACATGAGATTACAGGGAAACAAAGAGAATTAACATTCTCTGTTTTGGTCACTAACTGTAACTTCTTGAGTAAAAACCTTCTTCTCTAAAATCGTAGAAATCAATTTAAAACATGAATCAACGTTTAACTGACCTGTGATGGAGATTTGCCTCCATCTCGCGGTGAAACGATGAACTGCATGACGTCGCTTTAACGTTAACACATAGAAACCATCACGATCACTGCCCTCCAGTGGTCACTGTCAGTAATTACAACTCTCCACATCCAAAATAATACTGCTCTCTCTCTAGTGTTTATTGCCCTCTGGTGGCCACAGCAAGGAACTACAGCTAGCGCCCAACAGATGCACTGTAAAAAATGGAACCGAAGAGCTGCACTGCAATACATCTACTCACAGGATAGACACTACTGTGTTCACTGAGAAATCAACAAGTTCAACAAGTTTCAGACAGGACAGCCATATCAAGCAAAACAGTGAAATTCAACGAGGAAGCATAAAAGACCACCGCACTAAAATAGGAATACCTTTGGCGATAAGTGAGACCAGTATACATCAGGAAGCTCTTTTATATGCTGAGAGTTAAGTTAAATAACATTATATCAGATCCCGACTGATCTGTTATTGAATTTAATGAAGCAAATGATCAACTAAAGATGAACTTCTTGTTTCTGCTGCTGCTGTGATGCTGCAGGTGTTTATTAAATTCAAAGGACAGACTCAGACATATTGTGGTAACAAACTGGACATCAGCCGGTTTATTAATGTTTCTGTAAAATCCAGAATTACAAACACTGACACCTGAAAAACATTATTTCAAAGTTCAGACATAAATCTACATTAACAAATTTCAGATCTGCATAAGTTATAATAAAATCTATATTTTGAAAGATATGTCAAAAGCTTATGCAACAGAAAGTACATAAAAAATTAGAGAAGAAGCAACTAAACCATATAACAACGTGCAATAATCCTTATGGAAAACCTAAAAGTGCCATTAATTGTCCCTATTTCACATTAAAACATTACCTTTATGTTTTTCTAACTGTTGATGCTGGTTTATTAATGTGTCTAAATAATTCAGGAGAGGGACTGATCTTTACTTGTTGGTGCTATTAGAATAGTTTGTGCAGATCTGTTGAGGATCTTAAATCTCTTCACTCCACCTCCCAGTAACATGGTCCAGTCAGAGTCTCTCTACACACAAGCTGCTGCTGATTCAACCTCTCTGGATCGTCAGGACTCGGCTCATCCTCTCTCACCGCACATCATTATGTTCACCCTCATATTTGCAAAGACCACTAGCTGTTGACAGAAGAAGAACAACAGGAGATACGTTCGTGTTTACAGAGAATCACTTCATCAGAGCAGCTACGGATATTCACAGTTCATAGGATTCTTGGGCTGTGAATATTTTGAACATTGAAGCACAATCTGTATAGTTTTACTATTAAATATACTTAACTACTACTACTCGGTGTTAACTGCACCAAACACCAAGACAAATTCCTTGTGTGTGAACACACGTACATAGAAATAAATCATATTTTGACTCTGGAGCAGCTGAGGAGCTCAGCCAGCTTCCTTTCAGCTCTCATGTTAACATGTTGGAGCTGGAAGGTCACAGACCGGCAGAGACTTTTAGCATCAAGTCTGTTTCCTCTGCAGATTTCTCTCAAGTCCACAAAGGAAATAAACTGCTGAGAGTCATGAACACTTCATTACTGCACAAACACTTTAGTGATGGATATACAGCTGTTCAATTTACATAAAGAATCTGAGTGTTGATGAACATCTCATGTGTTTCTGAAGCATCAGCTGACTAATAAACATTGAAGATATCTGATGAAACTAATGACAGAGATACAGATGTGATGACTGGACCTCGGCAGAGGTTCTGCTCTGTATAAAGACCGATGGTTACTAAATGTAATGATGGTTCTGTGATTTACAGGCTTCAGTCAGACTGATCTCAGAGCTGTGACAAAGATGAAACTGATCAGTTGGTTAGTTTTGTGTTGAGAGAACAAACAGTCTGAGATCAGATTTGATGAATGAGGACCACTGTCTCTATTCATCTAGTAAGGCTGTCAGCTGGAATCCAGATTTATTTCCTGAAAACATGAACACAACAAGCTTCAGGATGATCTGATTGGCTGACTGTTGTCTCTGTCTTTCTGTCCAGTCCTGAAGTTTGCCACCATTCTCCTCTCACAGCTTCACAGAGGAAAACAGCTGCATGTTTACAGGAGATACTGGATATTATATTAGGGCCCGAGCAATGAAGTAGCAGGGTCCCAGCTGGGCCATACAACGGGAGTTGCAAGGACCCTATTGTTTTCATACTTTCTGCCTCTTTGCTCAGCTTTATCAGTGCCTAAACATGTACAAAAAGTCCTGAAAATTTGCAGACGCCTTCGTTCACCCAAAAAAAATGAAATCTGCGTGCGTCTTGAGCATGGGCGCGGCAAAATGGCTCTGTGGCGCCATCTACGGACCAGCCCCTGAGTCCTGTTGCGCCTAAAAATCAGAAAATTTGCAAAATTTGGAGTAACATCCCAGGACGCACAAAAAAGTCAATTATGTCCTGTTATTTGATTGAAACTGTGAAAATTGGACATATTTTTTGTTTGGGTTTTTATACCTCCAGGCTTGATGCCTTATCAGATTGACTTCAAAAGTTGGAAATAAGTTGTCAAAAGACAGGCAAAGGAAAATTACATAAGTTTTTGACTTTTCATTGAAGGGGCGTGGCCGTTCTGGCCCATCAACGTTCCACGACTCGCCATGAAACAGGAAGTTGCATTAAACGTGCTGTAATTTAGCCATACTTTGCCCAAACTGCATCAAACTTTACAGTATTGTTAATGGTCCCTAACTTCACACATCCATATGTTAATATTTATATAATTATTGTAGCGCCACCTATTGAGAACAGGAAATGTCTTATTTTGTAGTATGTTGTGTGACCTGCTGTTACTGTCAGGGTGATTGGATTCACTTCAAATGTTGTCAGGACAGCCTTACGCTTGTCATGATGACTTACTGCAAAACTGGTGAGTTTTCGTTGAAATTTGGCCCTGTTCTGGTTGTCAAAGTGAAATGACTGACCGTCTCCTTAATTCTGTCATCATTTCAAGCAGTGTGCTACTTTGTCCAGCAGATTGAGCCATTGCATTTCTCTCTGGTGGGTTGTCTGTCTGTATGTGTGAAGCTGTTTTAACATACTTTGATGCCACAGAGAGGATACATTCAAAACAGCCAAGACTTACAGCTGTCACAGATGATGTGCTCTGAAAAATATTCAACTGCACAGACTATGCATCGTGCCACAGTGCATTGTTACTCCAGTGTATCCCCTGAGATCTGCAGTAACCACGCCGTTGCCAGTCCCCGACGGGTGCGGGGTGCGAGGTGCGAGGGCCCGTTTAGCGCAGCTCGCAGCTTTAATTCTACCTGTGTTCACTACAATGCTATGGAAAGAAGCACAAGATAAACTTATCCTTTATTTATACTGACCTCAGAGTCTTTAGTCTGCAGTCTGGACTCTCCTTAAGATCAGACAGCTGCTTCACTTCAGAATCCAGCAGCTTGTTTCCACGCAGGTTCAGCTCTATGAGATGGGAGGGGTTGAACTTCAGAGCCGAGACCAGACGATCACAGCTGATTTTTGACAAACTGCAGCAACTCAAACTGAAAAAGGAAAATGTGTATATTTAGAGGACATGTACAAAACATCAAAAACCAAAGTGATGATGGTTTGAGTCGTTGATCAAACAAAAACAATACAAGTTTTTCCAGTTTGTTCACTGTCTAGATTTGCTTTATTCTATCTTTCACTCTAAAGACACTGCCTGGCCAAAAAAAAAAAGTCACCGCCACAAAAAAAGGCCAAACACTCTAATATTTCGCCTTTTGCTTTGATTACAGCACTCATTCTCTGTGTCATTGTTTCAATAAGCTTCTGCAATGTCACAAAATTTCCATCGAGTGTTGCATTAATTTTTCACCAAGATCTTGTATTGATGATGGGAGAGTCTGACCACTGCGCAAAGCCTTCTCCAGCACATCCCAGAGATTCTCAATGGGTTCAAGGTCTGGACTCTGTGGTGGCCAATCCATGTGTGACAATGATGTCTCATGCTCCCTGAACCACTCTTTCACAATCTGAGCCCCATGAATTCTGGAATTGTCATCTTGGAATATGCCATAAGGGAGGAAAAAAATCCATTGATGGAATAACCTGGTCATTCAGTATATTCAGGTAGTCAGCTGACCTCATTCTTTCGGCAACATAATGTTGCTGAACCTAGACCTGAGCAACTGCAGCAACCCCAGATCATAGCACTACCCCCACAGGCTTGTACAGTAGACACTAGGCATGATGGGTGCATAATTTCATCTGCCTCTCTTCTTACCCTGACGCCCCCATCACTCTGGAACAGGGTAAATCTGGACTCAACAGACCACATGACCTTCTTCCATTTCTCCAGAGTCCAATCGTTATGCTCCCGAGCAAATTGAAGCCTTTTTTCCCGGTTAACCTCACCGATTAGTGGTTTTCTTAAGGCTACACTGCTGTTCATTCCCAGTCCCTTGAGTTCCCTTCACATTGTACGTACAGAAATGTTCTTACTTTCACTATTAAACATAGCCCTGAGTTCTACTGTTGTTTTTCTTCCATTGGATTTCACCAAACGTTAAGGGATCACAGGTCACGATCAATCAGGATTTTTTTCCGACCACATTTCTTCCTCAAAGACGCTGGTTCTCCACTATCCTTCCAGTTTTTAATCATGCGTTGGAGAGTTCTTAACCCAGTTTTAGTAGTTTCTTCAGTCTAACTGGAAAAAATGCCCCTCCAAAAATAAGCAAAAAAACAACAAATAGAAGACATTTTTGCTTGAAATAAGCAAAAAAATCTGCCAATGGAACTAGTGAAAATTGGCTTGTCAAGATTTCTTGAAATAAGATTTGATATTTAGGACTTTTGAGATAAAGGTGATCTTGAAATTAGCCAGAAAAAAAATTATTTTGAGCTATATTTTAGTGTATTTAACTCATTTTAAGTTCTAAAATAGCGACATTGTCCTAGATTTCAGACCATCACCAACTTGAAATAGGATTAGGAAGTGATTATTTAAGCATTTTAGGATAAAATATGCCTTGAAATTAGCTGGAAATACTCATATAATGCATTTTTTTAATCATATTAAGAAGTGCTTTTGTATCGTAAGACACAATTCATCTCAATTCAAGTGCATTTAGCTTATTTTAAGTTCTAAAATAGTGACATTGTCCTAGATTTCAGGATAAAATATGTCTTGAAGTTTCATTTTTATACTCATATTAAGAAGACAATTCATCTCAATTCAAGTGCATTTAACTTACAGTAAGCTCTACAACTAGATTTAAGACAACCACCTACAATGAAAACAAATCTTGCATTAAACAAACAAATATTTATTTTCTCTGCATAAGAAAGAACATGCATTTTTAGCTCTGAAATGCAGGAGTAAACAGCTCTTACAATTAAGTGCAGTTAGTCAGTTACACTGAGACTTCACAGCATGTAGTGTATGACTGGAGCAGTCATGTTTTGGCTCACAGTATGTATGGGACTGTAATAAAATAATAATAATTCATAAAAAAAAAAAAACATAGCAAAAACATAGCATAACATGCCATATATGTGTAACACATGGATTACAGTCAGACATGAACATCTGACATCTGTCCCCTCAATACACTTACAAAGTGCTTATTCAAGTTAAGGGTCTTGGGCTAACATTAACATGACTATCTGACCAATGTGTCTCTCAATACATTAACAAAATATTATTGCTACCTTAACATTGGGCAACATTGGGCTACATTTGCTAAATTACGAATACGAATGGAAACAGCTTTATTCACCAACAAAAGCTTTCCAGTCAGCCGTGCCCTTCTTGAAAGATGGTGTGAGGTCTCGCTCATGGATTGTGTCCAAGAGGACCTCCGTTTGTATGACAGAAAGCAGAGGAGCTACACACCTGGGGTAAGTAAGATGTAAACTTTCTGACTTCAGGTCAGCACAGTCACCTCTCAGAAACAGTCAAGTCGCTTTCTGTGGACAGATTTCTTTTTATTAAATGTGAAACTGAAGCTTTAAAATTGAACAATTTCAAAATGCGTTTCTGCCTTCTGGAAAATAAGTATCGAGTACTGAGGCAGAAATAATGTTTGTGGGGAAAAATAAAAGGTCCGTGGCGTCGGACTGGTGTTCCCGATAAAGCGCTGCATTGAGGTTTGGTGGTGAAACATCAGTCTGAGGCTTTAAAAGGACGTTTATCCGTCGTTCACCGTGTCACTCAGGTGTGGTGAAGTTTTGGAGGTTGCGTGTTCATCTCCAGGTCAGACAGCGACTTGAAGGAAGTCCTCCTCACCCAGAGGAAGAATGGCCCTCACCACCTGAGTCATTTCAGAGAAAGAATCATCTGATGATTCAGAGAGGTGAAACATCTAAGAAGAAGCAGCTGCCACATGCTGAAATGCTGAAATTGTATGAATGCATGTAATGGACATTTTTGTATGATTTACAACTACCAAACACCCATTCTACAATGCCCAGCTTGGTACAGTCCAGCCCCCCCCTTCTGTGAATCACATTGGAATCTTCCACTTCCTGTTTGTCGGTCTGGCCTTCTACCTGGACAGGTGTGGATGGAGCACATGGAACAAACATTTGGGTAATTTGAATTTACGAATGAATGAGACTGAATGTGAATGTTTATTTCTCTGAGTTAACCTGAAACCCTTCAAATCAAACATTTACCAATGAAATCATTTAACAAAAAGTCCCAGATTAAAATTCATTGATACCCATTCGAACCAGTTTAGCGAAGAAGTTTAGTCCCCCACCACCAGCTGTAAATGTGAGGATGAAAATCAACTAACAACACAGGAAACCACAATGAAAGAGACGCCAAGACAGCCACTGCTACTTGATGAAAGACTGAAGTTGTGACGTTTTGTTGAAAGTTTTCTTGTCACTTTTATGCTCGTAACATAACCAGGCAGACCAGAGACTCTGGTATTCACTCAACAAAACCTTGTCACAACTTCAGTCCTTTATCGAGCAGCGATAGCTGTCTTCATGTCTCTTTAATTTTTATGTGAAGGTCCAATGTCAAAACTTTTTCGTTGCAACTTCACATTTATATATTAAAATTCATTGATACCCATTCAAACCACCATAGTAATAAAGGCCAGACTGTCCCCCACCACCAGTTCAACCGCAACTAAAGACACACGAAGACAGCTAGTGCTAAGTGATGAAAGACTAAAGTTAGACTAAAGAATACACGAGTTGAAGAACGTGAAAACATTTGCCTTTAAGCTTGTAACATAACCAGGCGGACCAGAGACTCTGGCAGTCCTTCATGTCTCTTTGTGTTTTTGTTGCTGCTTCACTTTTACTAAAATGTCCATTTTCTTTCAACATGCTATACTGTGACATTATGACTTCTTTTATAATAGCAGAGTAACAGGTTGTAAAAAAATAGTAATGTTTTTTGTTGCAACAAGTCAATCTTCTAAAAGCATATATCTAAAACATACAGTATTATATGATGGCAAACTCATACAAGTATGTTATTTTCTATAAAAGAAAAAAAAATCAAGCATTTTAAGATGCACATACTGCAGATCCTTTATTGTTGAGCAAACACAACATTCTGTTTCACGACCCTTTGTTTCACGCGGATGCCATGTATAGTATTATCCAGCAGGTGTCGCCACATTTAATTGTATCAAATGCTTCATGCACCTGAACCATTTCAAAACAACTGCTTCAGATTGATTCAGTGGTTCAGAAGGCTTTGGTTTCTCCATATGTTTCCTCTCTTTCTTAGAGCCTTTCAGTCTTGACTGACTCTGTTTTGTTGTTGTTGTTGTTGTTTGTGGAACTGGATTCAACGTGGTGTGTGACTCATTGGAAGGCTGCTATAATTGCAGACGACCATTGGGTGTCACTGGTAGTGTCTGTCTTTGAGGCTTTGAAGCTTTGAATCTTTTTTGAGGAAGAAGCCCCAAAAGCTTCATCCACCCATCTCCAAGTCACTGAGCCAGGGCTCATGCAACACTTATCTATTTTTATATTTTTTACATCTTTTCAGTCTGTCATCTTGGTATTAATATTCAAAATACATCCAGAGCTTTAACCCAAACCTTCAGAATCTCTGAGGAAAGGCTTCATATCGTGATCCAGAGGATCCAAGAACAAGGAGTTACTGGGATATCTATAGATGTAGTTACTGGCAGTGACCACTGGGGGCAGTAATTGCGGTAATAGTTTCTAACCACTTCCTGTCTTCTGTTGATTAAATCGATCAGGATCAGATGTGACTCTAATGTATCTGAGCTTCATCACTGCTCTTCCTCCTCCGCTTCTCTGGATGTTTCAGTCTCAGCGTCGTGGCTTTTTCTCCAGCTGAAGGTAGCGACGGAGAAACCGAAGCTTTCTGAACCACTGAATCAATCTGAAGCAGTTGTGTTGAAATGATTCAGGTGTTTTGAAGCATTTGATTGATACAATTAAATGTGGCGACATCTGCTGGATAATATTATACATAGCATTCACATGAAACGGGTCGTGAAACAGAAAGTTGTGTTTGCTTAAACCTCATACCTGATTTTAAAATAGTTACGTTGTTACCACTAAGGGACAAAAGTGTCCTCTTTTAAAATGCCATAAAAATGGCACATGTTAATATTTTTTTCTGCTTTTTTTTACATAAATCTTTTCATCTACTTCAGTCCTAATCATAAATACCAAATGTTTGATTATTTTCAATATTTTAACCCTTTATATGCCAGTGTTTGTGATGGCATCCAAAATTTATCGTAAAAAAACACACAAAAAATTAAATATTTTCAATAATCTAAATGCAAAGTGGATTTTTCTTGGGGGGATTATTAGAGCCTTGGATATGTCAATAAATGGAAGCAAGATTGATTTTGATGGATTATTATTAGTAGTATTAGTATTGTTTTTTTGTGCTGTGTACAAACAACTCCCATTGAAATCCAATGAACCTACTGTTTTGTACTTTGCACCTGCGCGTCTTTGAAGTAAAAGGATACATGTTATCGATCAAACGCCTCAATTAGACACACACTGCAAAAGGACACTTTTGTCCATATCAGGGTTAACAATAAAGGATCTCCAGTATGTGCATCTTGAAATGCTTGATTTTTGTCTTTTATATAAAATAATAATATACTTGTATGAGTTTGCCATCATATAATACTGTATGTTTTAAATATATGCTTTTATAAGATTGATAGAAATACAAAAATATATTTACAAAATGAGTGAAATGCTTGTGCATCTGGGGACGGTGATGACGGTAGTTGTACAAAATGCTTGTGAAACTGGGAAGGGGATTTGGGTGGTTCAGAGATTTTTATGATAATTTCAGCTGAGTTAGGCTTTAGTCTGTTCCTCTTCTCTGTATGTATATCAATGTACAGTGTGTGAATGCAAGTTATGTTATACTAATCTTACCTTAAACTTCACTCTCCACTATTATCACACTACAGGTGAATGGGACTTTTTTTTCCTCCTTTATAGATAACCTCATAAACTTCTACCAGTTTAATCTTCATATTAAGAGAAATACTTTTTGTATTACACTTTGAAAAATAAAATAAAATATGCGTACATATAAACTCTTGAAGCTACAGATTTTCTGAGGTGTTTACAATGACCATGTAGTGTAAGAATTCTGGTTTGATATGTTTAATTGTGTTTCTGTAGATGTTCAGTGTGGATGTTGTGTGTGTGGGGCTTTTTAAAAGAATACAAGCATTTGATTAATACAGACATTTTATATCCAACCTTGCTATTGTCATTGGAACATTAACTTAAAGTGAAAAATACAGAACAACATGTTTATTCTCTGTGTTGCAAGGTACAACTTTCAACTTTTTCTCAACAGAGTCCAGGTATGGGGATGATGAGAACTCATTCAGTGATAGGATTTTTACAACTATTGCCTCCCTTGCATTTGCAGTACTTGCAGCAACGGATACAAGCTACCCGACAGGGGCAGCCATTCATGTGTGCACACTTGCCACACGAGCAGGGATTTGGCAAACTTTCAGGTTTTGAGATTACAATCTCAGGGACTAATAAACTGCCCTTTCTTACAAAACCATAAGCATCTGCATTTAAGATCGAGGTGGCGTCTGTAAATGGTGCTTGGACCCAAAGCTGCAGTTGATAATAGGCTCTTTGTATATGTTTTCTTGCCTTAGTTGAGGTGCAAGCGGTCCTCTCAAAGTCCGCCTTAAGGGCATTACTGTCGGATGCAGCAATGCGCAGGTTGTCAAATGTCTCCATGTCCATTGATGGTTTGAGACATTTGAATTCCACTCTCTGTTAGATGTGGACAGTTGAAATTGAGAATCAAAGAAGAGTTGTCTGGTTTGCGGACAGTGTTCAGAGCTGCAAGTTTGGTTGATATTTTGCTGGTTGTATCGCACCCAGTCAGCGCATGTAGTGCTGGGAGAGCTTTGGTTAATAAATAACTGTCAATTCCTGTTTGTTGCTAGTTTATATATGCATATTTAATGAGATATTTCCTCATTTGCATATTACATTTTATTGTTTTTTTAGACAAAGTGTAATATAAAAAGTATTTCTCTTAATACGAAGATTAATCTGGTAGAAGTTTATGAGGATATCTATAAAGGGAAGAAAAAGTCCCATTCACCTGTAGTGTGATAATAGTGTCACCTATTGTGGTCATTTTTCAGGACTTTCGTCCCGGGTAGAGATTTTGGCACACATCCCACGTTGTTCTGTGGGGTCATATTAGTCTATAACAGTTGAGATATTCTCCGCTAAATGAAGTGCATACAAATCTTACCCAGGACCTCTACTATTTACTCTGGTCTGGTGTCAGTTTGTTTGTGTTGATGAACGGGCTGCGTCTGTTTTCAGAGCAAAACCAGACTCGCCTGCTGCTTCTTCTCAGTGTTCACCATTAAGTCACTGAACTGACAGTTGGTCAACTCAGTGTAGAAACATTAAACCAACACACGGACAGAGTCAACGTGTTGCTGCTCCGCTGCGTTCAGGACAAATCGGTGAAATCAGCCTGGGTTTAGAAAAATGATAAACTGACAAAATAAATGTTGATTTAAAGCAGACTTTCTGTGTTTGATCAACAATAAAACTAATAAGTAAAGTGTGTGATCTGATCACTGCAGAAACAAATGTCCTGACAGTTGAGTCTATTACTTGATCTATAAATTAAAATGTTGAGGCTCCGTCTGTAAAAGCAGCTATAATTAGATAAACAGTGTCTCTAATATTTTGGACTTTCTATCACATGTGTTAACTCTTCAACAGGAACAAATGATCAACGTCTGAGGCGGGAACTCCTGGTTGACTCCACATGGAACGTCCTCCTCTTGAATGAATCCTCCAAATCACAGGTGTCAAACTGATCTGTGAAAGGGCTGCTGCAGGTTTTCAGTCCAACCATGCAGCACACCTGTCTATATCAAACATCAAGGTCAGTAGTGGTATTAATATTTTTGGATATTCCCCATTGAGAATGACTGGGCTTATGCAAGAAGATAGAACTACTTTGAAGGAATAATTGTTTCCGCCATAGTTTGCAAAACCTTTCTTTCAAAATAAAGTAGTTAATTATGAAAAGATTGTGATAGTTGAGACACCTCAGACTTTAATTTGCATAGCAGTTAAATACTAATTATTTAATGGTAAACACTGACTGAGAGTGCTTTTATTTTAGAGTATACTGTAGTCAAGTAAAGCACTGTCATTTTCATGCATATCTGTTTTGTCTTGCAGGTTTCTCCACATAGCAGTGGCTCAAGGTAGACGGGCTATGGCTTACGTGTTGGCTGCCAAGATGGCCAGATGCGGCTTCCTGGATCTAAAGGAACACAACGGACAGGTAAGGATGCTCAGGCCTAGTAGCTGTAAATGCGTAAAGGTAGATATTTTTTTCCCAATCTAATCTGTACTCTGTCTCTATGCGCAGATTGCAGATCGCTGCGGCCACCAATCAACACCAGAGACTTCTGGGGTCGCTCTCCCTTGCACGCTCAGAAAGGTCATCTTCAGGTGTGTTGTTGAGTTCAGCCTTTAAATATAGGAGAAGTGTCTTGTCTAAAGGTAACACTAACAGAAGTATTGCGTATATTATTTATTTATTTAGATGAATGACTGCTACAAATAGCTTTGAGCCATTTATGATTGTTTTTCTTAAGTGTAATCCAAAAGTATTTTTGTGTTTCACTTCAGCTGCTTTTTAAATTACTAAAAGATTTATATAGAAATGAGTTTATGTACTCAGTGAAGAGATAACTCCTTTAAAGACTTTACTTTGCATGTTTGACTGATGTTATGTGACTTGTTAATTAGTAACTGCTGTAGTTAATCTTTGTGCCATCCACCTTTGACTTGTAATGGGTTGTCATTTGCATGTTGTTGCTTGTGCAGAGCATTTGGAAGGGCTGGGAAAGCTATGGACATGTTCAACTATGGTGAGTGTTTGTAATACTGAAGTTGTTCATGTCATTGAGGTGATTTAATGTTGTCCTTTGTGTATGCAGGCTTGACTCTTCTTTATTCAGCTGTGGTCTCTGGACAAGCCCTGTTCCTACATGTTGATGAAGATGTTTGGTGACTGCATCAGATGGGTGCTTCCTATGTAACTAAGGTTCATTGTGTTTACAGAATAAAGCATAGCAATGTGTTGAACCTGTTTGATCGGTCTCCTTCACTGCCCATTGTAAGCAGCAATATGGCTTCATTTTGGGAAATTCCCCATAGATAGAAGATAGAAGATAGAAGATAGAAGATAGAAGATAGAAGATAGAAGATAGAAGATAGAAGATAGAAGATAGAAGATAGAAGATAGAAGATAGAAGATAGAAGATAGAAGATAGAAGATAGAAGATAGAAGATAGAAGATAGAAGATAGAAGATAGAAGATAGAAGATAGAAGATAGAAGATAGAAGATAGAAGATAGAAGATAGAAGATAGAAGATAGAAGATAGAAGATAGAAGATAGAAGATAGAAGATAGAAGATAGAAGATAGAAGATAGAAGATAGAAGATAGAAGATAGGTTCTGCACCACTGCCTAGCAACCGAAAAAATTGTTGAAACTGTCAAACCTTCACACATGCCATTTATTGCCTTTTCTGAACAGTACAAATAAAACACATTACATTGCTTTCTTTACAGACCTTCAGTGGCACCACAACACATTGTTAGCTCTTTACAATGTCTCAACTGGAGGCTGTTAAACTGCTCATGAAAAAAGGAGCAGACCCTGGAATAAGAAACATTGAAAATGAACTGCCTTCACAACTTGTACCTGAGGGGCCAATTGGTGAAAAGGTAACATCTCCAAACACTTGACGTTAACTTTAGCGTAGCATTACAAACTCAATCAATGCTAACATTTGCTTTTGGTCCCCCAGATACGACAGATCCTGAGGGGGAAACACATTCACACTCAACACTATGGAAATTTGCCAGCTAAAGGCAGATGGTTGTGGTTTCAGTGAAACATCTCAATTGTTTGTTACCATGTAACATTAAACTTTACTTTTAAAAGCTTCACCTTGTTTACCATTAATGCCAAATGTACTCTACAATAATACTCAATTACATATGTTGGATACTGAAATTTTATTTTGGGTTTGAAGAATAAAAACATTCAAAAATGACAGTTGGAGTAGTTTCTTAATGACTTACATACTAGGGCCTCTGTCCAGTTCTCCCAGGCACTTGACACTCTCAGAGCCTGCAATCATGAATGAAAAAGGCAGCACTTTCAAATAGAAAATGATTCTGGACAATACTTCTCTGCAGTCTTTTCTCAGCCACACTTGAGTTCATTTCTTCTTCTTGTCCTGCGTGCTGGTGAACCACTGATCCAGCAGCTTCTTGCTGTAGTAGATCTGCCAGCCGTGCACCTGCACAGCGATGACGATCACCAGGTACATGACCGTCACGGCCGAGAAGCCGAAGATGAAGCGGTAAGCTTTGCCGTGGCGATACAGCTGCTGCGCCACCGGGAACATCTCCATGCTGCCGTAGATCAGAGGGGCCACGCAAAACAGTCCGCCGCTGATCATGGACACCACCTGGTAGCTGATGTTGTTACGGGGCAACGCCAAGAAGCTGAAGACCGTGGGGATGATGCTCAGGAGGTAGGGGTACTCCCACTGGTACGGAGAGGCCACGATCTTGTGGGACACGAGGCTCAGCTGGCTCACCGTCACCTGACACGGAAGACAACTTTGTAACTCAGCTGATCTCGTTTAGGGTATCAAAACTGAAACGCTTGGAAAACTTTGCCCTTACCTGAGCCGCCATCAGGACCCAGATCAGCACGTGGACAATGTTGAGTTTACGGATTTCAGACTTCAAGGCGACACTGTAACAAACGAGAAAGTAGTTGACACAAAACATGGATACTTTATTGAACATACAACACAAAAAACTATAAAAAAGATAGAAAGTAACTACAAATAAAATGTTTTATACAACTATAAACTATGTTAAAAATATAAAGTAACCAGTAGAAGTAGGTTTTTTTTATAACTATGGGAGGACTGTTTGTAAACAGTTGAATGAAATGAATAAATGAAAATGACAGTCACCACATGTAGCAGAGGTAGACAGACATGGTAATGACAGAGTGTCCAGTAAGTGGTGCAAAAAGATATGTCCATTGTCAACATGACTCAGAGAGGGACACAATTTTACCTCATCTGGTAATGAGAGGCAACACGCTCCCTGTGCTGAAAGTCGCTGCCGTCTGTGCCCGCTGCTCTCGGACCTTCTCTGGAAGCCATGATGGAAACCTAAACAGAGTTAAAGACACATCAAGCGAGACTAAAAATGCCTGTTCAATCAGAGCACTGCATGCATTAATGGTGGACCTTTTCAATGCACGACACCTGTGCTTACCTGCAGTGAAAGGACTCATTAGTAATGCAAGAAACACATTTGACATAATCCCAGAAATTGAGCTTCACAGCTGCAGACACCTTGTTAATCAATGGCAATTTTAGTGATTTAACAATAAAGTTGTCTCAAGACAACACAGCAGAAGGCGGATCATCATAATTGTAGAATCTAATACAACATTCAGGTGATACACGTTACTTTAGTTTGCCAAACAATTCTTAGCTGAAATGATTGCAAAATTCAGGTTGAATAGATAACTGCAGGCCACGAAGACTGAGCTGCTCGGTGAGGAGCAGCTCCACTGCGCAGGCGCGTCATTCACAGCTCCTGCTTTAGCATGTCCAGTTAGAACATTACGTTTTACCACTTACCCGTTTCTTGTAGCCCTCTCAGTTTCTCGCACCAAACCTACGAGCAAACCCTGCGGCTTATTTTAATTTACCATCGTTCAAATTACTGTTAATTATTATAGTTACAGCAACACAAGTTGAGCTAACGAGCTAAAGCGAGCTGCAGTAGGTCAAACATACGGGAAGGTTAGCACAGCTTTCAGATAAACGGAAAGACACGCTGCCAAACAGACACGTAGCGTAAAATAAAGTACTTCTGGCATAAGTTGAAGCACTTACCTGCTATATCTAGCCTTCATAAAACAACGTTCCAACTTGAACGCCGGCTAAAAAGCATCGAAAGCCGGGCGAGAGACGTATATGAAGCACGAACGGTGGACAGGAAGTATGACGTGTCGAGCTGCGATTGGTCCCCGTGGAACTCTTCCCCTTCCTCCCTCTCCTGATTGGCTACGCGTCAGGTGTTTCCGTTTATCGCAGTGATTGCAAGTGCAGACGTCACCCGAACTGCCAGCTGCAAAACATTTGTAATTTAGCTTCTATGGATTTTAACTCCAAGTTTAATTAGGAGAACGCAACCAATGGGTGGCAGGACAACGGCAGGAAAATGCCAAAGTTTTGTGCAGTATATCGCTGTACAAACCGCGGGAAACAAAAAAGTTTCTTTACAATTCCTAAAGAGGTAAGGCTACAGTAATTAAACTACAAAAAGAGCTGTCTAAAACTGTCAAAAATACAGAGCAGGGTATTATAATATTATTAGAAACATACATATATATATATAGCCTGTCTACCTATGCTACATGTGGTGACTGTGATTTTCATTCATTCATTTTTTTCATTTCATTCATCTGTTTACAAACTAATTTAATTGCACACAGTCCTCCCCATCTGTAGCTCTCATATTTATATAAAAAAATAAATTAAAAAAAACCTTCTACTTCTACCGGTCACTTTATATTTTTAACATAGTTTATAGTTGTATAAAACATTTTATTTCTAGTTACTTTCTATTTTTTATATAGCTTTTGTATTGTATGTTACTGCTACTGGATGCTGGAATTTCCCTCAGAATTAATAAAGTATCTATCTATCTATCTATATATGTGTGTGTGTGTGTATATATATATATATATATATATACGTGTGTGATTACCCTTTGGAGTTCTAACATTAAGCTATGTGGCAATCTCTAGTGTCTTTGTTTTTAGCCTGTGAAGGTTCTCAGTTATCCAGGTCATGGTGTATCCAAAAAAGGCAAATGGACTTGTAGATTTTTAGAGAAGACGTTTCACCACTCATCCGAGTGGCTTCTTCAGTTCTGGGGGACTGGTGGGAAGTCTGAGGTTTAAATAGAAATTCCTCCTGAAAAAACTTGCTTGTTTAGCTGTAGTTTCTGGTTATTAGCATAACAAGCAAGTTTTTTCAGGAGGCGTTCTTATTTAAACCTGAGACTTCCCACCAGTCCCCCAGAACTTTAGAAGCTACTCGGATGAGTGGTGAAACGTCTTCTCTAAAAATCTACAAGTCCATTTGCCTTTTTTGAACCTTTTTTTTTTTTTGGGATATTTGTTTTTAGCATTGCTAGCTAATGTTAGCTATCACAACCAGTGGTTCTCAAATTGTAGTCATTGTCTATCTATGTACAATACAGTCTTGGTAGTCTGGTCAGAATCATCTAACAAAAAAATATTGTCAGATCTGATTGAGACGGCCCTACAGACATAATGTGAAAACGGTGGAGAATTATTTCAGACTGTAACAACATGATGTACAGTTGTCCCTCCTTCCTCTCAGTACAGGGTGTTAATCACATTTATTTTATCGAGGCTGGCCAAATGCTGTCCCAGATGTAAACTCTCCAGACTGATCTCCTACGTTCATCTTGTCTACCAGAGAGGTCAACCAGCGACAGAGGCATCACATCGACGTGAGGAAAGATTGAGAACCAATTACCACCGCCTTGATGAATACAATTTGTAAATTATACAACTAACCTATCTTTCTCCCTCTCGTCCTCTTTGCAAAATATATTCTAGATATGAAATTAAAACGTTTTAATACTATTACTTGAGTAATAAAGTTGTCTATCTAAATGAATTTGAATCAATCGAGTTACTTTTGTGAGTCTGTTTTTACACAAGTATCTGTTCTTCCAACTGAGTAAAGAATGTGTGTACTTTTGGCACCTCTGTATATTGTACATGTGGTTTTATATTTGTCTTCTTCCAGATAGGTATTAAAAATATTTCATACTTTGTTTAAAAACTGTGTCAAAATATCCCCAAATCACCCTGATATGCTTCCAGTGAAAGATGACAGACAATACTGAGTCATCACCCTGCCGTACTTAATTCATAATTTATTTAAATTGACATCACAAAGTAGCCTTGGCATATTTCAGAAACTCATTTATTTTTTTGTGATAGATAAGATTTTGACCTATTGTGGTCACATTCTATGAAAATGTATAGACATGAGAACATACAAACATTTGATTCATTTAGACAATGTTGGAGAGTGGGTGATATACTTAGATATCCACTTGCACTTTTCCATAGTACAACATTCACTCTTTCATTTTAACACCAGCTTCAATGGAACTGCTCCAACGTGTGAGCAAGATTCTGACAATCTGTTGGTAAAAAGGACAGAGAAAAGGAATTATGCATTTACAGATAAGATCTGTTTTTCACAGCACAGTGATACTATTAAGTAACACAAACAACTGACAGACTGCTTTGTTTACGTCGCTGAGAACCTCATTTTACATACAGAAGGTGTGCTTCTCTGCTTTCTGAACTTACTCTTAAACACCAGACAGTCCTCTATGATACAATATATCACACATGGCCAGTTTACCACAGAAACTAAAGTCAATATAAGCTAATATCTCACTAGAAACAAACTACAGTATTCTCACAATAGCTGCTCTGCTGTCACATTGTTCAAACAACTGGACAAATTACTAAAGCAGGGGTAAAGGTGGCCTAATTCTGAATGTTTACATGTTGATTAGGTGTTCATTTATTATGATTTACCAGTGGTGGACAGTAACGAAGTAAATTTACTTGAGTACTGTACTTAAGTACAGTTTTTGAGTATCTGTACTTTACTTGAGTATTATTTTGGGGGGACACTTTTACTCTCACTCCACTACCTTTGAAGGACAAATATTGTACTTTTTACTCCACTACATTTCTGTTGATGTGCTCGTTACTCGCTACTTTTGAGCTTACGTCAGCTGATTATTTTTTTATTTTATTTTATTTTTCAAAATTGTGAGAAAAAACAAATGATATCACGGCCTACAAGAACTCGTCTTCCAACCTGAAAAAGCACCTCGCGGTATGTAAAGTAGCTACTGACGTTAGCTAGCTTAATGTTTGTTAAATTGCTGATGAACATTTTAAACGTAATTGTATGAGCTAGAGAGAGAGAGAGAGAGCTGATTCAATAGACTTTGTTATAAATCTTGTTCATTTAAGAACATTAATCTAATGTTGTGATACATATTTGAACTGGCAGGATAAAAGCTAATTAGCCAACCAAAGGACACACTGAATGTTACAATAAATGTTTAGGTATTGGTAAATATACTTCACGATGTCTTCAAATGTAACCACAATATGTAAAAATTGCATTTGTTGATGAATGCAGCTGAGTCTGTGTTCTGAGGCTTCTTGCCTTTATTTGTTCATTTTTGAGCTATAAACATATCTGTAGCAGAATCGCATCAGTGGATTGTACAATGACAATAAAGCTACTTTCCTGTATTTCCTGAGATACTTTTTAAATACTTTTACTTAAGTATTTTTTTAAGCAAATACTTTAGTACTTTACTTAAGTAGTAGTTTGAATAAGCTACTTTTACTTGTATTGGAGTAATATTCGACAAGGAGTATATGTACTTTTACTCAAATATTGAAGGTGTGTGTACTCTGTCCACCTCTGTGACTTACCCAGCCAATACAACGGCAACGTGCTGTATCAACTTCTCCGTTGTCCTTAGCCACGACCCACGTTTTCAACGGTGTCTCATTAGACCTCATTAGAGAATGGTTGCCCTAGCAACATTAGGTAGAAACCAGTTAGCTACAGTTAGCCAGCTAGCTTGTAGCCTGGTGCCAGCGGTGCATTCATGTAACGTTACATTAAAGTTGAAACCGCAATGTAAAGAGAGTGAATTACATTTACTCACCCGGGCAAAAACAAGACAGGAGCCATTCAGTGCTGCTTTAGGATCCGAGGCCGCTGACCCAACCACTTGTACGCCTTCATTTGGCTAGCGGTGTTGTAGGAGGTCTGGAGGAAGAGGTCATTTGTGATGTCGACGGCCTCGATACGAGGCTTGTCCGACAACAGGTACGAAAAATCACCTTTACTTAGTGTGTATGGGTCACATCCTACATATTTTTCTACTTTTTCGTAATACCTGCTACGTGCAGGCTCGCCCAAAGCTTTTGTGTACTCGACTTTCCAACATTTCTAATCACCTCTCTCCACTTCCTGCCCCCATCTGAACTTTGCGCGTCATCGGAATCACGTGACTGCAAACCACAGTATGTAAAAACGCCGCTTCCGGCTCGTACCGGAAGTCTCGCCCATAATTCACGCAAGTGCTCATGGGAGCTAGGAATAAGGTGGATACTGGAGGATCTGCTTTCTCACAGTAGACCGTTCACTAATAAAATAGTGAAAAGGATGACGTTCCATTTTTGGAAGTCGTGGTTTATATTCACAAGCCCTTCAATTCAGTTTAACAGCAACACAATCTAAACCCTCCAAAATGCTCATGAAGTTCAATTTTTGACATAAACTGAACGGCCGTGAAGCTGGGACTTAATGCAGTACTGTTATATTCAATTCAATTCAATTCTAATTTATATAACGTCAATAACAATACAAATCGTGTCAAGACGCTTTACAAAACCCGGCCTGAAACCCCCAGAGCAAGCCTGAAGGCGACGGTGGCGAGGAAAAACTCCCTTTTAACAGGAAGAAACCTTGAGCAGAACCCAATTCATATGGAGGGACCCATCTGCCTAAGGCCAGCCTGGTGGAGACAGAAAAGAGAGAGAACAGCAGGAGAAACGAGATAAACATACATCTGTCATAGATACATATATCTGACTAAAGCGTACATGCGGAATCTCATGATATAAACTGACGATGTGACATGACAGTTTGAAAATGTAAGAGGAATCAAAGGCAGGTTGGAGAACTGTTCATTCAGGTAGGAGTACATAACTGCAGGAGGCCATGAAGACCGGGCAGGATGATGAGACCACGACAACAGATGTAGTATAGAGCTCCACATATCAGTGGCGGCTCCAGAGATTTTCTGTTGCAGGTGCTGTGGGGATGCTCAACACTGAAGAGAAGGTGCTTTGAATTTTGGTGCGTTTCATTATGGAGGTCGCATCGGACCACCCTTGGTATATATACAAACACGTGCACGCCCGCATTAACTATACTCGTTCCGCGAATATATGTAAAAGTATTCAACACAAGTAGGGTTGCCAACTCCCTGAAAAATAAATAAGGGAAACCTCATTGTCAGGGCCGGTTGCCCTCACCCATGCTGGCGTGGTGAAACATTTTAGCCCTTATTTGTGTGTGTGAAATTATATTTTAACTATTTGACTCGAACCTAAATTGAATTAAATTCATATTTTTGAGTGATATGAACACATGGAAAACAATTATTCAACTATTTATTTTTTAAATAAAATAAAATTAAATAAATATCTTTCTTAAACAGAAACCTGTCCTGCTCAACTTAAAACGGTATAAATTAATAGAAAACAATAGGAAGCAGAACATTCCTCTTGTAATAGTGCAATAAGAAAAGTGCAAACATAAAGTGTGAGGAAAAGTTGTTGCTTTGTTGTCTTCCGGTATCTTCTTCTCAAGCGACAGTACCTCGACCAATGACATGGTCACAGAACAGGAGACGGGCTGGGAATAAATTTACCGTAAATGTTCGTATAAAGCGCCCTGTCATTCATTCATTCCACTGACATTTTACACTCTATTTTGGATTCTCACGGTAATACGGGACAAAGTGAGCTGAAACGGGACGCGTACTTTTGTTTCTAAATACGGAACGATTCCATTTTTCAAGGGACGCTTGGCAACCCTAAACACAAGGGCTATAGATACAACATACTTAAGCCTGATAATGTAAACCTCTGAAAATAATATTTCACACAATTCTGTCACAGTCGAGCCCTGAATACAACGGAGCAACAAACGGCAGCAACAGAAGGCAACAGACACTGCGCACGCTTCGGCCTAAAATGCTCCGGTCACGGAATCACACAGCCAGTTACCAACACTAGTATGATGAATAATTGCTAATATCACCTGCAGCACAAACCAGAACGTCAGCATCCTCAGTTGGCCAAAGAAGATCACCTGTTTGGGCCTCTTGTTTTTTTAGACTAAAATATTTTTATTATTATTGTTCAATTCACATTTTTAAACTACATGAAAAAGACTACTCAAATATGACATTAAAATATAAATATAAAAAAATCCCAGACATTTCTTGGGGGTGCTGGGCGGGTGCTGTGGCTATTATGGGGTAATGTGAGCGTTCAAGCTAATGTGTATAAAAAAAATCAAAGAGGGACAAATGTTTCACTTTCTTTATTAATCCCAAATCGAAGCAATCCAAACGACACAAATCGACATTCACATACTTTGGCCACAGCTTTAATTCTGTGCACCGTTGTCCAGCGGAAAGATAAAAAAAAAAGGAAAAACATTTAAAAAAATTTCATTCCAAAACGGCACATCCACAGTTTGATGAAATAAAAAATATATATAAAAAAAACAGGCACATTTTGGTATGCGTGAACATAGTTTGGGAATACGTTTCTCCACAGTGTGTACGTTGTATTCTGCATTTTGGAATGAACTCCCTCATTGACCGTTTAACACACAAGACAAATCCAAATAATCAGTAGTCGAAAACATAAATTACAGACAATACTGACAGACCTTTCAAAAGAAGTCATATTCAAGACAAACAAAAAAAAATAAAAATATCTACGACTCCCAACGGGTCAAAGGTTCTGGAGAAATTTGATGAAATACTCCGCCAAATGCTCATCTTATCCTCACCTAAATATGAAATATATTGTTAAATGTGCGTGAAGACTTTGGTTTATTCGAAAGCTGTGTGTTACAAATAATACAAAAAGACTAACAATAATTTAATAATTGCATGATGAGCCCACCTACTTTATTATTACGAGTAAATGACTTGTATAGTTTTATGTGCCCAACGTACAGTTTGAAACTGTAAAGCAAAAAAACGGTATCCTGTTATCTTATCCGTATTATGAACACTGGTATATTGTGCGATGATGGATATAAGAATAAACGAGCAATGTAAATGTAAATGTACACGTCGACGGACTGTGTACGAACCGTGACAACTGTGGTATCGGTTGACCTCTGCTCCCAAATGATGTAGCGTTCCGCTTACGTACGAAGGCTTCCTCTGCCGCCCCTCATTGTAAACCGTTTAACAGGACCCACATTGTACCTTCAGTCTGAAGTAGTTTCACCCTCGTTGTGGTCAGATTTACCGTCGTCGCGTCATCGTGCTTGGCTTTGTTTTTTCTTACATTGGGTACAGTAAGTATCCCGAAAACGTGGAGTGGACGTACTGACCGGCGTAAAGTCCCGCCGCCTGCTCCGACGGCAGCTGCATGTGCACCGTGTCCCCTTTTCTTAACGGGAGTACCGCGCTCCCCGAAGCCTGGTCCAGCAAGCCCTTTTTGTACTCGTCGTAAGTGTACATCACCGGCTCGTTGTTCTTCATCAACGCCACCCAAACGTTACCTCCTTTGCAGTGGACGTGGTAAGCAAAGTAATAGATCCCCGGCACGCTGCAGGTGAAAATACCGCTTTGGGGACTGTAGTCCTGGTTGCCGTTGTGCAGGAGTTTGTCGAAGACGATGGGAGAACCCACGGGAGGGAACGGGTTCGTGAGCTTGGCGGTGAACGAAGGCATCTCCAGGCCGGCTCCCCCGATCTCGCCTCCGTTCTTCTTGTGACTTTGGTTCGGGCCGGTGTAAGGGCCCGTCGCCGGGAGAATCTGTCCCAGGTCGGGCGATACGGCAGGTGGTCCCGGAGGACCGGGAGGCCCGGGCTGTCCCGGTTGCCCGGGAAGTCCGGGAGGCCCGCTCGGACCGGGGATGCCTTGAGGGCCGTTGTGACCGGGGGGTCCCGGGTTTCCTTCGCCGGGATATCCAGGTTTACCGGGAACGCCCGTTTCGCCTTTTTGCCCCGGAAGCCCGGGAGGTCCGATCGGTCCCCCTGGTCCCATGAGCCCGGGAATGCCTTGAGGTCCCTGGTGGCCTTGATCTCCAGGCTGCCCCCCCTCTCCTCTCGGCCCCGATAATCCCGCTGCGCCGGGGGCGCCGGGCAAACCCCTACCCCCGGCTTCGCCTTTAGGGCCGATCGGCCCCTGCAAACCTCTCGGCCCCGGCTGTCCGACTTCTCCCGACCTGCCGGAATGTCCCGGAAGGCCCGAAGGCCCCATTTCACCCTTTATTCCAGGAATTCCTCTCGGTCCCCCGGCGCCGTCCTCTCCCTTTTGTCCCGGGAAGCCGAGACCGCCGGGGAGCCCTATCGGACCGGGGGGACCCGGCATTCCGTTCGGACCGGTTGAGCCGATGACCCCCGGGGGACCTCCGTGACCTTTGTCGCCTTTCGGGCCCGGCGGTCCGGGAAGACCGGCGTGTCCCTTGTGACCCTTGGGTCCCGGAAACCCCGGTTTACCGTAACCCGGCAAGCCAGGGCCGCCCGGAAAACCGGGAGGGCCCGGTTCCCCTTTCCCTCCGGCGAACCCCGGCTGCCCTCTGAAACCGTCTTTTCCCGGTTTTCCAATTCCCGGTACGCCGGGTGGTCCCGGTAGGCCTCTTTCGCCGGCCGGCCCCGACAGTCCCGGTTCTCCGGGAGGACCGGGTTTTCCCGGGATCCCCGGTTGCCCGGGGAGACCGTTCAGGCCGGGTTTTCCGATGCCAGGCATGCCCGCGTGGCCGGGCGGACCAGGTGGACCGCCGGGTCCTTTCAAACCCGGAAAGCCGGGCACGCCGAGTCCTTTCTCTCCCTTGGGGCCTGGAAAACCGGGAGGCCCCGGTAGACCTTTTTGGCCGGGCTCTCCCAGAGGTCCCGGTGGTCCCGGCAGCCCTTGACCTCCTAGTTTGGCAATCCCGGGGAGTCCCGTGGGACCGGGGAGCCCCGGCTGACCTGGAAGACCTGTCGGTCCTTCGCCGCCGCTGGGACCGAGGTCGCCTTTTGGTCCGGGTAAACCGGGTCCTCCGGGTTTTCCAGGCAATCCTGGCATGCCGGGCTTTCCTATTCCCGGGTAGCCCTGAGGACCGGCGGGCCCCGGCTTTCCCGGCAAACCTGGCAATCCTTGGCCCGGTAGCCCGGAGGGACCTTGCGGTCCCGGGGGTCCCGCTGGTCCCGGCGGGCCCTGAATTCCTTGCGGTCCCTCTCGGATACCTTCTCCGCCGGGAACGGGAGGCTGTGGGCCTTTGGATCCTCTGGGGAAAGTTGGTCCTGTAAACGTAAGGAGATGGAGTGTGAGTAGCCGTTACAGGTTTGAAAGTGATAGTATTCCATCTAAAGCGGCGTAGGGTTGCCCGTTTGTTTGATTAAATATAAAGACAACGCAGAGTAGCTGAGAGGAACTTTGCTCATTGACCTCACCTTTGCTGTCGGTCAGCGGTCTCTCTTTGCCCATTTGCAAAGGCAGTTGAGGAAACTCTTTCCCGTACTGAGGCAGCAACGGCGCCTCTTTGCCGTACGGCAGGTGTGGCATCTCGTTCCCTAGGAACTGCTGCTGAGGATATCCGTCGTTGTACTGTGGCAAGGGCTGGGGCTGGTGCTGCTGAGGCGGCTGTTTATGTCCGTAATACGCGCCGCCGTGAGCCAGGTGTAGTAAACATAGCTGGAACGCTGTGATGAGTAGACAACAGGGAAGGAGGGGGACGGCCACCATTTTCTGTAAAACAAGCACATTTAAAGTATTACGCCGCCTTCGTCGGCTTCAAGTTGTTGCCGATGTTCCATCCCTCATCGTTTGAGGTTGCTCAAGTTAGTAATTTACTTTCCAGCAGGACAGAGATATGAAATAAGAGTACGGTCCCGCGGTCTGTTACTCACCAGTGGGACATAGATTGTACAAACAGTGTTTAACTCTTCCATAAAAGCAGAGAATCGACACTGCGGCTCTTAGTGTTGTCTCTTAAATCGTGCAGCTACAGAGATAAATCCGTGAGCCAGCAGCACGAGTGTTATGAAACAGAATGTGGTCAAACTGACAAAAAAGAAACTGAACCCCTCCGCTGCCTGTGTCCTCCCTTCCTCTTGTTTACAAATCTACTCAAACACGCTGCGTAAAAGCCTCCGACTCTCGTATCCTTGAAGTGAATTACACGAGTGTATTCTGCAATTAAGAGGGCACGCGGTCAGTTTCGAACATAATCCTTAATCCTTTAAACATGTGTGCGCTAAAGAGGTTGGCAGAGCGCTGCCGAGAGCGCTGTGTGAAAACAAACGGCGATGGGCGAACGTATGTTTTCCTCGGCTGCGGTATTTGTGTGTTCTGAAACGGGACCAAAGAGATGAAAGATCTTGGAGAGCTGCAATAATTGGGGTAAGAACATTGCATTCTTTAAGCCAATTATTTAAAAAAAATTAAATAAAAAGAAGCAAGCTACAGCTGGATGCCTAGAGTGGAATATTTTTAGAACAGAGGTACTTGTCTGTGCAGTCCAGCTGCTCGATAGGCAAGTCACAAAAGATTCAATAGTGAGGGTGAGGGTATGGCGGACTGGTGAGTCTCATACGTACGTCAGTTTGAGTTTAACTCCAGATTTTCCCTCCTCTCAAACTGAAGGTCCTCTTTCCCCCCCTCTGGCCCGGCCTCCTTAGTCAAGTTCCTCCTCTTCCTCCCCTCTCTTTAGGTCTCTTCTCGGGGTCTTTTCCAAGGCATGAGTGGGGCTTCGTCCCATGCACGTGATCCGGCCAGGTGGTGGGAGCTGCAGTCCCGCTGGGCCCTGGGAACACACGAGCATCAGCTTCAGTGAATGTCGGGAGGCGACCTTTCGCGGATGCCTGGAGTTTGTAACTCGAAGCCGCCATCCCCACCTGGCAGACACGCTCACTTGGCATGTGCGATATAACCTTATCTAAAGGTTAGAGATCTTCCTCAGTTATAAGCCAGGAGGCTGAATCTGACTCTTATGTGTGAAATCTTGCTCGCTTTAAACTAATCGGATCGAGTCTTCTGGGTCATTACGTGTACAACGTATACATCCAGCACCATGGACAGTGACTGTTACGCTGACAGCCCCTATAATGTCTCTGGTGTGATCAAACCTGAGTAAAGGAAATGCAAAAACGATAGGTTCAATGGTGTCCACGAGGAGACGGCAAACTGTCAAAAGTCCAGCTTTACATTTCTATTAAATGTTTTGAAGACTTCGCCGACATGGGAAAGTTCCACGCAGACTCGATTTAAAGCAGCTCGACAGCTGACTAACATTCAGTCATGTTTTGATGTCACATGCTATTAAGGCCACACTCAGCCAGTTGCTTTTCATGTTTCCCCAAAGTCCAGCGCCGGAGCAAATCACTTCCAAAACATCTTTTTCCTATAGGAAACCAGCAGGAGCTCGACCCTCGCGCGTCGATCTCCCAAATCGAACATGATTTCGCCCGCCGAGACGTGAAACCGAGCGCCGCTGCAGTCAAAACGTCTCGGACCCGAAGCGAGGAACACGTGCTTGGCGAGAAAACCAGACGACCACCGTATAAAACAACAATAAGTCGCCCGAAACAAAGAGGAACGGGGCCGGCGCTTTGAAACTCACCCGACCACCGAGGATACGCCAAACTGCAGGGCTTACTCAGACGAAAACACATCTTGTTCCGTTTACAGTATGAGCTGCATGAGTAACAGAGAAGGTTTGAGTCTCCAGGACACATGTGACAAGGTTACAGTTACCAATTACGTCAAGTATGATGGCTAATTGTTTTTATAGGATCTGTCTTGCACTACACAACAGTAGCTGGCGCAACAACAACAACAACAGTTGTTTTGCAGATTTCCTGTAAAACGAATTGAAAATGTGGATGACTCATCCCGTATTCGGGGGCGTGTATTAATTCTTGAATTTTCCATTTTTCCCCTCCCCCCGTGTCTCTCTCCTTCTGGCTTTAGGTCGAACATGAATGTCAGGCTTTTACCCGAAACACATCCTATGCTAGCTGCTTTTTTTGTTTGTATCGAGATTTCGCGACTGTTAATTTGTGTTTTATTGGTGAAGTCCAAACAAAGATGTCCAACATAGCTAACGTGGATCAAGTCCAACAAGCTACAGTACGTGCACTACGCGATTTCAAGAATTACACGCTGGCAATGTGTCGAGAAAATTGGACAAAATAATCAAAACGCCAGTCTCCACATTTCTTCAATCTTCAGATACACAAACGTTTCGTGGCATTCACTCTTGCGCTGTATGCCTTGAATGCCTGGACCGGGCTATTTACTCCACTATAGCTACCAATTGCCTTTACTACACACAGGCTTTGATTACACACAGTCCGTATCATCAGTCATCTTTTGGTTTCCAGACAGTGTAATGGGAAAGCCATTAAAGAGTCTGGACCACAGACCGAAGCCGCGATAAGTATTGAATAATAAGAAGATTACACCGTCTGTACGTTGAGCTTTCATACAACGTATAGTGACTCTGTTATGGTTTCCTGCTGTTGTCGGGCTCTTTTGGAAGATTTAACAGGAACATGATTTTTGATCAGGAAACATGCAGCGATAGGTCTTCCAAGATTTATTGAGCAATTTAAAGTCTCGCAGAGCTGGAATTCAGTGCCATTTCTGATCTATTTTAAAACTCAAGTCCAAGTTCTGATGTTTCGTCTGATGCTTCCTGTTTTTTGAATTTTTGACTTTTTGAGGGTTGGGTGGTTTATATTCATTTTCCTTTTGCTGGAAAGAATTTCCCAAACAACACACCAGACGGTTTGTGAAGAGTGAACCATTTACGATGTAGCCTTAACATGCACTCCCATGTTTATTGTTCTTTTTATCATCCTTGTTATGGCTGCAGCAAGTCGCTGAATGGAAAATATACAAGCTCAACAAGAAACTATCTCCTCTCACCAGCTACAACCAGTCAGAATCCGCTTACGACCCCGTTTATTTTCTACTCTTTCGCCTTTCATCTCGCCCTTTACCGAAATCTCTTCAGACACCTCCACGCCCCTCGCCCTGATGACAATCCCACGCAACAAAGAATGCTTGCTGGTTCCTCTGAACCTCCCTGCCAACGCTTACAACCGCAGCCCGCCCCGCTTGGTGATGAGCCACGAGTCTTTTATCACCTCCAGCTCGGCTTTGAAAATAATCACATTTCCATTTCTCCTCCGTGTTCCTCCTCCTGACCGATTCCAGATGGGGGGACTCGACCGCTCCATAAACAAACGATGAGGAAGAGAGGCATGTCATTGCTTACAGGCCCGAGTGCCAGTCTTAATTGCTTGTGGTCGGGTCTGCTGGCTTTTGTGCAGAGGCTCCTTCTTTTCCAATGAGAGCGGGACGCTAATACGAAGTAAAATGAAGACACGCGGGTCCAGGTTAAGAGTGATTTCGGGGGACTGTGTTTCCTTCCTCACGTCATCTATTGGTATCGCCTATACACCGATCAGGCCTAACATTATACTAATAATTGTGTGTGTGCCTGTGTCAGGCTGCGTCCTGCTGGGGATGGCTGCTGCCATCAAGGAGTGTCATTGCTATGGGGTGGGGGTGCCTGGTCTGGTCTAGGTGTCAGTGGTTTTAATGTTACGGCTGATTGGTGCATTAATTAACCTGCAAGATATTGATGTTTTAGATATTGTGCTGCAAGAAAATAGCTTCGTCCCTATTTTATGCTAGCCAAAATCACTGTATTTGTGGATGAACCCATTCCTAGATCGTACTCAACTGGTTTTATGCAAATTATATTTTTTCCAAAATAACATATACATTAATTTTAATAGGGAGTATTCTAACGTTTAACTTAAACATGTAAACATGATAATTCTGCTTAATATTACATGCAAATTTAGCTTTACATCAATTTGACTTGGATTTGGCTTTTTATTATTACTGATATTTCAACAACGTAGACATAAGATTCAATTCCTAGATCAGTAAAGATGCTGTTCTTTCTCTCATCTTTGCACCAGTAAATATGTGCAATTTTTCAGTTTGGATAATGCCATTTGGTAAATTAGATTATTATTATTATTATTTTTTTACAGTCTTTTCAAAAACTACCTGCGAGTATTTTGTCAGGGCACTGTGGAAAAGCTCCCACACACATGCTAACAAAACCAAAGGAATGCAACAATCAGCTGACAGCAGCCCAGCAGCCAAGACAACATCTGGGGAAAGCACCTGTGTGTGCGTGTGTGTGCGACTATCTGCGATGCTGTGTATTACATGACCTTAATAAGAAAAAAACACTCCACCTCTACAGTTACTCTCTTGGGTGACCGTCGGGGCTTCTGCTGCAGGTGTGCTCGGAGTTTCTGCAGGCAGACACTTGAGGCCAACAGACACTCACTGTATCTAGAGCGGAAACTATAAGCCGTTAATCAACGAATAGAACATTTTAAATGTTTTTTTTTTTAGAAGATACAGGGTTTTCTTTTCCAAAAGCCCAATCACAATGCAACTATAGCAGGTAGTAAGGCAGTCGGGGCATTAGGGGGCGCCAAACTCCATTTCTGAATTAAACCTAAAAGCCATCAATACTCTGAATCTGTCAGTCTGTGTTGTTCTCTGGTATTTTCCAAAGACTGGGTGGAGAACTAAAAGTGGATTCCAGTGGCGAGAAAACACCTAATCATCCTGACAAAGGTTGTGTTTGTTGGCTGATATTATTTTAGTTTTTTGGTGATATTAACACCGGACATTGTTTTTCGTCCATTCCCCATCTCTCGTGAAGTCACATTTAGAGTATAATGTTGTTTTTCTTTGCTGCGTCCGCGCACTTCCCCGTCTCTGAGCAGGTGATTTATCCCAGCTCAATCGGCAAGCAGCGTTTCCTTAACAGGAAGGGAAAACATTCAGTTTTCCACACACTCCGAGTTGACAAACGGAGCAAAAATGCACGCGTCTGCTCCACCCTGTCCAGTTCCTCTACATGGTATGTTGCTCTTTTTCAGCATTCCTTCACACCTACTCGATGTCTCTACGGAGCTGAGGCCGGAGACGTCCGCATCCTCAAATTGGGCGACGAGGGCGAGGGGTTACCTGACCTTCAGGTGGATTGAAAAGGCCTATTTCACGTTCCAGGCGACAGCGAAGAGGAAGTAACACCCGGCTTACTGCCCCACTGACCTTTGACACAAACATACCTACACGCACGTAGTCGCGCTCACTCCATCCGCAGAGTCTCTCCGACCTCTTCACCCATCTCCATTGACAGATTTTCCCTCCCCTACAGTTCTGGGAACCACAAGTAACCGAATGTCTGGCCACAATTTTCATCTCAGGCAAAGACTGGATCGGGAGGAGAATTATTTTCCTATTAGCCTTTGAGTTCTGTCAAAACAGAGTATCTGATGTCAGTGGACGGCAGTTAATAGCGACTCAGAACTAAGAAGCACTTCAGACTTTATGCACTTCTCCGGACGTTGTTTCCGTGTTTCCAGGCAAAGGATCGTGGGAAAATATTGACTCTCATTTCACGTGACGTGTTCCGCTGTATCGCACAGCAGGAAGGTGAAACTTTTTTTTTTTTTTTAGACATTTCTTTGACTCTGAGCGTCGGATTAATCCCAGTCTTTGCCTGAACTTTTTTCCTCGCTCGCTCTCATATTTGCACTGGCTCTGGAGCGGACGCCGCACTGGGGGATGAATATTTTTATAGGCGACAACAATGTTTGGCCAATAATGGGATCCGATCACTTATAGTATGTATAAAACCACAGAGTCCGCTGGGGAATTGAGCAGTTTGCAGCTGCATAAATATATTTTTGTGTTATGTAGCAATCAAAAAAGAGTGGGGGCAGAGACCTCTCCTCCTCTGTCTTTGACCCTTCCAACTGTATGTCACTTACTGCATTTAGTAGCTTGGATATTGTCCTTCTTACGCCACGAAACGATCTGATAGTTGTCTAGTTAAAAACCCTGTTAATATAATAATGTTAAAGATTAGAGAGGCTCCTAATCTTTGGGGCAACAGGTGACATTTTACAAGTCTAAAGTCAAGTCTCCAACACCGCAACATTTCCAAATGTGAAAAAAAAACAGGTGAATGGAAATGTTCCACTAAATACAGAATTCTTCCCTAAACTTTGGAGAGGAGTTCATTTAAATCGAGTACGGAGGCCTGAAGAGGAAAAGTGTTATTTAGTATTTCGTATAAAACGAGTGTCAGATTAAACTCTGAGAAGTGACATTACATTTGTGCAGCAGATTTAGATTTATTTTGTGACCAAACAGAGCGTGAACACACGCTGCTTTCACATTAATGCAGCACTATCAATAATCAATCCGCTCTGTTACGCTCTTTTACTCAAATAACACGCAGACAGGGGATATTTTGAATGCTAAACTTTAACTTTTTACTTCAGAGATTTGAATTATGTTTCAAGATGCTTCTTCCGCCTCCGCCAGCGAGTCTGATAAAGGCCCAAAAACACTTCCAAACAGACCTGAAAAACCCGCAGGAGACTTCCACCGTCGTAAAATTAATGCTTTCGCGATTCAAACGTGCAAGACATCAAAAATATAGCACGAGTGGGCAAGTGGGAGTCGTAATTGGTGTAATTTGGAGGCTGGGAGCAGTATAATATTCAGAAATGACTGATTATATGTTGCTCTGAGAGAGGATCTCTTTGGGTTTATTGCTGGCAGTTTCACTGGCGTGATGGTTTCCTCAGAGAAGGCTTTGCATTTGCAAACTTTCTACCTTCTTACACGCATGTCAATTTATTGAGCCCATAAAGCGGCCAGGGGAACATTTACGCTCTGCCGCAACATGCGTTTGCTGCCTGACCGTTGACGGTAACGCGATACGACGACAGTCCTGGAAGGCTTAATGGGTTACACAGTCACACCATAAAATGTGCCACTCAGACAAAAATATGATCCTCCCTTTCCCTACTGTCCAGATGTTTTTGCTGCGGAGTATTTACGAGAGATAATAAGGGCTACGACTCCATCCACTTAGGAGTTTAGATAAGAGATACTTTGCAATAAATCTGCAAAACTCAAAGCCCCGATTCCAGACTGATGTTTTTAAAAAATAAGCAAGCACTCATGGCACAAAAGGAGAGTGTTTGCAGCTAACGGGAGAGATGCAAAAAAGAAAATGCAAACCTGACTTCATATTTTGAAGCATTTCTACGGCTGCAGAGGTGTGCACGGTGGCACTGTTTGGGAGAGAAAAACTGTCAGGAGAAACTAACAAATGTATAAAGTAAGTCACAGCATGCTAACAAAACCATCAGCAAAATCTGCAACCTGGATATATGTTATGTGCACGCTTTTAATTAATGCAAACAAGAGGCATCTAAGAGCATCCTGTTGTATTCACAATACACTAAAATAATGTAAAATTAAAGGAGCACTTGATTTAAATGGTGATAGTGTAACAAGACAAGAAATCACACCGCTCTCGTATCTGTAAATGCAATAGCTATGTAGCAAGAGCAGCTAGTTAGCCTAGCTTAGCTTAGCTCGAACGCTGGCAGCAAAAGGAACCAGCTTTGCCTATTTAATATTAAATTAATAAAAGAAAAGCCAGGTTTAAGCGTCTCTAAAGCTCTTGTGTTTCAGTCTTTCTAAGCTAACTAGCTTCATATTTAGCATGCTAACGACGGGGTGTCAGTTTTTGATTCATACAAATCGTTTTTCAGCAATTTGAACGTTTTCAGGCAGACTAATCGCAAACTCTCTAACACGCTAACCAAAAGTTGCGGAGATATTCCGCCATCTGCTCTAATTTCTTCTTCTGCAGTCATTTCATGTGTCACAGTTTCTTTTACTGGACAAAAACATTATCTTCTGTCAGAAGTCAGGCCTCTGTGACCAAAAAAACAACACAGCACGTGCCTTAGTGACAGCTATTTTTAAGGACCTGAACCCAAAGCTTTTTAGGCTCCATCCAACAATAATGATCACAGTCAAGTGCTACATGTTATTCAAGCGCTTATCGCCTCATTGCATCAGACAGGCCTGTTAGGCTCAGGAGCTGGAGTCCAAACATTTCTATTGCTTCCGTGCTCTTGCGAGGTATTCTGCAGCAGAAAAGAGAGCCAAGGAAACAAAAGCTTCATCTTGTTTAATCCGTGCTGGAGCGAAACAGGGATTCCCAACTGTTTCCTGGCAGGTGCACGTTCGCGTATACCGCGCTCGAGCTACGCCCGAGAGGATAAAGAGAGGGCTTCTGGTCAGGTTTGCTCTCGCATCATCAAAGCGGTTTTTAACCTGACTCAGGAGCCTCGTGATTGAAAACACTCGCTGCATGATAGGAAAGGACGGAATTGTTTCCTGAGGCCCGACATTTCCACCTCTGACTCATTTCTCAGAGCCACCGTCCTGCCAGAAAGCCCAGAAAGCCTACCCCTCAGTAAAAGTGTTTTTTTATTAATCCAGGTCTTCTCTTATTTATATGGGACGCTGAAAACTACAACAACCATAACACTTAATCCTCTTCTTCCTCGGCCGCTGGATGAAAAAGGGGGCCTGCATTTTTCCGTCCTTCGGCGCTGAAAGACGTGCAACTAAAATTTCTAAGATGTTAAGACATTCCATTAACTGCTGCTAAATCCTGTCAAGATGCTGCACCCTGCATTTAGTTTAACAAGCTTAAGACTGAGTTATTCTTCCCAGGTGTCTCTTTCGGGTTTTCTGGATAGCTGTCAAGCATTATCTGCAAAGACTCCTGTCCCAGGCGGAACCACGCTTGGTGAAGTGGAGTCTTATGAAACATTTGCTTCCATGTTGAATAATCCAAAAAAAAAAAATGAATAAATCAAACAAAGAAGAAGAGGGAAGTAACAGAGGTCTGCACCGGAATCCGGCAAACGCATAACTGTGCGCTTGACCGTGCCTCGGCGAATGCATCAAACCCCTGAAAGATCCTGCTGTGCCAGCGTCGACGCATCACTTACCTCTGCGTGCGCTGCTGCTGCTGCTGCTGCTGCTGCAGGGTGGAAGTACCACAGAGCTATGAGGAGCTTGAGACAGACGCTGAACAGAAGCCCCGGTGAGGGCTTGGCTTTTATCTACAGGTGGGTGGAGCTGCACGAGCTGCGGATCTGTGCATGTGAGAGAACGGAGGGAGGAAAACAGGATCCGTGTGAGAGAGAGAAACCGCCAGTGGAGCTGCATGTTTGCAGCATTAGAGGTTATTATACACAGACGCAGAGTGCAGGGGGAAACAGGAAACCCAATCAGCTGCACGGCTATTCATCACGAGGAGGAAGATTCTCGTTTGACTTGGACCCCTCGCCGCATTCTTTGCATGCAGAAAGATTTAAGGGCAGGGTTTTACTTCGGTTAGCCAGCCCTGGCTGAGGTCAAGCTCAAGCTGAGAGGGGAGGTTTTTGTGGCAACCGCAGTGCACACACAGGAGTCCATTTTTCTAAGGACTTCCAAAGAGACACGGATGACAGACCAGAGACACTTAGTTTACACTTAATTTACTTTCCTCCTGTTATTTCACCTCTGCTTTCTTTTTCATAATAAAAGTCTACAGCCGGCCTTGCAACTTTGGGGCGTGCAGTCATTGTTCCGACTCTACGTGCTTTTCAGTCGGAATGCAGAAATTGAACGGGACGTTTCTTTGTATTTCTTTGCTCCGAGTGTTACAACAAGACCAGAGAGCCGTTTCCAGTGTGCGCGCGGGACGCATGATTCATTTCAAGCATGTGAATGTTAATCATTAAAACGTCTGCGTTCGCTCAAAAATGTTAATGTTTGGGAGGAATGTCGACAGATTTGCAGAACTTAATGGTACTTCTGCCATGTTCCTGCAAATACCACGTCAACAACTCATCGAGACTCATTTTTCCACTTTTTTTTCCGACGTCACACGAACACCCAGCTCATTACGGCATGAATTCATTCATTAAAATGCTACTACCGGTGCCGCTCTCCTTGTACTGTATTAACTAACGGCTCATAGAGGAGATGTGCACCAAGATCGCATTCGAGACAAAACAAAAGTTTGGGAGATGGATCTTGGTCTTGAATGTGATCTTGGTGCGCCATCGTGGTTTGCAATCATAAAAACTGGTGCCAAAAAGTCAGACAACCGCCAAGTCTATTTGGGAATCATATTTTGGATGCGGCGGACGTTTCTGACAAATTTGACGCCAATGACGGCGGTGAGATGTTTCTCCACTGCCCTGAAATCCACCACTAAGTGGGATTTTTGCTGCCAAACGCCAAAGACATTCAAGGCTTGACTCTAAACGAGACGAGCTGAGCTAAGCTAAGCTAAGCTAAGCTAAGACCTCCCACGCAGCTCTTCCCGAGGTTGAAAACATTTTTTTTGCTTTTATCCAAATTCTTCGCTGTGTCAAAGTAAGAACCGGAGTCGGCGGGGGAGAACGCGCGCGCTCTCAGCAGCTGGTTCAGATTTGAAGGAATTACTCTTTGTGCTTTTGTTTGTGTTGCTATTTTAGTTCCTTAACGCGTTCTCATGCCGGAGCTGCTTGGAGAGAAAACATTTTGGTTTAGCCCCCCGGACTGATTTCACTGTCAGCCGAATCTCACGGTGCTAATTTGTGCGACTTCGCTCGTTGATCTTGTTAATGTCAGACAGAAAGGGACAGTGACGCACTTCTTTGTGCGAATCAAAAAAGCAGTATTTGTATCACTACTTAAAAACTAATCTTCATTTATCACTATCCGCAGAGTAAGAATCTGTTTTCCCAGCAAAGTCTAACAAGACACATTCAGCTGCATGGAAATACTGACCTCATACCTGTCTGCATGCATAATTCCTGTTCGTGTGGCTATTAGCCTGCCGCTTAGATCTCAAGGCCAAGTTGCTGCAGCAGCTCAGGCAGATTCTTATTACTCCCTGTTTCCTGTTCCTCAATCAGCTAGCTTTCATCTCCAGTTGGCAGCTTGTAGTCATGAGCAATAGAAATTGTGTTTTGTATCTTGTCTATTGCTTGTTTATGTGCTGTGAAGTGGAATTAATTACTCATGCGGGATTTCAATTGGAACTATCTGACGGGCCCAGTCGAACAGCCCCCGACTGTGGAAACGTCTTCCATATGATTTGACTGAAATGCAGCTAATGTAGTCACCATGGATGCAATTTGCCGGCGGGCACGGATTTTGCGCAACATTTTGCAAAAACTCGAAATATGTTGCGCTCCAAAACCAACACCACATGAGAACTAAGTAGAGAGGACATAGAGGGAAAGCGGTTCTGTTTCTTTTCCTGGCGCCTCTCTCTGACATGATCGTTTGAAGGTGGAATTATTCCTGTCGAGGTGCAAAGAGTTTGGTGCTACACTGGTGATCGGGATGGCACTTAGTACCCCCCTCAAGAAAGACTGGAGCAAAGAGAAACGCACAAAAACAAGGGGGGACAATTCAGCAGTGTATACCGACTTCATATTGGTCACCTGACTTTTTTCCATTTAGCAGACCCACACCGTCTGGAGTTAGAGCATCTCATAAAGTCTCAAAAAATCTGCAGACCTTTCCTTTCTTCCTGTGCACGTCATGGTTATTCGGTAGAGTAAGGACCCAGGAATTCATTTAGATTTTATGAGCGAGGAATACAGTGGAGCAAGCATGAATTTAAGCTAATTTGCCAGCATGAAATGGTCCGTTCTTGTCTTCCTCCTTCTAAAATGTCCACCTGCTTGTCTATAGGCTAATATGAAAGCGACCAAACTACCAAATAATCTGAGATAGATCAGAGAAACCCTACAGACGACTCATCTTTACTGTCCGTCAGGTTGAATGTGTGTGCTCATACTTCATGCACTAATTTGTGGACAGCCAGTCTTACATCCTGGATCTGGTTTTTGTTCCTTGTGGAGATTTTGGCTCATGAGAGACTTTCAGCAGATGCGGCTCCTGACTTTAGTTACATGATGTCATGACATGAAACGATGCAAACGAATACCAGTTACAGCTGCAGGCCAAGAGGGCTGGGGTTAGTCCTGCGTGTATATAGTCGCAACGTACAGTACATATGGCGCTCATAGTAATAGGTTGTGCATCAGTCAACGCCGTCTGCAGGACTTCCTCGCGGCGGAACAAGCGAACCCGCTGATTCCTGCTGGAAGCAGTTACTTACCGCGTTGACGAGCTGTTTGTGCTCTCGCGACCGCCTCCGAATTTTTCTGTCTGGCTGTTAATCCCGTCGTCTCAGAGGCTGCAACCTGAATGTTCCTCTCCATCTTCTTCCAAGGGTTTGGGGAAGGCACTGAAAGAAATGCAGAAAAGATGACATATACTGTTCATTTCATCGGTTTAGAAGTTGTTGAGTGGATAAAGACTAGAAAGCTACAAACGTTTATTCCAATTGGAGACTTGTGCCTAGGTAAATTATACAACTAAAAACAACTGCTCTTACTGTTCAAAGCAGCAGTCTCTCTGTTACTAATAACATGCTCCGTTCAAGTGTGCCTCCAAGCCACGGCGGGGTGACAGTAAGGCCTTGGTTTCTGGTTTTCTCTCATTTACATATCAAGCTAAAGTGTCCCAGTCTAACTAAGATTGAATCATCTCCATCTGAACTAAATGAAGGAAGAACATTTCCACCGTGCGCCGTGTGCTTCGAGTTAACGGAGCATGTTCGACTGGAGTTTAGCCGCAGTGTCACAGCTGTCTTGCCGTCTCTGGATTTTCCAAGCTGTCTGGTTTTCATGATCGCTAACAATGCAGCATGTGCTTGTAATGTTTAATCATTTCTTGGATTTTAACTTTATACTCTGGCATATTATTTCTGGGCAGAGGTGCTCGCAGTCAAAAGGAGTTTATCCAATCCAAACATGCAGCTTCAGGGCTCTTTAAAGCAGAATTTATGTGTCATTCCTGATTATATTTGTACAGTAAATTTAATGTACAACATATAGCATGACAGCTTTAACTTAAAATAGCACTTGGTGAGGTTTTTGAGGAAAAAAAAGAGAGCTGTCGCAAACAGCAGACTTTTCAAAAAATCTAAATAGCTCCTATGGTCAAATATTATCATTAGCATCTAGCAGTGATGAAGCCTTTCACTGTAGCATGAGACATACGGGGCTTGTGAAAACAGAATGCTGGTCGAGCCTCTTTGGGTTGGAGAAGAAATAGAATAAAGTGTATTCATGTTGTCACTAGCGTGTTTTCCTCCAGGCCAATTACAGGGCAAAAGCGCGCCAGTTCCACGTGATATCACAGGAAAAGGGTCGTTAGCCGCTAACCACGCTTGCCGTCATTTCCTGCGGTCATTAAGTCTGCAGAGAAGGGGTTGTTCGGGGACAAACTGCCTCTACTCCGCGCCGTCGGCCCCCCGTTTCTGGCTTCGCCTGTGTCGCTGTGCTCTCTACAACATGTGGAAGGTGTACGGACAACATGGACGGCGGCCGTCCCGTCTGAATGTTTTCCTAAGTATGAGGCAACCGTCTAGCTTCAGCAGACCAGGATGCATTAATGACTCCAAACTGTTTTGCTGGCTGAAGAAAACAGTTGAATTAGATGTCATCCAGGGAGCACTGCAATGAAGTTTCACATACTGGTACACTGTTAGATATCATCGGTTTGTGATCAAAACGATTCCAGATGTGTTGTTGTTAGCTTGTTTCGGTACAGCCTCAACCTGCAATGCGGTGTAGGTACTGGTTTCTTGTAGTTCCCTGAATTTCAACGTCTCGAGAGACTGAGAATTGTTTTGCTTTAGATAAACTTCAAGCTAGGCATTCAGGACAATAACATATGGAGTTGGTCTTGACCGTTTTCCGCATATAAGGACCGTCACGTCATTCGTAGGATTCCTGAAGTGTGGTTTATAAAGTCAAAATGTGTGGCACAGGCCGCCGCCATCTTGCCAGGGCCTGACAAGATGGCCTAAAAGTGAAAAAAAAATTACAAAGCAGCCAAGAGTAGTCAGCTACACTGTCGCCGACCATTTAAAAAGTAACTAGCAAAAGAAACGTCACTGTGGCATTTGAGCAAAGAAAAAATTTGAAGGCAGCTTAACTCTGATACGTAGCATGATGTCCGCCACCCCTTGCTTGTCCATTGTAGCCTGTTGCTCTTCCGTCACTCGTGTGAACCCATCATAACTCCTGGCTAATTCAAAAATGATCAAAGAGGCGGAGGGTGAGTGGGGCTCAGGCAGACAGCTAGCATCCCATGAGGGCACCCATGTTTTGTTTACACGCAGCTTTAGGCCTTTATATGGTTTAAGTTGGTGGGCTATACAATGATTTATCCCCATAAAGTTGTCATTAATGGAGAACTTAGTTAAAAAGAACAAAACAAGTTTTCATACCTGGCTGGAGACATATTTATTTATGCTGTAAAGTTGGGGCAATGTGGGGACGGACTCACTTTTGAAGACAGCCTCTAGTGGACATTCAAGGAACTGCAGTTGATTTAAAGGCGGAGGCAGCCACCTTCCCGAGGCCTTAAAAATGAGATCGGATCTGGAGACACATTTGGAGATGCATGTCAAAGGGGAATTACTATTTTTTACAACCTGGACCTTATTTCTGGCATAAAATATGATCGTTTACTCACCCATATAACTTTGGTTTTATTTAGAGTCGTTCGGAAGATATTTAGATCCAGCGGAGTGCCGTGTATATCCATATAGTGGGAGTGACTGGGGCACCGAAAATTCAGCCTCTAAATGATGCATTATCTGCCGCGAAACTCGTTCATTTGACCAATATTTTGTTATGATAGTGCTATTCCCCCGTTGAGTCCACTAAAGCTGGATCTGACAGCAGGCCCAAAGTCCCTGTGAGCACAGTCTCCTGATTAGTACTACTGTTTATGGAGAAAGCCCCCTCTATTGGTTGATTGGTACGGCCTATATTAATGCTTCTTGCTTCCTAGTATCTCCCTCTGATGTCAGGTAATCAATAGCTGGCCAAATACTTGTAGAAATGTGAAAGGAACACATTACAGGCGAATAGAGATGCCCAGAGATAGATTTAAAAACATCATGGACGGATTTGAGGCCATGAAGGTGGATACATCTAGGCATTTGATGCCTTTTTAGGGTTGGTATGGATGTTTCCCTAAAACACTTCTAATGTAATACACTTCCCAGAATGCAACTCCATCTGTTGTTATGCCATGAATATAGTAGTTAGTATAATTAATGCTTTTTGACATAAATGTTGCTCAAGTGAAGTTCAAGGCTACCAAATACAAACTGTACAGATATTTTTGCTCATGACTTCAAATCTTTCTCCTTTCTGCTGTCTTTAATGTCAGATGTTTAATTTAACCCTTTCAGCTCAAAAAGCCTGAAGTCTCCAAACCTTGGTCGAGATAACCTACAACGAAACCAGTTTTATGTTCTCAGTCAAGGCACTGCAGAGCCACGGAAGACATTAAACAACCGTTTTCATAGAGGCTGAAAAAGCCTCGGTCAATAGACCTATTGTGTACGGTTCTCTGTCTCCGTGCTTCTGGGCAGGAATGTTATGGTTACTAACAGCACCGCTGGAGTAAATCCATTTAAGAAAATGACCGAATTTAATCCGGGGCTGTTTACCTTTTCTGCTTCTCTGCTGTCTGTCAGTCAGCAACTCCTGCTCGCTGCTCTTACTGTATGAACGCTCACAAAAATGCACGCGCACACACACAGGGACGTAACGGCAGCCAAGATCCCTTTACAAATAAATTTACTAGATGAGAGTAATTAGATTAAAAACACTGGAAAAATACGTCACTACCTGCATTTCAATTGAGTTAAAACACTTTAACTGATATAATTTCGAATCCTTAAATCAGTCTTCCTTGCTTTAAGTTTTTGGACATATATTATGTTAATACCTACTCTGAAGATCAAACTTTCCATGGCATATGCACAGAATTATAGTACTTTCCACACTCCCATGTCAACCATGTTGTTATCTGACTCTACTTTGTCGGCCTTGAACGTGAAGGTAATCTCTGTCCGTCAAGATTACTGCATGAACACGAGAGAATACCGCAGCTTTAGGAGAGACTCCCTATCCGATGTTTTATTTATTTGGCTGTGAGTTTGAGCCAAACGCTTCGGTTTGCGTCTCATTCCTCTGCCGCCCTTGGAATGGAGGCCAAATATGTGTGGACTGGAAACCCCCGGAGTTTTGACGGTGGGAAGTAAATTAATAAGTTTTAGGTGGATCTGAGAAAAAAAAAAAAAAGGAGGGTGGGCTTGCTCGTGGCTTAAGAAGCAGCTGAGTCACTGTCTGTTCATCTGGTTCTGCGTCTGGATGAAGTCTGGGCAAACTGGGAAGAAGGGAAATGTTTGCCCTTCGATCTTGGCAGAAATGATCAGGGCAACATTTGGAATGAAGGAAAATGTTTAAAAGCTGGTCCCTAAAGGCCTGAGGACTGCATCTTCGAATCACTGGGTTAAAATGTGTACTTGTTTGACATGTAAATAAGCGTAATAAACTGAAAAGTGTTCAGTATAAACGCCCCCGCACAAAGATTGGACTCTTTCAACTGGTATTTCTTTTGCAACACAATTCTAAAACGATCCAGACGGCATGAAACGGGACATAAACGAGTGATAAAACGGGTTTAACAGCGCTCCCTTTGGGAGAAGTAGCGGAGCAGAACAGTGTGGATAAGGTTGCAATGAGAACTCGTGTCCAGGGGACCAAATAAATATTGGCTTTGTGTTAAACTGTCCGTTCTCACACTCAGATGACCTTAATGCGGCTAAAAATAAGATTAACAGCATGTTATAGACTTAGCGTCACTGAACTCAGTTCTGGATGAGGGCATTTTCAAAATTAAGCTTCATTTATAGGCTGCACTGTTTTTAAATTTTACCTTTCAATCTTAGACTGTTTCAGATTATTTTTAGCTTTTGTCTTTATGTGTTCTTGTCTCTTAGGTAAAGCAATGCAATTCAAAGTAAGAGGGTTGTTAAAGTCTTCTTCCTACTTCATTAACACACTACAAAGCATAGATTGACTCAAGACAAGCATGTGAACAAATAAAAACATAATTAATTAGCAGATAACTATATGTTATTTTTTTCTGATTTCAGGCCTCATATCTTGGCAAAAAGGTGACTAAACTACTAAAAACAGCTGTTTAATGCACGCTATTTTGCCAATGTTTTGTTGACCCATCCATCCACCACAACCTCCTCCCTCGCAGACTCCTTTGCTCCCTTATAAAAAAATCCACTGTTCTATCTTGCAGTCAGAAAATGTGCGTGCAATTATTTTCAGTGTTATTTCAAAGCCAGGACTGACAGCTGTGACATTCACATAAAACGGGATGAAGGTGTGAAATATTATAGCTCAAAGAAGCAGAAACCGAGCCAGACTCTTGTCTCTTTTCCATGGACTGTCAGAGCTGTCCAGGCAAATGAGAGGATCATTTTCACACAAACCCTTTTTCTTCTACTCTACCTATTCACGGAGGTTAGGCGGCGGTGGGTGGGTGAGAGTGAACAGCCACCTCCTTAATGGGGAATTTATACATCGCACGCTTTGAACTATGAGGAGCACAAAGCCACAGGTATTTCGGCCATGTGTTGTGAAACAGTCAAAGGAATCATTACAGATTCGTGTCGAGTGCTTTCAGGAACATTTGTCAAGTCAGAGAGCATGATGTTGAACAGAAATCCGTTTTTTTGTGCATGTGACCGTGGCAAAAAGGCTGAATTCCTTCCTGCTTTTGTGTGTCGGACGAAGCCACAGCTCCCTGCTTTATTTCTGAACTTGGCAAAATGTTGGCACTAATGTCTTTAAAACACTCTCCGCCTCGCCAAAGAGAACCCTGCCAGCGCCAGAAACCGAACATTGATCCCAGATTCTGTCTACTGCGCACACACACACACACACACACACCAGCTCTATCCAACACCATTAAGGCAAACAGGCTGCAGCCGTATCACCAAAGACGCTGTACTCTTTACCACATAAAACACAGATGCATGAACCGTCCTGACAGGCAAGAGAAATGACTTTATGCGTGTGGATTTGTACGAAACAGGAGTACTGGGCCGGCTAGAAGCAGCAGAAGCAGAAGCAGACAGAGCAAACAATTCCCGGCATTCCTCTGAAGAGCAGAGTAAACTGACCTCGGCCTTCGTTTGCCACACAGGCCGAGACCCTGGAGCCTGAGCGTGGATGCGTCCAGTGCCACGACAAAGAAACAAGGAGATGTTCCTCAGTAGGTCCGTTTCCGGGCCAAGACCTTCGGCTGCGAAGGCCGGCCGGTCTCTCCTGACTCGTGCTGATCACTTGGTCTATGGTTTATTCATCTTGGAGGTTCAGATTACATAATCCAACAGCCAACCAGAGCCAGTCTCCCTGAGGGACTAGCTCCACAGCTGTAATGCCACCAACAGGCGATCAACTACTGCTAACGGTGCAGGACACACCTCAAAAGCTAGGGCCATAGATGCCAACCGTTGACTTGGCCTTTAAAGAAAAATTTTAGCTACGATAGGTACTCAATCTGCAGTACCTACGGTAGCTGCTCGTTGCACTCCTACTAACTGGAACAAAAGCTCCAAAACAGCCTCTTAAAACGTAATAAAATCAATGTCGCAAAATCAGCTCCTTTGCTCTTGCTTCATAAAAACCACTAGCACCACGGCATCTGTTGTTCGGCCTTCGTCGTTCTGCGGGGGCCAATGTCTTCCAGACGGTGGTCGCAGAGGAACGCTGATTAATAAAACGACCAGAGTTCAGTGGAAAACTCTGGTCTCCGGAGCTTTAAGAACAGAAACTCCCAATTATCACGCCTTCGACTGGTATAAAATTGAGCCTCTAAGCCAAAACCACAACTTCGATCTGGAACTTTATTGTCAGAAACAGGCTGCTGTAGCCTAATGAGGCCTCCATGGTGGACCGCCTGTGCTAGACGACTGCATAACGATGAAGGATATTCTGAACACTAATGTCCATTAAATAAAAAGGAATAAAGAGTATCGCTTAACATTCTCTGGAAGATTGATGTGCGATTGTTCTGGATCTCAGAGCGCGAGTGTCATTTGAAAGTGTGAACGAGTCAAAACAGAGACGGAGCAATAATAAGAGCGCAGCCAGGGCCAGAAAAGGAAAGAAGAGGGCTACTGTTGGTGTTCGCTCTGTCTGGACCCTGTTTGTCCAGCTTCGACGGACCCTCTCTTCGCCTGCCAGGGGAGCGAGTTTTTACTGGCTCGGCCCGGTCGCACGCAGGGAGATTACGCACAGAGTGTTGACTGAGAACGCCGCCCGAGAAGACTTGAGAGAGGGGCCTGGTGAAGTTTACAGCAGCTAAAGCCGAAGAGCAACAAGTTTGTCTGCGCGTCTCGGTGTTTACAATCCCTAAAAGAAATGAAGCAACGTACTTAGGACCTCATGTTACTCATTACAAACCCTTTGTTTGCACTCACACACAACGATTTTGACTTGTAACATCCAAACTTGCGGCTCCAGAATCTACAGTTTGAGATGTTATCGGTGAAGACGTGACAAGTACAAAAAGCGTTGAATTCACGCTCATCTGATGGAAGTGAACTTGACTCTGATACATGAGATCCAGCAGGCAGAGGGACTAATTGACTACAGGTGTGTGTGGAGGCGGTTTGCCTCCTTTTTTGGGCTACTGGTATTTATAGCATTTTCTCAACGCTGGCCGACTGAGAATGTCTTAATATCTGACAGGGGTACAGAGTGTTCCTCATCCAGACCACCAAAGACGTGATATCGGCGGTGGGTTCACACGCGGGGTCAGTTGAAAATCATCTTATCGTATGTGTTTTGGCAAGTTTAGATTGAAAATAATACGTTTTAATCTCTCAACAGTGATGCCATCATTTTGCATTTAACTTCCCAGCTTTGTTCAGAGGTCAAGGCTTCGTCCCAGCTGCTCACAGGGACTCAACCAAACAATGTTCTCCTCACCCTGTTACTATGCACATAACCTTTTTGAGCATTGTCCGACTGTTTAGTCGCCTTTTTATTATTTTGATTCCCGAACAATACACCCTTCCTTCCCGTCTTCTCTTTTTCCTGCTTGATTCAGCGTAACGGAGGGAAACAAGTCCCCACAGCGTCTCGCTCTTTTTCGCACATCGGCCCTCGCTATTCTTCTCACCAGTTTTAATTTGGTTCAAGGTTTCTCTACTTTTCCGATTACTTCGAGAAAATGTGGCTCGGGCCCTTCGCGCTAATGCTCAACCCAAAGCTATTCTGTGTCTGCGGTCATCTCTGGCATTCCCAAAAACCACATTTAAGAGAGACATCCTCTCGTGAAGTGCTCTCTCTCAATTTGGTATTTCAGTGCGACTGGCACGGGGGCTAGAACGGCAGCAGCAGCGGCGGCAGGATTCGCACTTTGCCTCCAAGCGGAGACCTGGACGGCGCGTCTCCCCGCCTCGCGACGTAGGTTTGGCACGTCCGCTCGTACATGTGTCACGGGCCTCACCTCATCTGGTCTCGGCCCTAATATGTTTTTTACAGGGTTGTCTTTGGCAGGGGCGCGGAGGCCGTCTCTGCCTCGGCGTCCAAGCCAAACAGTGAGGAATTAGAAGGGGAGGGCGGACGCTTCGAGGCGGCGCAAAGAATCTGAAACTAAATAACTTTGTCACAGTAGAGACAGTCTTCTGTTGGATGACGCTCTTTAAGCCGGACAGTAATGTTTTAACAGATGTTAGCTCAGATTATTTGTCATCATTTCTTACTAATAACCACTAACGCCACCCTAAACTTTGCTATATGTAGATAGCATATAATGTCACAAGGTATGCCTGTTTTGTAAATAGGAAAATATATTAAGAGGGTGGAAAAGGTTTCTGCAGCCACAAGGTGAAAGACAGCGTGCATGTAATCCATGACCCACAATTCCTCGGGCCCGGATCCCGGCTGTCTCCTTGGACCGCGTCAGTAAACAAGATCTGATTTCCGAAATTGACGCACTTTGAGGTAACATTCCCATGGTCTCCATTCTGAAGAGCAGTTCAGGGTTCCAGGTTTGGCAGAGGCCGGCAGAGACAAATCAGAGGAGCGCCGAGCCGCAGAGACGAAAACAGAAATAATGCAGGGATATCGACAAACTCAAACAACCGCCTTCGCAGTGAGTTTTCTAGAGGAGGAGAGCTGATTTGATTGAGATTAGACTATTATACGTAATAGCAGGATATGAATGGTTTGTGTTTCTTCGGTCTTGGCTGGGTCGCTGCGCTTGACCGTTGGACAAAAATCTAAGCCGGGGCGTCGGGTCGCCAAAATGTCGAGTTCAAGCTGCAAGGAGAAAAAGGGAAATCCCTCATCGGGCTGAAAACGAGCCTACCAGAACGCAGGAAATGTCAAGGATCAAGACCCAAGGTGGAACAATACAAATTAGCTCCAATTGTTCTGTTTGGGGAGCGAATCCTGGCAAATGATGGAGATCTGACCGTCAGCTCAAAATGAATTTGTAACTCCAGAAGGTGCTTTGAAACATTCCAACTATGTTTTTTTAATTTTTTTTTTTTATTTCCTCGCTCAGGATTCACAGACAGCCAGTGAAGGATATTTTTCTTCCTCCCCACTTAGGCCAATTGATTGGGAGCTAATGCAAGATTAACGACGTTACACCAAAAAAAATTACTAGAGGGAAAATACGACGCTCGTTTCCAACTGTGACAGCGAGAAAGAAAGAGAGATGGGGTGTGATCAAATGTTCCCTGGCTCCTCCAGGAATCGAGTGTTGGCTTTGGAAACGTCTCGTAAACTCGTGTAATCAAAGGATTAGCTAAATGACTGATCTGTGATTAGATTGTGATTACAAAGTCCTGGCTCCGACCATAAATCAGGAATCGCTTTGTGAAAAAAAATAAAAATAGCCTGGAGGGATTTTTAATAGTAAATTAAACATCACTTTAACAGAGTTTGTCAGGGAGGGTTTGGGCTTCAGGCCACGCTGCTGAAGTGTTCGCTCCGCGTGTCCTCGAGTCGACATTAAACCTCGATTCAGCCCTAATGTTCCCGCTCTGTAGCCGAGTGACCTTTGACCACCGTTTACAGACTGGGATTTAAATTTTAAACTATTCAAGCTTAACACGGTCTTCTTTCAATACAGCAATCACTTCAGTTCTCTTTGTCCTACTTTACTTCACTGGGCAGCTTTAGTCCACCACTGAAACCTCAGAAAGTTTCATGAAAAGTTCCATTTAATTTTTATACTACAAAGAAAGGCAATATACAATGGATACAAGTATAAAGATAAAAACAAACTAAAAATCATAAAGCCTATAATGCTAAATCTAACGCTAGCCTGAACACTAGCATGCTAATAACGAATAAATAAAATGTTAGCCAAGGGTGCTAGCATGCTAACATTCACCAGTCTAATAAAATTCAGGGGGTCGATAACAGTTCAAGGATCCAAATCAGCTTCAGTATTTTTTATATTATCTCATCATACTCCCTTCACCTCCTGCTAGCTATCCTCTTGGATCTTCTCAAGCCGAGGTTTGTTGCCTCCTCTCCTGCATCATCTGCAGCAGCAGCAGCAGCATCCTTGTTCCTGGGCGTTTTAGCTTCTCCAGTCTTCACTTGGTTTTTTGGTTGTGAAGTCGTGCTCTGAGCATTTTCAGCTGTCTTTCTGCTCCCTCTAACGGCTTGTGAATTTAATCCCCGCTCCTCTGCTTTCTTCCGTTTCCCCCTGGCTGATTTAACCGTCGGCTTCTCTTCTGCCGATTTCTGCTTCGGCTCCTCTTCCCTCGGCGTCTTCATGGCTTCACTTTTGTTCTTATTTGCAGTTTCACTCTTCGTGCGTTTACTCTTTGGGGATTTAAGTTTGTTTGTTGCGTTTTGTAAGTTTTCATCAGTTTTGACTACCTTTTTTCTGTCCTTTCCTCCACGTTTCACTTGACTTTTAGTGTCTTTTAGTTCCTCTATATATTCCTCTTTGATTTCTGGAGCTTCTTGGGTGTTGATCTGCGTTTCTGTGAATTTATAAGCTTCCTGTGAAACCATATAACATAAAGAGTTCAGTTAGTGAATGCAGTAGATGATTGCTGATCAAATCAAATACTCACCTCTCGCGCAAGTTCAGATTTAAGGTCTGATAACTCTCTCATCAGCCCTTGAATCTTCATCTGAAAACAGACAGAAACAGTCAAAAACAACCTGAGAATGTGGTGAAACTAATCCAGTGGTCTCTTACCTGTTCGATGGTTATTTGCTTTTCGAGTTCCCCTCTCTCTTTGGCCTCTTTCTTCTGCCTGTCATTAGAGAAGATGAACTCGTATGGGAACATTTCAACAATCCTTTTCAAAGTGGCACCTGTACAAGATTATTACTTCTTTTTGATTGCCTTGTTGATCTCAGTGAGCTCAGTCTTCTTCTCATTCACGGCGCTCTGGGTGTTTTCCATCGTCACCGTGGCGAGGAGAGACTTGGCGTCCAGGTCCGTAATCTCAATCTGCGGCGATGTTATTCTGAGGACCACCTTTAACCACTCAGTCAGCTCTTCACAGGATGGAAACTGAGGAGAAAGGAAGATTTATTAGAATCTGTAGGATGTTTTTGAATTTATTTCCAGGGACATTTCAGATGCAAACAACTTGCACGCTACGTTTATGTAGAAAAGTTGTGGATTCAGTCTGCCTTTTAACTTTAACTGTGCTTTTGTGGGTAATTTCCACAGAATGTTATCTAGCAGACTGTAAACGTCAAGGGGGCGATCTGAAAGGATCCATCATGTCAGCGTTTATACCAGCTTTGAGGGGAAGACATATTTTGGAAAGTGCCAGTAAAAAAGCCTGCAGCAGACTAAAGCTTGAACCTCCAGGTAAGTTATTATGGTCAGATGTGCGCGAGTATCAGCTGCATTTTAGGATGATGACGGCTCACCTTGCTGAGCTCAACCTGCGACTTCTCCCTGGAAGCACACGCCAGCTCAAAGGCCATCGTTTCCTTCTTCAACAGCTTCTGCATCTCTTCAAGGTCTCCCTGAGAATCATTAACACACGTAATAAACCACACAACAATTACTGCAATTGAGGTGCAACTGATGGCCGTGATTGTGAGATGTCAAATATACCTGCAGCTTTTTCACAAGTTGTTCTTCTTTCATCTTTTTAATAAAGTCCAAATCTTCGTCAGTCAGCTGATAGCCCTTCATCCCTTTCAGCATGGAGTTGGGATCCACTGGTTCTGAAAGGTTTTCTGAGCAGACGAAGAGTGCATTCAGTGCAGGAAAGAACTCAGAAAAACAACAAAAACAAGCAGGCAGTAATGAATGGATCACCTGTCTCAAGATGGCTGGGATAATCTGCACTGTTTTGGTCACCATGATCTCTCTGTCAATAACAGATGTGATCATGTGTCATGTCAATAAAACAAGGTCTGATTTTACTTTTTCAAAAAGAGGCCTTGATATTATACACATACCTCCACATACTGCCGCGGGTCCTCAAAATTCCCCTTTGCATCCTTCTCACAAAAATCCTGCTCCCTCGAAGGAGGAGTCCTGGGGAGCTGCCGGCCTGACGGGATAGAATTCCCCATGGGGTTGCTGCGTCTCCGGATTTCCAAATACCTGTCCGCCATGCCTGTTTTCCTCTTCCAGAAACAATTTTACATTAAAAAAGCTGCAGGTCCTGCTGAGCTCTGCAGAGTCCTGCTTGTTCTTTCCTTGCTGGCTTTCAATCACTGCAGCATTGTTTTCAGCTGTGGCTCAGAGCTGGCTGATTCCTCCTTTCGGCCGCTAGATGGCGACAGATTCTTTCAGTGGAAGTGTTATGCACAATTTACATGATTTAATGAAAGAGCATTGTATAAAGAAAAAACAAATGAGATGAAATATAAAATGATTAAGGTAGCTTACATTTAGATTAGAGGTAACTATTTACATTCTTAATGTGTATATGCACTACTGGGGTCCATTTAGACATACATTTAATTGGAACACTGCTAATTATAGATGAGAAGTGGTCCAAATACATATTCATCAGTGCTTTAGCTGCACAGGAAAGACAGAGAGACAGGCAGGTGTGCAGACAAACAGATGGACCCCGACACTAAATAAGCAGAACCAAACCGGCGTCTATCTTTAAACTGAGCCGGTGGTGTCACACAGCCCGTCCAGCATGTTTAGTGGAGCTCCAGGAACTCTAGAGGAGAGTGCTGAGTCGTAAATACCTCTGTTTTTAAACCGCCCGCTCCCATAATGCAGAGGGAGAGAGGAAGGAGGAAGAGGGTCAGGGAGTGTGTGTGTGCGTGTGTCGATAAATCGGCGCTTTATGACACCGACTTGGCAAAGCCCAGTGGAAAACATGCACGTCAGCTAACAAATCATTCCTCGATAAAAAAATCAAATGAAAAATTACGTTTCTCATGTGCCTCATACCGATAATTCCTCTCTGGTGTAAGTATCTCTGTCTACCATGTATCCACTTCCTCGCTGGCAGTCTGTTAAGCTGCGCCTTTGCAGTTCTTGGATTGTTTTAACTGCAGTTTTTTGTTTTTTTTTCAGCAAAATTTATCAAAACACTGCAATGTTGTCAAGCTTTAAAGTCAGCGTGTTTTTATGATTGCATGATTGCACTATACGTCATCTGTACACCAGTATCTGCCCCGACACTGACACCAAAATAGTTTTGAGTCATAGCTTGATTGTGTTTTAGAGTTTGTCATTTCCTGAAAAATGATTTGAAAATGCTGATGACTCATCCTGCACTTGGGGGAGTGTACTAATTTTGTATCCAATGGAACGCTTTCTCAAATGTAAAAAGGTTGCTGTTTATTTTCTGAAAACAATAACACATAAGAAAATGAAGGCTGGAATTATTAGCATGTCCAGCTAATTCCATACTACATAGACCTAAAGTTAGCTGTAAGGATAAAGAGTCCATCATTTGTTTAGAGGGTTTTAGTTTACGCAGAAATAGCCACTATTCAGTTCTAGAACATGATTCATCACAGTGCAACAACAGACTCTATTTACATCCAAAGTCTATAAGATGTCATTCGGACCATTACACACTATTTGTGGACACACATCACAGGTCCGCGCTAGCCATTGTGTTCTGTAAAAGCTCTCCCGAGTGGCGGGAAGTGTCCCAAAAAGGCCATTTACAGCTGCTCCAGCGCACGCCGTATTGAACAAGAAAAGCAGACAGGTCGTAAAGAGACTGATAAAACGGCACCCATGGTGGCTGTGGATGAGTGCGGATTGGACAAAGACAGGTGCTATGATTTAGCAAGAGACTAATGGAAGACGGGTTAGTGCCATTATGGTGAGACAGAAAGGAATAATGTACTAAATTGTATCCTGCGCATGAAAACCATTATCATACATTTGTCACTGATGTTTTCTTTTTCAAATGCTTCCTTTATCTAATCTTATCACACTTTTTCTTTTCAATTTAACCATCCTCAAAGTAAACAGACTTGTTGACTGAATAAGGTAGTGAATGAAGAGAATGAGAGTAATGTAACATGACTCTCCTGAGCATGTGCACATTCACGTGCGCGGCTACATGTCCAAATCACAAACACACGCTCACGGCCATTTGTGAGTGATGAGAGATGGCTAGTTGGAAACTTTGAGGCCTGCACTTTCTGTCGTGCCGCCCTCTGAGCTGTCAGTGAGGTTAATTTTGTGATGTTTGTGATTAGTGACTGGTCTAAAGTTACCGCATGCCTCGGGCCAGCCAGGACTTAATCTATAATATGTCTGGACTTGACAATAAGGTATGTTTTCTAAGTAATATGTCAGACAGGCATTTGTTTAGTCTTAGTCTTATTTTTTTTTATCTTTTATTCCCCACTGTGTGCATCTGTCACGAACATTAGCCAAGTCTACCAATCAAACTTTCCTACATTAATCCTCCAGTCAAAAGAAATCTCAAATAAAATATATCATTGTGAACCATTAGTGGACTATCCTGTACACTGTACATAGGGTGAAGTAGGAAGCCCAGTCCATGTGTAAACCTATTTTCTGTCGCCTGTTGCTTTGTAACAGACAGTTGGTCGCTAGTGGATGTTAAAGACTTTGGTTGCCTAGGTAACCCTTGTGTATATTTCCCACACCCAATGAGTAAAACAGGCGGTATCAGTCTTGTTGTGTATCAGTCACTCCCAAGAATCATCACCTCAAAGTAGAGATTAGTTCAACTTCATGTTGCTGAAGGTTTTTTGGCCCATCATCGCTCTGTGTTGAGTGTGCATTGGCACACCCGAGATAAACCCAATAGGAGCCGTATGCCTGTATAAAATAGAATTGGTTATTGGTATTGTAACCCCTGGTTCTATGAGTATAAAGACTGTTGCCTTAACAAAACAGAACATTGGTTACACATTGTAACCTCTGGTTCTATGAGTATAAAGACCGTTGTCTTAACAAATCAGAACATTGGTTACACATTGTAACCTCAGGTTCTATGAGTATAAAGACTATTGCCTTAAATAAAACAGAATATTGGTTACACCTTGTAACCTCTGGTTCAATGAGTATAAAGACTGTAGCCTTAACAAAACAGAACATTGGTTACACATTGTAACCTCTGGTTCTATGAGTATAAAGACTGTAGCCTTAACAAAACAGAACATTGGTTACACATTGTAACCTCAGGTTCTATGAGTATAAAGACTGTAGCCTTAAAAAAAACAGAACATTGGTTACAACTTGTAACCTCTGGTTCTATGAGTATAAAGACTGTTGCCTTAAAAAAAACAGAACATTGGTTACAACTTGTAACCTCTGGTTCTATGAGTATAAAGACTGTTGCCTTAAAAAAAACAGAATATTGGTTACACCTTGTAACCTCTGGTTCAATGAGTATAAAGACTGTAGCCTTAACAAAACAGAACATTGGTTACACATCGTAACCTCTGGTTCTATGAGTATAAAGACTGTAGCCTTAACAAAACAGAACATTGGTTACACATTGTAACCTCTGGTTCTATGAGTATAAAGACTGTAGCCTTAATAAAACAGAACATTGGTTACACCTTGTAACCTCTGGTTCTATGAGTATAAAGACTGTAGCAATAACAGAACAGAACTTTAAAATATGTACAATTTATTACTAAGACAGCCCCTTTGTTTGAAAAGTCAGGGCAAAACAATATCAGTTGTGGCTAAATGCCAAAAGTGAAGGTGTCAGACTAAAACCCTGCATACTTTAGAGCCCCTGGTCTATTATTATCTCAGGTTAGTGTATACCGTCGCATATGCAGAGCTAGAGGCAATCACATAGAGCTACAAAACTTTGAAAGACTTTGCACACACAGCTTTATAAGCTTTCATTTTCTGATATAATTCAGTCTTTGAATTGCACTTTCAAACGAGCAGAGTCAGCCACATCTGAGCTTATGACAACCTTGTGATTTTTTAACATTGAGGCAAAACCTTTGTGTAGGTGTGCGCCCCATTTTGTAAAGCTGCAGTCCGAACAGCTGAGTCACCTCTCTTACTCCACTCTAGATAGGTACAAAATATGTTATTAAGAAGTATCTCACGTCCCTGAATAATTTCCCCTCTCCTTTCCAATTTTATCCACAAGCCTTAAATGTAAAGTGCTACAGACAAACAGGCCACACACACACACAGACAGAAACGCACAGACACCTGGGTAAATAGAGGTGAAAGAAAAGAGATTTGGCGTGGAGATTTACGGCAGCGTGTCAAGGAGAGGAGCCACTGACAGCTGGAGGACTCTGCAAGAGACTTGACGCAATTTAGGTCATGCAGACACCCACACATGAAGAAAGACACTGTCACACATATCCACAGGTCAACCCTTATTTGGTTACTTTGGTTCGGATGTTTTCTGGTCCAATAAAAAGCAGACTTTGAATAGAAAACAAATACATTTTCAGTGCTGTTTATTTAAGCCCTGCATGCCATCTAAAGCCGAACAATGCCCATAATTCTATTACAGCTCTGACGTCTTGTCTGTGACTCAACCGTCTGTGACCCTCCTGCCTCAGACTGCATCAGAAAGTAACCCAGTTTTTCAAAAGAAGCGCAGGGGTAGGGACTTAAAGTGTCAGGTACCTATTTTTGGTGCAACCGCACCCATCTCCAAGGTGAACAAAAAGTCACTTAAAGGTTTTTTTTAAAGGGGTACTCTCCAAGACCTCTCTCAGGTCTTGGAGAGCTTTGCTGCATAATGCGAGTCGTATGAACACCTTTGCGGATCCAGAGGGAGCTGTGCAGAATTTGATAAGTTGCCTCAAGCGATGGCAACTGAGTCAGACTTGGTTTGAACTGAAGAGTGTAAGTCTGAATAAGAAAAAAAACTGAATGACAGGAGGTTGGTGCCAGTGAACTGTCTGGCTGCCAGATTTTAACATTTCTGGATCCATTTTTTGGCACCATCTTTTTACTCGTTGTCCAGCCATCTAAAATTCGACCTAAGTTTTGCTCCTGCCATCCCCGTCCACTTCTCTCACTCTCTCTCTCTCCTCAGGGATAGTCACAGACTCCCAAGGGCTCAGTCTTCAGTCAAGAGCCATATGGTACAATCTCTTGCGTCCGAGTGCGTGCTGGAGAGGGAGGGCAGCCGTAGCTCAAGGTGTCAGAAGGGAGGGTGGTTTAAATTTAACTGCAACAGGGCTGCTATCTGCATGGCAGGACCTGTCTCTCCCCCTCTGCTCTCTCTCCTTCACACAGTCTGTCTTCTCAGTGCCACAGACACCATCACACACACAGCAACAGCAGCAGCAGCAGCGGCAGCAGCAGCAGCAGCTCCCTGGGTCTATCAGGAGACGCTCCTCTGCCTCCTCTTCCTCTCTCCCACTCGTCAGAACACCTAGATGGTGCAAGAGGCCGGCTGAGGACGCGACGGAGCAGACAGAAGGGGCACTTAACTGTCGGCGAAGGAGAGCCGGGCAAACGTTCACACTGAGGATAACACTTCATCTGAGCCGGCAGGCTGAAGGCACAGCCAGTGGCACTGCAGAGGCACGACAGCACAGTGAGCTAAAGCTTTGGCCGCGAGAGGTAAGACCGGGGCTCGTCTCAGAGAGGCTGTGTGTGTGAGTCAGGAGGTGTAATTGTGTTTTTACATGCTCAAATCCCAAGAGACAGAATTTACATCTCTTTCCTTTGGAGGCTTATATGTAAATGTATAAATGCCTGTGTGACTGTGCAGGGGGGCTCACATGACAAATGAACAATAAATCTAAGATAATATGAAAATACATGTAAACTGACATGTGCAATATATTTGGAATATTTCCAAATATCTCAGAGTGTGACATTTTTATTTTAATCTTCAGTATTTCTGCAAAGACACAGCCTACTGAGAGGTCCGAACACACACCTAAATACAGGTGCAATGAAATGAACTTCAGAGGATTTTTGGCACAGAGCGGGATGTAATCTGCATTGTGGCAGCTTTTCTGCAAGGTTTCTGCTAATTGGACAGATACGGAGATTACATGCCAGAGGATATCGGAGGGTCTGGGGATCACCGTGAAATCCTACTGATCTTAATTTAATCTAATTGGATTGAATTTGCTCTAACTGGGTTGAGTTTATTTGGCAGAGAGACAGATGATCTAAACAATTTGCTTCTGATTCTAATGACATAAACTGATTCGTCTTTCACTTGCACTTGGCTCTGTGTATTTTTGCTGAGACGCATTTGAAGTCGCACTTTTGTTCTGCAGCCTTCATTTGCTGAGGAGGGCAAACATGATACCGCCCTGGCTGTGGCAGCACACCCTGTGGTCAATTTGCCACCACATCAAAGCCGATGGTGATAATTCATGTGCTCCTGTGCAGTGATACCGCCCGAGTGGACGCTGCTGTTACACGCCGGGTCGTATTGGTTGCAGCCGGGGAATTTCCAAAGGGCAGCGTGTCCATGAGAACCCGGAGCAGTGTCATACAGTATCTGCGGGCATGGGGGACGGGTGAGGGAGGGAGGAAGGTCAAGTTACCAGGCCTGCACTCGGGTCTCAGTTTGGAAGCATAAGGGGCAGCGTGAGAGAGAGAGACAACAGTCAAATGTCAGGCCGGTAAAGACTTTTCACCACATGAGAGTTTAATTATGAATTCATACACAGACATGATTGTTGTCCATTTGAAAATTCCAAAGCAATTATCACTTGATATGAGCGGATCTCCTTCGCTGGCATCTGCAGTTTGATGATGTGTTACTACTTAAATGGATTAGCATCGGCTTCAAAGATCATCATCAAACATTATGGTTTCAGGTTGAAGCTTAATGTTGACATTTAGAGTTCCACAGATGGCAGTCTGATAGATGTGGGCTTTTGACACCGGACTCTAGGAAACCCCAATTTTCCTGACATTTAATAGATTACAACAAACATAAAAAACAATCGACAGGTGCCGAAACATTCCTTCCCGACTCCCACTAACCTCTCTCCAGTGAGTAAATATTTGGACAGAAGGACACCCCAGCAGCACGCTCCCTCCAGATGCAGCTTTAAAAGGCTTGGGGTTTAGCGTGGCACTTGAAAGACAGGTTAATCTGTTTAAGTACGTACGGTAGCAAGGCGGAGAGCCACCGCCTTCTGGTGCTGGTAATCTGCTGGCAGATTGTAGAGTGAGTTTTGGGTGAATGGCGTTTGTAGGGTGAGTTGGAGTGGAAGGTTTATGTAGCTGCATTACGCATAGATACATTAGTATTTCTAAGGTCATGTCAATGATGGGTTAAAACACTGGGAACCCACTAACAAGCTCCTCATATGTCTAATTATTGGAAAAGATTGGCCTACTTTTGAATACCAGATCTACATGAAGCCTTTTAATTATCGTTTACATTTAAAAAAAAAAAATCACTTACATGAATGAGTCAGTAGCATAGACTGTATACAAATATGGAGCGTGCATCCCAAGTTCCTGCCAAACTGATGCTACTTTCCAGGGATACGGGTGCCGCCATCTTGCAAGTTTGGAGCCAGAGTCTGCACATTACGTTCCGAGAGTGGAGCCACGTAGAGTTGCGTTATCGATGACCCCGCCCCCACTTCCGCCAGACTCACTCACGTTTTTCGTATAATTAGTACTGCGCTCTGCTCTGCCTCCACCAGTTACAAAGAAATGTTGGATCATGTGCTGTACTTAATTATTTTTTTATATGGAGCGGTTGACATGGCAACTGGTAGTCGTCATAAGGTCACATCCTGTTTCTATAGCATCAAATAAAAAAAGAAACTTCACAGAAAAACTGACACTTGAACAAGCATCAGCATTATACTAACTACCTACAATGACAGAAACCATCCTTGAGTAAAATGATTTGACTATCTTAGTGTTTTAGTTTGGCCCGAGTCCCATCCACCAACATGGAGGGGGTGGAGCTTATGACCTATACTGCAGCCAGCCACCAGGGGGAGCTGTACTTGCTTTGGCTTCACTTTTGATTGGGTGTTCTGCCGTCCATCTTTAATTACAGTCTACGGTCAGAAGCCTTAAACCACTGCAGGAAAAAATGCAGATGACTAAATATTCTGCATTTTCCACAGTAAATCACCTAGCTACAAACTCCTTGGCTTTCAGGGTGATTGATAGTTTGAGGATAGTGGGGCAGGGTTCATTAAACAAGACCTGCATTAAGGCAAACCGCCTGGCACCCTGGGCTTCACCAGCTGTAGGCAGGATTAGAAAGCCTGGCTCAGAGGCTTTACTGAAGGTGTTTGATTCATCAATGGGAAGAGAGTGGTAGCGTATGACGCACTAGGATGAGAGAGGGGGTGTATGAAAGAAATCAAAGCGGATCTGTTGTTGATTAGCTCTTAAAACACAGACGAAAGACGCTTGAAGCTGAGCCTCGACTGATTTTGGATTTGAACTAAGCTTTTTCTAATCAGCTGAAATATTTTGTAATTCTTTGCTTTCGGCAAAACGCTGAGAATGTGGGGAGGTTACCATCATATATCAAAGGTTTCATGCTCATGTTTGCAAAATAGAGTATGAGGACATATTTAGGGAGAAGTTTACGGGTCATAGCTGTTATTCGGCCTCGGTGACATGTGACGCTTTGGAGCCCGAGGGCACTTTCTTTGCTGAAGGGATGCCAAGACAGGAATCAATAAATGAGTGTTTGGATCAGGCTCTTAATGTCCAAGGTAATCAGAATTCCTAAGCTGCCTTTCCCTGAGTTGACTGAGGTGAGTTTTCGACACAAACGTATTTTAGTCTGAAAATAAAAGGATGGACACACTGACACCTGAAGTGGACAGGTCAAGAGGAAAGCATAAGACTTTTACTAACAATTGTGCCTGAATCAAACTAACTTTTGAAAGGAAATGGTGAATGATGTAAAGTATTGGCATTCTTGTAAGAGTGCATCGAGGTCCCTGGTGGCAGAGCAGGCTGCTGAATTCCAGCCTAATACAGTGTCAAGGTTGACAATGATCTAAAATAAGCCTCTAGCAGATTGTTTTATTAAACTTAAGGACTCAGTGGATGAGGTGGGGTCAATCAGTCCAAGCGGGGCACAGACTGAGGGCAACATAGCCGCAGGAATAGTGAGTTGTTTCATTCGTAAGGATCCTGTTTCTCTCACAGAATACCAGCCGCTCGGAGCTCTGGGAAAAGAGCACTATATATACCGGGAGAGAAACCCCAGTGTTGTCCAACATTAGCCTCTCTCTATCTCTCAGAGCACGACCTGCAGCCCTCTGCTGTCAGGCCGAGTCAAAATAAGTCAGCGGAGATCAGTTTGGACAGCGGGGTGGGCACTGAAAGATCAGCAGGAGTGTGCTTTCGCAGAAGCCCTTCCCATGAGTGAAGATATAAAGAGAGGCTCGAGGACAGATGACTATAAAAAGAAGAGAAAGGACTGTAGCATGTGTCTCAATTATTTAGTCCCTCTAGAATATTTTAAAACTTTAAGACTGTCATTAAACCAAGCATTCAGTGTTAACTTTGGGCTAGTTAATCGGATAAAACACACTTTGGAGTTCAATTATCTCTATGCTCCTTCAGCAGGGACTTGTCCCCAGGTGCAGCGCTATGAAAACATTTTGACTCCAAGCGCATCAATAATTCACTCGCATAGCTTGGAGCTCGCACTGGACTGAGTGGTTACAGCGTGATTTGCAGCAGCAGCAGCAGCAGCAGCAGACACGGTCGCTGCTCATCTCTGTGGAAGTGTAAAAGTGAGTAATGCTTGCGCTGCATCAGTACACCATGAAGCATTAGTGATGGACGGCTGCCTGGGCTGCATTACAAACGATCAGCAGGGGGTGATTGCCGAAGGCTTGGATTTTTTTTTTTTTTTTTTGTGGGAAAATGCAATGTGGGGAAATCCGACTGAAAAAAAGCAGAATTTTCTTCTTCAAACACACTTAGAAGTTTACACTCGTCCTTTACCGACTCTGTGAAATCTGATTACTCGTTCACCCAGACAACTCACATCGAGTGTTTTTTTTTTTTTTTGTCAGGTCTGAGTCACATCCGTTCTTCTCAGATCAAATATTAAACACATTTACAGATTTGTCTCCAAATCTTCCGCGGCTAGGAAAACCAAAAAAGGAGGAGAGCCCGCGAGAGAACGTCAGAATGAATAAAAAGCGCTTCCTCTCATGAGACGGTTCTGCACCAAAGTTTGAGATGAAGATGACAGAACAGGAAACAAATGAACTTCACAGAAAACGTACAAGTCAATTGGAAAGCCTGCATCACTTCTATGGCAACCAATGCTGCGATGACGGGAAATAGGAAGCTTTTTAGGATCAGTTTACTACTGACTATAATTCATACAACCAGTACTGGACTAGAAGGATGACAGGACTGAAACGAAGCTACGGTAGTATGAAACTAGGAGATGGTGAAAAGGAACTCTGATATATGTGCCACCCAAACAGACCTTGCTCATGCTATTAATGTTCGCCATTTACATTGTTGGCATTTTCCGGTGCGTCATCACCTTTACTCTATGTAGTTTGTGTATAAATATACATCGAGTGCTGTAGTCACATTCCTCTGTAAGCTGCTTGACGGGGACAGTGCTTTCCATGATGCAGCAGAAACTGTCAGGACGACGTGCGTAATCTCAGCTGCCGTTGGTTGGTCAGCTAAACTATGCTAGCTTATATTTACCACATATATATAATAGATTTTGTACTGCTCCTTTAACAATAAAGCATGTGTTTTTGTCACCTTTCCAGTGCATTGTTATGTAACTACAGATCTAACATTGGGAGCTAAATCTGCACCCAGGCGAGGCATGGCTTGTTCTCCATGGGTATTCAGCTTAGCTCGACTCGCTTTTTAGAGATACATTCTATAAATGCAATCTTTACAGAGCTCTGTCTCACGCCAACCTCAGCGTGAACCTGCTCTCATCTCGCTGCTATTCCTGCGTCATATTCCCACCAGGCGCTCGGCTTTGGTTGTGAAATTCTTGGCATATGTAACATGATTGGATAAAGCGACACAGGTGGCAGCCTGACGCTAAATATGCACCGGAGGGACAAAAAACACAGAGGAGCCCCGCTGCGAGCGCTACCTCTCTGAGCTTAAGCCTCCATTGTTGCTGCTCTCTGTTTGGAGTTGCTATAGAGATGGATGCGGCCGAGATGAGAGGGCTTAGCTCGGCTCTGTGGCTTTCGTGTTGGGTAAACGACGGGGTCAATTATCGGGCTATTTTCTGACGACCCACTAACATTTCCCCTGCTACTTCTGATTGAAAAGACGCGAGGCATGTTGAGAGCAAACAGGAATAGAGGGGAAAAGACGGGGGTGTTAACAGCGGTGAGAAATGTCAGCGTCACACAGGGTGAAAGTTGATTTACCAACCCCCGGCCTGAACAACGCAGGAAACATTTGTCCTAAATTTGCGCAGAGTGGGATTATGTTTGGCAGAAGTGCTGCAGTGTCAGTGCGGGACGAGGCCAAGCGCTTGACAGCGAATAGTGTTGGTGAGGGTGACGCAGGGTACATTACACCCATCTGCCAAGATGACTCACATCCAGAGAAGGGGGCCAAAGCCACAACAAACAGTTTGGGAGTTTGGTGTCCAAGCTATGAATATGCACGGTTCATCCTTTACTCTTTAACTCTGCATGCTCCTTGTAGCTGCTCATCTTTCAGCCTGAACCGAGGATTCGCAGAGAGATTTATGCACAATCCAAATAACATCTGCTGTGCAAGAACTATCCGAAACGCACACATTCTAAAATGAAGGATAAGACATATGTTTTAACCTATTGTGTACTCTGCACTGATGTTTCGTATTGTTACGTGGTGCAAGACAAAGCACCGATGTTCAGCCAACAAGACACAGCGGTAGCACTGATTGTACAACGCTTGATCTTCCAAACACGTCATGACTCAGCTCGTGGAAAAATGCTGGTTTGCTTTTTGGAGCAGTGCAGCCACTGAATAGTAACTAAGCCAGATGAAGAGCCAAAGAAACTCCTCATTTTCCATGCAGTGTACCTTTGGAGAACATTGATTTCTGTGGCGCACAAGATGACGAATGACTGACCAGCCTGAGTAATACTGAAATGAATCCGAGGCCCTGTCTCCTTCTAGATAATGAGATCCCGATCCCCGGTAATAGGGTGCTAACAAACGGCTTCGGGACACATCGGCTGCACCAATATTTGCAAATTACACGCACATCACACGTACCCGTTTGTTTACAAATCAGATACAGGCCGCCACGTCTATTTGCTGATTTGCATTGTGAAGCAGACGCGGTGTCGTCAACTCCACACTTCGATTAAAACCTCGTCATTTTACTTGTACATGGCCCGAGGCGTGACTCATCGGACGTAGCTCGCCGAGGGGGTTGCCGGGCAACGGCGCAAGCAGGACCGCGGGGACAAATAGATGGAAGGAGGCAAAGCTCACATTTAATTATAATTTAAAATATGTTTTAGAAGTTAAGTGCTGAGGTTGCATCCACTGAGAGCTCCCTGGATCGGGATGTTTAGACTAAAGCTTTACGAATACTTAGTAATCTAATGTGGTCCCAGTTACACATTTATAATAAAGTATCAGGAACTCTTAAATCCAGCCTGATACCAGGTGTCGGACATCTGGACTTTAGGTGTTTTTAGGTGGTTTTTAAGTTTCTAAAAGTCTGAAATACTCCAAAATCATCCAAAACTCTCCCTCATTTGTAAACATGCTAGCAGCTGGAGGTGGTGAAGAGCCTGACCGGTGACATTTCCCGTTCAAACCCTTCATTTTACACAATCCTCACTCTACTCTGTGATTTAAGATGATGAGTGGAAACTACCTTTAAACACCTGACAAACGAAACTGCTGAAGGGTAAATGTAGCTGACTACAGTAGAGTTCCTGCCTCAGTTCTCGCCTTCTACCGTGCAGGGGATTGGATGACCCCCCCCCCCTAATTTTAGCCGCGAGGTTTGTCGTCTGTGTGAACAGTTTGGATTACAGGCAAAACTGAGCTGACGCAACGGTCGTCACAGTTGGGAGATAACATAACATTTCTGCTTCATTTACGACCGCTGACGAACAACCGACGCTGGTGAGGGTGGTTTGATCTAAAGCACGGTGCAGGGATGTAAACTGATGCTGAGGTTTTTAGTATTACAGCAACGTTAGCGATTTCTGTAAGGGCAGGTTGAGGTAGAATGGTGCTTTGTGCTAAATGCTAAGGTCAAGACAATGCTAACATGCTTGACGCATTGTTTTATTGCCAACATCTGATGTCGATCCTAGACATTAGGCCTCTTTATGTCTTTGAAACATGGATTCTTCTCGTCAAACCCAATGTGCAAAATGTCATCGTAGAACTTGAACGTTTCCGCCAATGACCAATGACAACTTGACTGACATGTTAAACGCACCTTCTTTATTGCACCGAGGGCAAAGCGACAGCATGTGGACCGGCTGATGGATGCTGTGACCCTGTAATCCTCTACTGTCAATCCTCCGTCACTACACAGATGGATGGACAGACTGGGAATGCATGCATGAATGAATCCATGGATGCCGATACCTGCGTTGGGTCTTTCTGTACCCAACTGCCTCCCTGCTATTTTAAGAGGAACTGCCAATTTTGGTTTTACTTTTACAACATAAAATTGACTGAATGAAGGAAAGGGTGCTATGGCGTGTCAAAATCATTGCTTGTTTGACTCGGTTGTACCTTTTCCTTAATGACCGGACACACCAAGTCGCCAGTTAGCCATCTGCCAGTGCCGTGTCGGGCATTGATGTTCGTTTTGGGACTCAGTGCGTCCCAAACCTTTGCAACTAGTCCGACGGTAGCTTTTCAGACATTTATGCATGTTGAATAGGCTGCAGAGCTACTATAACCAGACTCCAGCTCTGTCCGACGGCTTGTAGCTCTTCCTAGCCCTCCCAGCTAATATTAACTCTTCCGGTTTGCCCTTTCAAGTGACGAATACAGACCAGCGCTGTCATGAAGAGTTATTTCCTTTCATAGGTGCAGAACATACTGTATGTGCCAGCCGAGGATAAAGCTGAATAAAGCTGAACGGACAAAGCAGCGACGGACAAGACGTAATTATTTATGTGCTGGCATTTGCTGAAGATTTGCGTGCGCGTAGATCACTCTGCGCGCAATTGCTGCAGACAAAGTGACAGCCTGCCGACCAGCTGATAAACTCTTTGACTCTCTAATCTGCAGACAGGCTTCGGTCGGGGCACAAAACCTTGAGCCCACGTTACTTTAAAGCGTGACGTTCTTTGACACTAGAGGACACAAGTGAGTCTCCAACAAACACTGTGCCGGCTGATTATTCAGTTTCATTGTGCTGATGAAAAATCCAATATTCTTTTCAATGTGTGTCACGAACACAGACTTTTAACAACCCATCACGAGGCTCCAGAAGCTATTCTGTTAGAGCATCGTCTTGTTTTCTTCACAAAAGGGTATTTGACAATGCAGGTTGTCTTCAGGCCACTAACGCAATGATCCATTTAACACAGAGTAAACTAAACTCGCACTACACTGAGTTATGGAAACATATAAGAAGATGTGTGCTAATGATATTGTAGTATAGTCAATATGGACATAGAGGAAGCTGAGCAGCCTCATTCAAAGGCCACCTCCAAAACTATAAAAGTGCTGCCCTCTGCTGGCTGGTTAGCAGGTCCAGGTAAAGACCCCTGTAACCCTCAGCACAACATTTTGAGGCCAGTACAAGGTAACTATCTCAACCTAAAACTGAACCTGTTAAAAAACACTGAGCGTACAAGGCGTCAGACACAACCAAAAAGCTACAGCAACTTTAATATGGCAGCAACATTGGGCCACTATATATATCTCTTCTTTGTGATGTGAAGCCGTTTTTTTTTTGTTCTGGCTGCAACAATGTTCTTCCTGATAGCCCCGTTTGCAAGCAGGGACCTGCACAGCGCTGTACATATTCACATCCCAAACCTATAATTCCCCCAAGCCCCACAGCTGCACTCGTCTGCTTAATATTACTCGGAAAGCACGTTCGTCCTATAAATAGTGCAAGTGCTGTTTGGATGAATGTGAATCACTTCCCTTCAAGCAGAAGCTGCGTAAGCCTGGGTTTAATCGCAGATTCATTCATAAGTAATATTTAGATGTTTTATGCCAGTGTTTATGTGTGCGTATCCTGGGATAAAGCAGAGAGGAGCGTGGTGTTGGGATGTTGGGACTCGGGAGGTGATTCGTCTTCTCCCCTGGTGGCCCTTGTGGTGACAGGCCGTTCCAGCTATTCACACCTCCACAGCATCGGATCTGTCTGGAGCTGCGCTGTCATGCTGGGCACAGATGACCCTCAGAGGGAGCACGGAGCACGGACAGAGGATCAGATTTTAAAATAAGGAAAGCATTTCAGATGCTCTTAAGATGTTGCAGAGTCAAGGGAAAGATGGCGTTTTTGCAGAACAGCTATGTTGAAAGTGCTTCCTACTCATCAGAGAATGGACATGGGCCTTCTGAGGGTGTCCTGTGGTGTCCGGCAACAGAATGTTGTTAGTGGGGGCCTTTGAGGGGAGGGGCCTCTGTGGATCATCCCACAGATACTTGATCAGTTTGGGATCTTGTGAATCTGGAGGCCAGGTCAACACCTTGTGCTGTTCTTCATGTTTTTTTTCCTAAAGTGTTTTTGTGTGTGTGTCTGTGTCAGGGTGCATCCTGTTGGGGATGGCTATTGCCATCAAGGGGTGTGTTCAGTGGCCATCTCAAACCCCCTCAGCTCTCTTTCTCCAGGACACAGTTTAGGTCTGACGACACCGAGCACGGCAGCACCTGCCAACGGATGGAAGGCGATACAGGATATTAAGTACGCGGGGCATGTTTAGAACATGTATTGAGGCTGACATGGGAGTTCGTTGGGGCTAAACATAGAGTGTGTCTTTGGGAGTGTGAAGAGCAGCAGCGGTTCACTTCAAGTGCGTCATGTTCTGTTGTGGTGATGTTTGAATCAAAGCAGCATGACGGCCGCTATTAAAAAGTCATTTTGGACTTAATTCGGGCTAAGAGGTTGCAGAAATCGTGCAGCGCTGACTGCTTTTTTTTTGTTTTTTTTCACTGTAACCCATGTATTTTTAAAGATGGAGGACAAGAAAAAAAGAGGCTTGGCTACGTTTCTCGTTTCAAACTGGGACCCGCTCCCACACTCATTTAAATGTAATTCTGGCCGAGGACGCATGAATCCCAATCGATGCTGTCTTTACTCCTGTTTTCCCGGAAGATTAATAACCTCCAGCTTCACGGGCTACCTGGATGAGCTCAGACATTGTAAAGAGATTTATTTGTTTTGGTTCAGACTGTGTTATCTCAGCCTCTGTCAGTGATTTTTATTATTTTCTACTGGGGCTTAATATTTTGTCCTGAGGTTGAGCTCAGATTGTCTGTTTTGTTTCACTGTCCTTCTGTCTCTGTTTTTTTTTTAACTTCTATATTATTGCTTAAATCTCACTGTTTGTTGAAGCTTATTGTTCCAGTCATCATTAGATATTTATTCTTATAAATTTACCCCTGTATGTCTGATATAAAGACTCATAAATGTATTTTGTGAATTAGAAATTCACTGAGTTTGAGCTGAAATACATTTCTGTATTACATAGTATTTCTTTTGAATACTTAATGGACCCATGGCGCCCCCTGCTGAAAAGAAGAAGCTCTTCTACTGCTCATAGTGTATTAGTATATTGTCCTTAGTGAAGGTAAGACAGTAAATCAGAGTATCTTAGCCCAGCCTCTGCATGAAGTCAGCGTGATGTATTGTCAGTGCTTCATTTGCAGCCTGTCTTCATGATGTTTCTTCCATATCATCAGATTTACAGATGCAAACTGGAACTGCATTGTTAATGAACACGATGCCGGCCTCTTGAGACATGTTTGCTTTGGAAATGCAACACTCTGGCATGTCAAGAGATTTCCTGGGGTTGCATCATCCTGCACAGTGTGTGTTCTCTTTCACCAGACGGGCATTTTAACAGCAATAAGCCGTGTGGGAGCGAGTCGCCGTCGTATAGCTTTCAATAACGCCGTGCCTCTGCGTGAGCTGAAACATCTCTGTTTGTGTGGCTGATGGTTCTGGTGGTGGTGGTGGTGGGGGGCTGCGGACGACCTCAGTGCGGAGGAATTCCCAAAACTACTACTCTTGTTGCTTTACAGTCCGGCAGGAAACATCTCCGACGGTTTTATGGCACCTCGTCCGACCTCGAGGCCACAATGCTGATCGCTACATGTTGCCGTGGCAACCCCTGCTCTGTTTGTAAACATTTCTCTCTCTCTTTTTTTTTTAATTCTCTCGATGATGGAAGCCCGTCCAGCACAGCGTGCAGCTCTCTGACAGCCATTCTCTGGCTGCTGTGAGCTCCACTGATGCATTTAACACTGTTTAATAACACTTTAAGTGGAGCAGCAGAAACTCTACAACTAGATTTATAGTTTACAGTGGAAAAAAAAACTATTCTCACACCTATTTCCACAGAATTTGTCTAAATTTGTCCTTGAGGAACATATTTAAGGCCACTTAATGGGTAATAGTGAAACCATTCATGTACAGTACGCCTGTAAGACATCTAGGTGCAGAATTGGTTGACTTATCTAGCATAGCATCCAGAAAGTAGTTGTAAACAGCTAAATTCAAAACCCAACAGTCTTGCACCAAAGAAAACACATTGTACAAACTCTCTTTCATATTCTTATGAATCTTTTTTCAAGATGTTTTCTCTCTGGCCTGCCAGATAAACTCGAATGTCACCTCTGAGCCAAAAATGCAATGCGGTAATTTCACAAATCTCAGCTTTCTGACCTCCTCTGGCTCCGTTTGTAGTTCAGTCATCACTGACACTGAAATTCACCCGCTTTTATTCCCCCGTCTTTTTTTTTTTTTTTTCTCTCCCCTCACTCGGCGCAAGGCCTCGCGTACACGCGGAACGACACCATTACGACTGTGAATAATGACGTGCACGGCTGAAAAAGAAGACGAAGCCTAGTTGTTGTTCACCACATGTGTTAAAGAACAATGAATGCATTTCACAATGCAAAATACAGATGTGTGTTACGGTAAATCAAAGCATAAAAACCAGACTGAAAACTATAGATGGGATTCAGTTCACGCAACATAAAGCCGCGTCTGAACTCCTCACTGCCAGTGAGTTAACAGTAAATAAAGATGGAGAGATGAAGCGTACATTCATCACACCCAATTTGAATGGAGTGAAAAACGGACGATCGGAGATTCTCTGTAGCTCCCCTCCACCTCTGCACAGTTACTTCTGATCCTGCTTGGCTCCACTATAAATGCTGGGGTGAAAACAAGAATTTGATTCACCATACCTTCCACTATGTGGAAACCAGCTTCCTCCTTCATGTGATCAGTTTTTCATGGGCTGTTTCAGAGATTGTACCATGTACAAATCTCATCTCAGCCTTCAAAGGTTGAAATAATTTAAGATTTATACCACGTCTGTGTCTGTACAGTAAATATGAAGCTACCTCTGGCAGGTTTATAGTGCTGGGAATAGTGTCTCTTTGAAAGGGAACTGGATCATTTGTTTTTTTCTTCGTGGCAGAAGATTGTTTGCTGAGCTGGTTTTAAACATTACATTTGTGATTTAAAGCATCTAAATGCTGGTGCTAGTCTAGCAGTCTATGGACAGTATGCATGTGAGGCAACATTAGAAAATTGTATCTACAAAAAATTACCTGGGATATTACACTCTCGTCCTCTAAACAAGTGGCTTGTACAGTGTTTTGCTGACATTTTCAGCTTTTGTGCTAAGCTAACCTAAAAAAACAAAAGCTCAACTTTAGGCACAGCGTGAAACATAAAATATAGAACAAAAATCCTTCTTTTGGATGCAGAATGCACATGATGCAAAAGCAAACATTAGCCAATAAACTAACTGGCTGTCCCCATTCTGTTTTTTGCTGAATGAAAAACATTTGTGTCAAAAAATGTTTTTAGAACCACCGAGCATGTCTGCCTTGATCCGGCGGGATTTGGAAAAGGTGGAAAAATGTAACAGAACCTACTCAAAGCACCTGAAAGCACTTAATGCCCCGGATTTAAACCCCGAAGTTGCCTCTTGAAATTATTGCGAGCGGTGATTTAGTCCACACTTCGCGTACAGTAAGCTGCAGACTACCAGGAGATCCTGCAGAAGATAAACTGCCGCTCCTCCGTCCCTCCCTCCCCTCTCTTCCCTTTCTCTGCTCCCTTTTGATCTGCGTTTCTCTCGCCCTCAATCATATTGACAGCGGCATGATGTCAGGCTGCAGGAATTTACTCTGTAATTTGTGTGTGCCTGCGCAGCGGTGGGCGTGCGCACGCATATGTTTCTGTGCGTTTTCGTGCTGGCATGCCAGCCGTCCACACGGGCTCCCCGTTTGTGTGGGAGAAAAGAGTGAAGAGGTGTGTTTTTTTTGCGGCACACCTGCTTCCTCACCTTTCACCCTCTCGACTTTAACGGCCCTCCCTCCGCTTCGCTTTCCCCTCACTTGAAAAGTGAAGTCATCACTAAAGAGCCTTCTTCCTCAGCTTTCAGCGCCAGCATTGTAAAAGACCCCGGGCTTTCGTTTACTTTAAAGTATATCGAACAAAGTTTGGACACCATCTGGGAAAGGCTTTGTATGTGTGACAGGGTGTGGTGCTGGTTTGATTGTGAGTTGCAGCCGATCCAATATCGTAAAGCTCCAAAATATTAAGCCTAATCACTTTCTGAAGAGTTCACATGTGTGATAAAATGACTTGATGGCCATTATACATGGACTTTCTGAGGGTTTATGACTGAGCGAGAGGCTGGCGGGCCGGCTTGGTGAGTTCACTGTGAAAACTCTTTGAATGAATGAGCCTTTTGACCTGGTAGCTAGTTGGAGAAACCTTGGTGGTCCTCGCTAGACAAGCCCAAACTGCCAACTGTTTCCAGTAACAGCTTTGGCTTCGGACACTGTCCTCACTGCTTAATGAGAGGTAATGGAAGGGCCTCAGGAAAGGGCCTCAGGAAAAAAAAAAGGACTTATGAATAAATTCCCAAACGTTATTATTAAAATTACTATATTTTAGCCATGCCAGGAGCGTGGCTCTGTGGGCAGTGTTGGTCTGTTACTTGCACCACTTCAGCCCGGGCTGAAATATTTCGAAAACTATTACAGAGATGGCCATGAACTTTTGTACAGACGTCCATGGTCCCCAGAGGGTGATGACCAAATAACACTGGCGATCTTTCGACTTTTCTCAACAACTGAATTAGTTTTAGTTTATGTATAAACGTTTGAAAAAGTGATGACATTTCACAACTATTTTAAACACACCAATCAGCCACAACATTAAAACTAAACCACTGACAGGAGATGTAAATAACTCTTGTGACAATTCAAAGTTCTGCTGGGAAACTTTTGGACCTGGCATTCATTCATGTGGATGTTACTTAAGACATGTACCACCCACCTAGACCAGACCAGGCACCCCCACCCCATAGCAATGATGCTCCTTGGTGGCAGCAGCCAGCCTGACACAGGCATACACACACAAAAATGGTTTAGGAACAACTCAGAAAACATGAAGAACAGCACAAGGTGTTGACCTGGCCTCCAAATTCACTTGATCCCAAACTGATCAAGTATCTGTGGGATGATCCACAGAGGCCCCACCCCTCAACCCATGGGACCCAAAGGCCCCTCCACTAACAACATTGTGTTGCCAGACACCACAGGACACCCTCAGAAGGCCCATGTCCATTCTCTGATGAGTCGCAACTGCTTTGGAGGCACAAGGGAGACCTACACAATATTAGGAAGGTGGTCATAATGTTATGTCTGATCGGTGTATACTGTCTTGAACCTTTGTTCATACATTCATGGCCTTTAGGCGGTGACTTCCAACAACTACAAACAATTATTTTGCTTGGTACTAATGAACATTTCCAATGGCTTTGATATATTCTTTCATTAGCGTCAAATGTTAGCATGCTAATGTTAGCTCAAAGCAGCACAGTGCCGCAAGGGTAGCTGTAATACTTCCTGCTTCCTGAGCTAAACTGCAAACAACAGTTGCCCTCCCTTAGAGATTTGGTGGGATGGTCCACTGACTCTTCTATTGTCTTTACTGCCAAAGCCCAAGTAGGTGGCTGAGCCCGCTGAATCAGATCTGAGCACCTGCTAACTGTGCCATCACCTTCTGGCACAGACAACATGATAAATGACTGGAGTTTATTTAAACCTGTTCTGACAAAGTAAACGGCTGACGCTGGCTGGGATTAGCAAGAGGACAAAGAGAGGTTAGGTCATCTTTGAACAGTGTTACACGTGTCGCACACCTGCTCGGTCATGCTCTGATTGTTAATAAGCAAATCAGCAGATGGAGATGATGATGTGGTAGTAGTGTTACGTTAGAATCGCAGGTAGCAACACGATAGCTGGAGGTTCGCAATTGGCCAATACTGCCGCTTCGCCTTCGTGTTTTGATACGTTTTCCAGCTAAAAAGACATTTTAAAGACATATATTAAGTAATTCTCTGTCCTCATTGAACCCCCTGAAAATGTCCTGTATGGATTTGACAGGGTTTCTCAAAGCTGACATGGACATGTGAAGTATTTAAGAGCATTTATGTTTCTGTTTCTCAGGTGAAGACAAGCCTGAGAGATATTTAATTTGCCACATCTCCTTGTGTTTACATAGACTTGGAGTGTTGCTTAAAAACTGATAGCAGATGATTGGAATTTCTTGCTTAAATGTTAACAATGACTAACTCTGGTTTTATCATCTCAACGGTCAATCTGCAGCGTCTTTTTCCTCACAATTTGATCGTTTACTCCATAAATATCAGCGACAGTTTGATATTTAATGGTCATTGTGCTGATTTAATAATTTCAGCTCACTCTTAAGTGCACTTCAGGTCTTCAAAGGACAAATCCTTTAATGCAGTCATAGTATTTGGATAATGGAAGAAAGGTGTTTTGAGCAGTGTAACTACAAATTAGTTTCACATCTGTCCAAGAACACAAATCGACTCGGCCGGCCAGCTTTTTTAGACTTTAGTTCACCATTCTTGAGTTTCCAATTCTTATCCGAATTTCTTCCAAGTTTCCTATAACCAATAACATCGCAAAAAATCTGGACTATCACTCACCAAAGACACAACGCTGATCTAGAAACTCATTTATCCGACTCCCACCTCGGCAGCGAGGGGCTGATTTGGAGACGTGTCAGATCCGAGTTATTTTCCCGTCCTCTGAGTGAACTTTTTTATGAACTATGTGATGTATTTCTGATCCATCTTGGAGATTTTGCAGATACATGATACTTGCACATGTAGGAATCCCAGCGGGGCTGCGTTACATGTCTGTGACCCTTGGATCCGTTGCACAACCTCAGCTCAAATCTGCGTCCTCGGGCTCGTTATGCATGTGTGTGTGTGTGTGTCAGCGCGAACATCTGTGTGTTTGTTGCGTCAAGTCGGTTTAATGGCTGAGTTTCATCAGAGCTGACTGAAGCTCGGGGTAGATTTACAAACACAAAATGTGCTCTGTATCATTTACATATGAACAAACAGAAAAAAAGAGGACGTAAATGACCTAAATCTGTACAAACACTAGATCTCTGGACGCATTTCGAGGGGTTCTGTCTATCGCCTGTAGCCCAGATCTCTGAGTAAGCCGATGTGGAGTCTGTCTCAGACTGCAGGGAATTACCTCAGCTCTGAATCATGTGGCGCCTTGCCTAGAGTGTGCACAATGCAATCAGCCAGCCATCTTTCTTACTCATAAACTGTCAGAGGCCTCACACAGAGGCTGGACGCACGCCGCAGGAGTCTCGATCGCGCCGTTTCTCTGTTAATTAGGCCGGCAAATTCGGCTCATGTGGTTTAGTTCTTTGTGTTTCAGTGGCAACGCTGGACCGCAGCTTAAAAACTCTTACGTTACTATTTTAACTTAAGCTACGCCAAAGATCATTAGTAAACATCTGGAGAGCTTTTGGAGTATTATATTAATAATTATTCAGATTATTTAGGTTTGGCTTGTGCATATAAAGTAAGTAGTTTAAGTTCTGAAGTCTTTTAAATATAAATAATGTATTGTATTTGTTATTTCTGTGAAGTAGCTGCTGTAATAATGCAATTTCCCTCTGTTATAAGCAAAGTACTCGACCCACCACCGTTTTCTGTTTCTCCATCCATCTATGGTCTGTGAGGATCTCTACATGCTGAGCCCAGAACATCAGTTTCCTAGCTGCTCTGCATTATGTTACGTTGCCCAGTTACGAACGCGAAAATAAACGTAACCAAGTATACTGTTGTGAAATACTGTCTTTTGCCGGAACAGCCACTTTTGAGCTCAGTTAGTTGGAAACATTTCGATGCGAGTCGAGCCGGATAGCTGATGATGTCATGCCTTTGGGCAGATTATTCTCTCTCACATCAAACACTCAGACATGGGTCTCGGCATGCGTTTGTTTCAGTTCGGGGTTTGGATATATTTACTTTAGCTGAGCATAATGCTGAAAAAGTAATAAATTACTTGGCAAAGGAGCTTATAGTTCCTTTGCCTGTGAGCTTACGGCATTCATCTATTTATCATAGTTCGATTTATCATAGTCAGCGAGACCCTGAATGGCCCATTCATAAACCAGATGTCACAAAGACACAAACTATACTCCAAACAGACCCTGCTAGCTCGCCTTGATGCTTTTTATTCATCATATATGCCCACTGCCTGCGCCCCAAACACACCACACCATCTATCATCAACAGACAAAGTAGGTGCACATTAAAAAGAAACGACGCTCCAGTGTCTGAACCTTTGTGGGGCAATTTACCAGCTGTAAATGACGGTGTGCATCGCTACGGGAATGAAGAACTAGGATCCAAAAAAGTTCTAATTCTGTCTGGGAATATGCGGCACAGTCATGCGTTGCGGTTGGTGGTAAGACAGCGATGATGAATCCGTTCCTTTGAGCGACTAATAACAGTGCAAACAATGACATAACCCTAACATGTTGCAGCGCTGCACACGTAACACATGTGGACATGCATGTAGGGCGCAGGTCTAGTTTACGGCCTACTTACGGGATGATGACAGAACAGGTTATATCTCCCCGGTGTGGCGAGATCCCACTGCAGAGTCTAACATGCAATAAATGTTTAGACACGCACGGGATGAGGAAAAGTCCGGGAAATGTTTCTGCTGCTATTGGACTTGGTTTCATTTGTGCGATCCCTGCGCTGGACTGTCTCGATGATTTGTTTAAATGCACTTGAAGTAGTCGTGGTTTACTAATAGTGATATCCATGGCTGCTAAGGGTGAAACCCTCTGGGCTAAAAATATAAATTAAAACATGTCATTAGTCACAAAGTAATAACACAGATTGATAGCATGTGTTTTGTTCTTTTAAGCCTTTGTCAGTCAAGGTCATGGATTAAATTCTGGCACATTATATATGCTGATTCTTTTACATCTGTCTTGACTTAATGCAAGAACCAGACAAGACACAGACACACAGACACACAGACGGAGCACTGGGTGCAGGAAATGTGTGTGGACATAAACAGAGACTCTTCCTTTTTCCATTCATTCAACAGGTAGAGGAACATGCGCTCCCGCAGCAACAGTCTGGAGGACGTCACCAAGGCCAAGCTGGAGCAGCAGCAGCAGCAGGTGGACACGCGCAAACGATCTGCAGAGCGAGAGGAGCCCTCGGGAAGGGCCGAGCGCCGCAGTCGACACCGGGAGCCGCCGGACGACACCGGCACCATTCAGCGGAACCACAAGACGAACAAGAACGGCACCAGCGCTTGCGCGAGCGGGAGCGCCGGCGCCGGCGCTGCGAAGGGCGGCCGGAGGGAGAAGGGCAGGGACCTTTCCCGAGACGACCTCGTCTTTTTACTGAGCCTGCTGGAAGGAGAGCTTCAGGTAATCCCAACTGCAGAGATGACAGAGCACACTTGGATTGAGCCGTGGGAACATTTAACCATTACGGCAGCCGGGCCTACACACATGGCACCGGCCCCACTCGGACATGTAGTCAGACACGCTGGCTCAGTGAGCAGTGGGCACTCAAGATGGACTAAAAGCCTGTGTTAATGGACAGCTAACAGCTGAGGCTACTTCCTGTCATTCCAGCATCAGATCCAGGAATCCCCTGGCAGTGTTGCTGCATGATACATACAAGGCAGAGTCTGCCTTTGTAATGAGGTTAAACGAGCTGAATACAAGGAAACTAAGCAGACAATAGCAAACAGAGCAGAGACAGAAGGAAAAGAAGATTACGTTTAATTTGGAAAGGTCTCTCCAGCAAATTTTAAAGCAGTAGCTCCAAACTTATTCTGTCGAGTGACCCTCAATGTCCCTCACCTCACACTTTCTATAGATGGGACAACTTCAAGAAACTGTCCAACTGGTTTTTAACTGCAGAGAAAACATACTGTCTGTGGTGTGTACTTGGCACACATAAGTCCGTACAGAAAATCCTGCTAATGGTGGTGTTAGCCTTGGTCTCTTACATTTCTCAATAGCTGGAAAGAGTAGTCACTCACCTGACAAACTTGATTTATTGGATCGCTTCTCACTACTTCTCATGTTTTGGTTACTGCAGCCCCCACTTGAAATCCCTCTATTGTGTTAATTTTCCTCTCACAAATATGTGGGTTTTTATATTTCTGAACAAATCACAAAGTTTCCACAGTGTACCCCGTTGTAACTGAGTCATGTCTCGCCGCTACATATTGAAAGTCTGTTGCATATTAATCCCGCATTACAAAGCTGGCTCTAACAAAGTTCACTTTGTTCGCCCACTGCAGGCCAGAGATGAGGTGATCACAGTGCTGAAGGCAGAGAAAATTGACTTGGCCCTGCTGGAGGCCAAATATGGTTTTGTCACACCACAGAAAGTCCTGCAGGCCCTGCAGAGAGATGGCGTCCAGGGCAAGTCCGACGACTTCCTGGAAGACATCTACGAGAAACCCATGGTGGAGGTAACACCGCGGTTCCGACTACATTTCCCTTAATAAAAGTGTAAATAACCTACTAGAATCCAGACGTGACAGATGTTTTCTGTGCGCTCGTGCCGCAGCTGGATAAGCTGGTGGAGAAGCAGAGGGAGACGCACCGGCGGATGCTGGAGCAGCTGCTGATGGTGGAGCAGTCGCACAAACAGGCCCTGTTCAAGCTGGAGGACGAGAAGAGGAACCACGGCGAGTTCATGAAGAAGAGCGACGAGTTCACCAACCTGCTGGAGCAGGAGCGCGAGAGGTCAGTGTGAGAATGAACCAGAGAGCCACACTTTGACTAAAATGCTAAATTTAGATGCAGTTGCACTACATAACATTTGTTAGGCAAGCCTCCTGTTGCTTATAAAACAGAGTTAGTGTGCTTTTGTTCAACTGGAGAAGTTGATTCCAAGAAAATGAAAAATATTGTCATTGCGAGTAGGCCAAGAAACAAAACTGTACAAAATCATTGCAGCAGAAACACAGATATTGTTTATTATTTCATGCATTCTCCTTTCTTGCTAAAACCGAGGAACTACATTACCCACGGTGCAATCTGACCACTATCAAGTGAGTCAGAGATATGGTAGTGTTCTACTAGTAGCCATTTCTACCTTTAAGCAGAGATGAGAAGTCTTCAGACCACGCTGTCTCGAGTGGCAACACTTAAGGTTATTTATCAGACTTTAGAAGCCACCAAAGGCTTTAAAAAGATTTATTCACATATGCAACAGTACTCCCCAAGACATTTAGGCTCATGTTGGTGTGTAAATTGGTAGGGCTCTCCTTGAAATACCACTGGAGGTGGTTATATGTGAAGTGCTATAAATGAAAAGTAACCAAACACCGCTGACCACCCATGCTGAGCTGCACAGCATGTTTCGTCAAGCTCCAACAGGCAGCACAAAAAAAAAAAAAAAAAAAAAGAAAGAAAACTCCAAGCACGGATCAGGCATCAAGCTGAAGACAAAATCACAATCTCACCTTCTTATTTAAGCTTATTTCAGGCTGCCTTACTGTCCCTGTGGTGTATTTACAAGTCAATGTCAGCATGTACTTCAGGGTTCAGGTAGCGGCCTTCAGTGCCTTGCTCAAAAGCAGTTTGTCAGCCAGTAAAAGGAGTGGTTCAAATCCTCAGTCCAACTCCAGCCACTCAGCCAAAGCATAAAGTACTAATAATGCTAGGTAATGTTAGCATTAAATCAAAGTGTTCTTCAGGATTACAGGGGAAAATCCACAATAAAGAGTTTCATTATTGCTGTTCCCATGACCTGGAGAAGGTCCTTTACTTTTATTATCACCTTTTATTGAACAAGTTTGCAACAAACCTGGAGCAAACCGAGAGTCGCTTCTGGACGCGATCCAGCGGCCGAGGGCGGGAGGGCAAGACTTTTCTGACAGATAATTTGGGCTTAAATACACAAATAGGCTTTACGTTTACAGCTCTGCTTTATAGCAGCGCTGAGGATATTAGCGAAACGGAGAGAAAAACCGTGTCCTTTAAAAACCATCACTCGGCTCTGTGTGCATGTCAGTGCCAGTGGGGCTTTGAGGCTGCAGCTCAGAGCTAGGGACACTCGAAGATCAGACTGTTTATGGTTTCATAATGGGCTGTGATGTAACTCTCTTCGCTGTCTGAATCGCAGAAGTGTATTAAAGCCGTCTTTCTCTTGCAACGGTGGATCCTACAGGCTTTGGGAACGCTCTAAAGATTTTTAAACACATTTTGGCACATAGGTGTCTCAGGCGGCTTCAATTAGAGCATGCGAAACAGATTCAAACACACTCTACTGTGGACGCAGGCCTTATTATGGTTAAGCCTTTATGCTATCATCATCATGCTAACTTGCTTACAGAGCCCATTTTAGCACTTAGCTCAACACCGGTGGTGGACGTTTATACTTTCCATACTATAACAGGCGCACTGATAACACCTGTTCCATAAATATAGCAGCGTGTGATTTATTTAGTTCAGATAACAGGCCAGCAGCATATTGTGCGTATAAATTCAAGCCTTGTGTGAAACCGTGCACTCGATCACTATTTTTGAACACTGTAAAGGCATGTTGCAGAAGTCTTAATAACTCCGACGGGGGAAACTATCATCCACAAAAAGTTGTAATGTGAGATGAACGCGGGATGAATTATTTAGATGTTAAAAAAGCCGGCCAAGACAGAGGCGGCTCGAGGGCCCAAGGTGGAAACAAGTTTGACTGATTTCTTCTGTAAATGTCACAGTTACTGGGCAGTGCTCTGTTTATTGCCGCCTCAGCAATATCACGTATCACACACACACACGCGCACTCTCAGCAATTATTTTCGCAAAGGATACACAGCTGGACGGCGGCCCGTGACCTATTTGGGACAATCACATCATTGCACTTAAGCCGTGGCAGGGTGTTTGAGTTGGAGCGGAGGGCGGCGTGACAACGGTCTGTGCTTTGTCACCGGGCATGTCAGGAAGGACAGGCTGCCATGAAAAATAGCCCTCCGTCCAGGGTCGGGCTAATTACCGCGTGAGAAATGGCGAAAGATTTATACGAGGGAGAGGAGAACAAAAAAGGAAAACTAACCTAATGGCTCCGAGAAGTATCAATCATACCGCATGTTCAGCGAGACGCCAGGTCACCATAGAAATAGTCCTGCATTTGGTCAGAGTTAGTGTGTGCATACGAGTGTAAGTATAAGTGTGTGTAGAGGTGTTCAACATTGCCGTTGTCATCCATCCTCAGTGATTGGGCGCAGTCTTGTTTATGCACCGTGTGCGTAAAGGTATAAGGTAAATGTGTGTTACCTCATCCCCGCCTCTGTTTGTCCAGACAATCCTCGCATGAGACATTATAGTTTTCAGTGTCGCCGCTGGGATAATTATGAGTTATACTATATGGTAATGGTGTAAGTGCATGCTCTTGACTGAGTGTGCCGGTCTTTTTGGTTCATTGGTTCATAAATAAAGTGTCATGGAGAATTCCTAGCCTGCGGCACGACTCGGCCGTAGAGGCAATTGCTGTGGACTTAATTAAGCTGGATATTTATCATAAGTTTTGGTCTTATTATGCAGCCCTGGTCTTCATTTCTACTGGCTCCAAGCTGAAATTCAGACAGGACGAGAAACAAGAGAGGCAAGAAAGCTTTAAGAAAGACTTCCTGGAACTCATTATGATGATTTATTTAAATGCGAAATAAAACATTGCAAATCTAAAATGTAAACTGTCACCGCGTAATCCACTTGATTTCGTGAATTATTAGCGAGTTTTCTTTGGACAAAGCCAGTTTCCCTGCTCTGATTAAATGCATAGCCATAGCAGTTGTACTATTCTTCTTATAGTGACAATATAATCAAAATGTTGACCATACCATATAATGGTTAGTTTTCCCAACCATCATTTCTACGAGTACAGCGCAGTTATAGCTAATAGCACCGACGGCCTACACGCCGAAGTTCAAATAAATCACAAGCAAGTCCTAACAAGAGCTTGAGAAAATATATTTCTGTCACATAACCATCCGTTCACGCCCTAAAGATGTGGAGGGAGACATGTCACTGAGCAGGAAGAAGGAGAGAAACCCCGAGGAGCTTGAATAAACAGCGTTTAGTCCTTCACCCAAAGCGCAGAAAGCAGAGTTTGTTCAGTGGCGTCTGTTTCTCCTTCCAAAAACATTATTACAGTGGGCCTGAAAGAGTGAAAAACCCTTAAAAGCCACTTATCACATGTTTAAGGGGAGCTGAAACATTTGTGTGCTCTGAAAGCGGCTGCCACGGCTCGACATGTACAGTATGAGAGGCACCAGGTTGCACCGGGCTTTAACTTCACTCTCGTTAATCTGCTGTTGTATGATGGATTTTAGCTGCATGTACTCACTTCCTTTTACTGGGACTCTGAAAACAGCAAGTTGTGAGTACATCCCGGGGCGCTGTTAAGCAGGGTTTGTGGATTTCGGCCTCTTTCTTCGTCTAAATTCACACCCCGTATGTGCTGTGACTGACCTCCTCTCTGGAAACCCTAAAAAGCATGTAAATCCAGGCGGGAGGCTGGGGATGAACCCGGTTCCCCTCTGATTAATCGTGGACCGAGCAGCCGTCCGCGAGTGATGACCTCACCGCGCGCCGGGTACTGCAGGAGCAGCGAGGGTGTGAGAGCGAGAGCGGCATCCTAACCATCAGCAGATGTTACTTTAAACATGACTTCAGCGCGCAGATATACACGCACACACTGAATGCGGCTATGCCTCGACAGGCCCTTTCGCTCGCCTTTGTTCTTCCGCGGAGTACTAAAGGGCAGAGAGTGAATTTTATGACCATGTGTATCCTCTGGTTTTATGTATAGAATGTGCTTAAATCCCGGGCTCACTTCTGAGGCATCCTGGTTGCTTTTAGAGGAAGGGGTTCAGCTGAGGCTGTCACAGGATGCGCCGAACCCAGAAGGCTCCGGTTCATTTAAAGTCACACCAGGAAACCGTGGAAGCCGATGCCTCCACATGACAGCGAACATGAACACCGTGAACTGCTGTGACGTAATGTCAGTGAAATGCACGCGGCGCCTTCATGTTTACCAGCAGGTCTAGGATCAGTTTATTCCAAAGGGAGACAAGAGGTATAAGGTGCAGAGTTACTGACGGTTATATGGATGGAAGGGCTTTTTATTTTGTTAATATTTCAGTGGTGTTGTTTGTCTTTGTGTGGCTCTGGAGTTCAGGGGTTATAAATGCAGCCCAAGAATCTGCCAGTCTTAGTTGACTAATATGAGATTAGATTTTTATACGTGAGCATTATTTATTTAAGAATTATAAAAAAACGGAGACAAAGTTATACTAAAATCTGCATCTGATTAAAAATGATCCTTGGCTGATTCAAGGCTAAGGCATTCCACTGAATGCTATGCGTGTGGCTGCTGAACGTAATCCCGCTTGAGCAACAGTCCCTGATTAAGAGGAATAAAACGTGTGTACTTTCCCCGTATAAAACTCTATTCTATGTAATTTATTAGTCACTGCGTGCGCAGGGTGCATCAAGGCCTTTATGGGAAACAAACAAAGCCGCGTGACAGGAAACCGCCTGCGCATGATAAGGAAGAAAACGTGCAGTTTATTGGCACGATAAGTGACGATGAGTGTTACCGAGCTTTCCGACGCAGATCTGAAGCACAGTAGCTGACAGCGCACGACCTCCCTCCACCTTTTAACTGTCTGCAGGGCACGCAATACAGCGTACGTTCGTGCCATCTGGTTGACTTAACAGCGGCGGCCGGCGGTGACATCACTCATGTGGATCAGATGGAGAACATTCCTCAGCGATGCCCTCATCATCGCTGGGATGCTTATTATCCAGACCTGCCCTGCTCTTTGAAACAGAACACAGGGCTTTTCTTCTTTTTTTTTTTTTTTTACGATCTGAGATTTTTTGGTTATTAACGATCGCTTGTTCCTGCCTCTGCAAGTTCACCTGAGAGGCAGGTTGTGAACTTTGCAGAAAAAATATAAAGTTGTCAAGCGGTACGGACGCATGCTCGCGTGTGCACATGAGCAGGATCTGTCTGCACCTATGCATCGTTAGGATATTAACAGTACTCCCAGAACTGTTGGTGAGGAGACAGGAGTCGGCCTCATTCATCAACTGTACAGCTGACATGTGATTGCTGACCTCTTAGCAAAGGCTGTTCCTGACTCTGAGGAGTAGCACACCTGTATTCCTCCCAAAAACGTCTCCAGCCCAGTGCATTTTATACATTCCTGTCCAAAGCCAGGTCCGTATGATGAATGAGAAGTGGAGGTATGTGATGGGAGATGTTTAGAAAGGAACCGTCTGGTCAGTTTTAAACTACGACGCGCTCCACATTGTCGAATTCAACGCTTCTCGAGGAAAACGCGCGTTTCGACGGTTCAAACATTCCCTTTTATGGGAAGCCGTTCCTCGAGCGGGCTACTGTATGTGACGTCGGTCGGATATTTGCAGTTGTATGCTTTGAAGCTCCACCCGCGCGGCCCCATGTTGAGGTCAGGGATCGCACAAATGTGACACATTCAGCAACACCCTCCAAACACACATTATGACATGCAGCCATTTCCAGTCATTTCAAAACACTCTCTGCCTTGTCTCCAAAAACACGTGAGCGACTCGCTGGAGCAAATGGGCTTTGCATGGTAAAAACTTTACAATAGATCTGGTTTAGTCAGGTTTACAGAATCCAGACAGAAGAGGAAATAAGTATAAAATATGATGCAGTCATAATCTAAATAAAATAAACTGTATATGAGAAGCAAAATGGGGTACTCTGTATCTGTATCTGCTCGATGGAAGAGAACAACACTGGAGATCAAATCTTCTTAAACATTTAATCTGCATAAACTTCTAGAAAAAACTTGCAGATCCATTTAAGCCATTATGATTGAGCACTGAATAATTTATCCTGCAGTAAGTAACTCATCCAGTAAGTAAATACCAGAATATAAAGGCTTGACTATAAGGCGGATGCTGCAAAAGAGGATTTAAAATGCAGGCAAGGCTTGTTTTCGCTCCTCTTCCCACCTTTGTTTGTGTATCCAATCGCTGCATCACTCCCACACTTGGAAAAACTGAGTGGCTACTGACCTAATTCACGCTGGTCGACTAACACTCCCTTTTCTGCTTCGGCCAGATAACGGGCCAGATCGCTCCGCAGCCTCTTCGACCTCAAGCTCATTTGTCTGAACCCGCCAGTAACAAGGAGAAGCCGTCCTCCTTTTCTTTAACTTCACCTTAAAAGCTTTCGAATTACACAACTCTATCTAAACACCGCAGCGCGAGGAGTGATTTATTTGGATAATTATCTTTCATTAATTTCACTTTAAGAGCGAATAAAAGCGTTTTGTTTTGGTTTGACTTTACACAGCTGTGTGAAAACGGCAGGTGACATTTTATTTCATTAACACCGTGTCATTGTTGGCTCTTGTTTTGGCCGGGCGTCGTCTCATCACTGAGAAATGAAGGCGATCTTTAAAGAGAAAACGCTTTTTGATGCGTCAGAACAGAAAACAGAAGTCGATGCCCTAAAAAAAAAGTTGTTTGTTTGCCTGTCAAAATATCACATCTGTATACGGGGTGATAATTAGGCCCAGCGATTCGTCACTTCATATGGCGTAATGTGATTACATCTCCCTCACAGAATGCAGCGATTAGACCTCACCAACCACAAGGACCCGAGCCTCACTGCTTGTGTTTTTCCAACCTTTTATAGACTTGTTATAAAAGAAGAATCAAACCGAAAATAGCCGTTACGTGTTGTGTGCTATTTAGCAGAACAGGTAAGGAATTTGAGTGAGGCACTTGTTTTTGCCTTGAATTAGTCACACTCAGATGAGTTCAGAGGATGCTCTTCTCACGGAAAAGTTCATTTTCTTCTACTTAACGGCCAGACCTCAATCAAAGAATGACAAAACCTGACCGTTAACGGCAGAATTAAATGAACCAAAATGTTATTAGAGCAATTTGACAGCTTCTTTCTAGCATCTAACATCTGTCAGGCTTAGGAAAGAACAGAGTGATCCATTGAACGGAGCCTGACAGATGATTACTGTGACTGGGAATCTGCAGGAGTGATGTATGAGCTAATCTTCTATTTGTGAAAGGAAATAGCACCGAGGGCGGAGGGACGGGGGTCAAGGGAGAAAAATGCAGCTAATGTAGACTTAGCATGACATTTCTTCGCTTGCCGTGAACCGTGCGCGGCCTCTGCCAGCGCTGGAGACGGAGAACGATGGCGAGACAGAAATTGCAATAGACAACAGAGAAAATCCAAAGAAAGACACGCAAACTTGACATTGTAGAGGATACTATTACTGGGCAGTGAGGCCTAATGCCTCCGATTTACTTTCTCTTTCTCTCATTTGTTACAGCAGACAACATGTTGAGTTATAGCTTTGCACAGCATTGCAAAGGGAAGCCATTGTTCCCTGCTGTTCTGTCAGGCTGGAAGGAAGCGACGGCGAGAAACTCGCACTCCGCGTCCCCGTAGCTGGCAGCTGTAGCGTCCGAACAATGAGCACTCCCGGCCAAGTCAGCGTCGAGATAGTGAGTGAAATATGGAGGCAGGAAAGAGCCTGTCTGGATCTGCCAACTCAAATGTCCCATTGTGGCAAAGAGCCTATCTGGACGCGGCCGCGATGAATTGTGCAAACGGGGGGGGGGAAGCGAATCAATGTGGTGACATTTTACGGCTATTCTGTTTCACAAAAAAACGGGGTCGGCGCTGTGCTGTGTTGGGTCATTAACGTGATGGAAACCGTTTATAACAAGCAGGAAATTCTTAAGTCATTATTAATGCATTTGTCAACACGTAGCTGTAATCATATTCAATGATGTACAGCAAAAAACAAAGCATTAACTGAGAATATACAGTAACAAATCAATTAAGAAACTGCTTCCAAATGTGTCCAAAAAAAATAAATAAACTAAAGGTCCAGTTAGTATTTCTTCCTAAGCTTTCAGCCATATTGCTCAGCCTCCATGAGCAGCTGGAGTATCGTAGGCAGCCATAAAGAAAAGTTAATGAATGAAACGTCAAAAACTGCTGATAGATATTTGAAGATGCTTCAAAAGACGAGTTACAAACACATTAATAAGCATTTGAAAATGTCTTTATCTCTACACCAATACTGACACCAGTAAAGGATATTAGTCCAATACTGAGCTCATGTACTCGTAACACAACTCAGACACAACTACAACTGATCCCACTTTACTGCCTTGTAACGCCGACCTCTCATTAGTTGTGCAAGTGGCAGTATTTTAGGTTATGCAATGACGACAAAACTGAAAGCAGACTGCAGACTACGCTGTCAAGAGAAGGAGTGAAAATAGCTCCTTTAAAACTCTACTGCTATTATTAAGGACTATCAGTGCTCGAATCAGTAAGCACCCATATGCACCCACTTACTTGTGTTTAACACAAAGTACAAATATTTCTAAAAGGCTAAACCTTTTAGATATAGAGTTGTGTGTTAAACACTGGCAGATGAGGAAATTCGTGTCATCACATCATGACCTCATATCCCCGTTTCAGCTGCCGGGAGGAAGCTTCGGTTTAGCCAGGCCTTCCAGGCGACTAAACGCCAGCTCTGGGACTTTGTTTAGGATAAAACAGACGAAATTAGATTATCTTTCCTCGCGTCGTTACGAGATGGAAACTTTTCCACGTCCCACATGCTCTCACCGCATGCCACTCATGTAGATGAAGGACACCTTGCTGCGTAAACAGACCAGTAAATAGTCGCATCCTGTCTGGTAGTAGCTGCGTTAGCTAATCACACTCCAGGGTAAAGGAACACTGGCACAACAGAGGACACTATACACGAAGCCAAACATCTTTCCTATATCTAAACACAGCAATAAATAGTTTGACGTCCATTAAGTGAGTCTCCTCTCTTCATTGGCTGTTTTTTAAAGTTGAAAATAGCTCTTGTAACTTTCTCAGGATGTTAGGAAGCATCTGATTCGGAGGTGGGAACTGTTAATTAGGGATGTTTACAGGAAGCGGCGTTCAATTTGCTTTTTCCATGACAAAGTTTTTCTGACAGAGACCGATAAACAAATGTACTGGTTTTGGTTTCTTGTTATGAATGAACGCAGCTCTTAATTTGTAGCTGAAGTGGTTTGTCTGTGCCATCCGTAATTTCAAAGGAAAGTTTTCCCGTGTTGTAAACATGAAAATTGAGAACGTAAGGCGTGGTTATGCCAGCTGTAAAAAAAAAAATAAAAAAAATAAAAAAAAAATCCCAAGGCCGAAGTCAAGAATGACCTGTCGAGACTGTGGCGGTGGGGTGTCACGCTGCGATATGGAAACCAAAATTTAAAGCTTTAGGGACTGACTTGTTGGCGGGGAACAATGGAGAGCTGTCAGGAGGACCACCCTATCCTAGTTCATCCTGAGCTTTGACAAGAAACCCCAGAAACCAGGAAATAAGAGCCACGGGTGGGTTTTAAATTCCCTCCTCCCCGATTCGATGCAAGGTGCCGGAGATGATTGATGAGAGCGTTTTCCTGTAAGGTTATAAGACTGGAGAAAAACTGGCACTGGTCTGCTTCAGGGTTAGGACTCAAGGGTAAACAATGTCTTCTCAGACACACCTTTTTCCCTCAATAGAAAAGGTTGTTTTCATGCATATTTCAAGGAAATGAATCTTTTTTTTTGTAGAAGAATGTGGAAGCAATGTTCAACAGTTTAATCATTTACAAGCCCACAAAGAATCTGCAGAAATGTAATTTAAGTCTCAATAAGATGCATGACTTAACAGAGAAGCAAATTCTGTATTTTTATGGCAGGAGATGAGATCAGTGCCAAGCTAATTAATACACCAGCGCAACCAGCGCGGCGGCTCCTACGGTTAATCGCTCTCGAACCACAGAATGTACAACATACGTCTCGGAGCAGCGGTGTCATCGCAGCAAAACAAACAAAAGCCACCTTTCTCTGCCCAAAACTCCGAACCGCACTCTTCCTCAAAGTCAATTCCGGAGTCTTTTTGATGAGCGCCCAAAACCTCAATTACACTGTGTTATTCCAAGATTAAATTATGCAGTCAATTTAGTTTTACTCCAAGATCTCCTATCCTGATGTTGTGTTGACCTGGGGAGGAACTGCAGCCTCAGTGAGCCGTAAAGGGCTGGCACTCAGCTTGATACCCATGTAACAATGAAGGATAGAGATGTCTGCTGGATTATACTTTGATGGCTCTGCAGGGGGATTTGAGATGGCTCGCACACTTCGCGAGAAAAGATTAGAGTGATGAAATGAGACTTTTGTCAAAGTCCGGAGGCTGATATCTCAGGACAAATGTTTCTGGGCTCGAGAGTGAGCAAATTCTCCTGGCAGTGACAAGAGGTGGGAGGGAGCGTGGGCGGGTTGGGAGTATGACTAAAGGGTGGAAAAACTGTTTAAAGGGTCTATCCAGTTTCAGGAGCCTCTCATGACTTAGTGAAGTGGAAGAAAGAGGAAGTATCCATATCAGAAAGGAGACAAATAACGTTGGATAGTACTCCTGCAAAGTGAGGCATGTGACACAGAATGCTGAAAGCCTGATACCTTCTTGATAAGACACTATTTCTTATGTCACTGCCCTAGAAAAGCACTCACTGTTTGTCCTCTCACAGCAGAGAACATCACATCATCCCCTCATATCACCTTTAATCTATTTGAAAGCATCTAACAATTTAAGAAGGGTTCTTGTTAAGTTTAAAGATGCCAAGAAGGAGGTATGGTATCTGCGGTTTGGACAAAAAGCAAACACGGGGAGAATAAATGCTATGCCTGGATCTCTCTAATTTAATGTAAGTATAGCATGAGCTCATTCCTAAGGCGCTCTCTTTTTTTTTTTTTTTTTTTTCAAACAAAGAAAATTATGAGCTCACATTTCTAGAAGCCATATATTAAAGCTAGCTCCAGGCTCTACCCAAAATAACAAAAATCTGATTTACCAGCTATTCTTTTTGCTCTGCTTGGCCTTGGCGGAGTCTCACAGCCGACTGCACTGCGTCCAGACTTTAATATTACATTTTGAACGGGGAGACTTTCTCTCGTGCTTGAAAGGGTGAAATTAAATGCATTTTTAGCATCAAATTAAAAACTAATTTGGTGTTTGTTTTGAGCACAAACGCAAATTCATTCCCCCCGAAAGGGTTCACGCTCCCTTTTTCTCCTCATGTTCAATTAAGTCGAGAGCTTGGGTTGCTTTAGGGAGGCCGCAAGTTTAAAAGTAGGCATGAGACGGGAAGGTTCAAAAATTGCTGTTAAGATTCCTTTGGGAAGCTTTTTTGGAGCTTAAGTGGAGCTGCTGAGTGGCCAGATGCACCAGATGTTACACAGAACCATCTGGGAGGTTGTCCTTGGAAGCAGTTTGGAAAGGGCACATGTTATCTATCACTGTCTATATTCAACCAACGACTGTGTCCGTCTTTTTAAGGAACATCTGCACCTAAAAGAACCTAGCGCACCGACAACAAGCTCGTCGCCGCCAGTCGTTCCTCTCAGGATGCTGATTGGTCAACATCTCCACAAGATGGATTGACATGTGATCTCAGCGTAAGACTGGCCTTAGAGAACAGTACATAACTGAGCAATTTCCTGAGTGTGTATATACATGTAGTGTATGTACAACGTCAAAACATTGCAGGAAATGATGAAAGGTGTAAACATTATGAGGACTGCACTGTATGTAAAGATCCACTCAACTCCGCCACCAGATGTTCTCACATTTTTTGAATATCTCATAAAACCTCCTCGCGCTCGGCTCCGTGCCAGGGCTAATTGCACTTAAAGAAAATAAAAATCACCATCAATCCTTATCATCGCGCGACGTCAGTGGACAAAAGCTCAGCCTTGTAACCCTCGCTGCTAAAATGCCTCTCTGGAATCCCTCCAGATGCGAGCCATCTGTTGTGTTCAGTCACTGAGGTGAGACTAGTCGTGTCTATCCAGACGGTGACATCACCCCTGAACAGAGACGGCTAAAATCCAGCGTTCAGGCTCTTCATTAATAACGCTGCTGATCCCGGCGTCTCAGGCCGCTCCTAGGCATCCCACCGGTGCACTTCATCAACATTGTAAGTGTTTTTCTGCCACGGGGAGTCTAATGCAGCCGAGAGACTTGAATGCACCATGGCTGTACTGTACAACAGTCCCTCTCTACTATACTTCCTGAGGGGTTTTGAATTTTATAGAGGGCAGGGCACGTAGTCCTGGATAAAACTGCTTTTATCAACTGTTTGTTAGTGGCATTCAACACTATCTGAAACAAAAATGCTTGGGTAAGACTACAGTCTGGTTTTCACTACTTGCTATACGAACTTATACTTCAAGTATATGTGGTTTAATTTACCCCAAACCTACCCGCAACATGAGCTACGCAACGTGTGGAAGAAGACCACGCCAACATCTTCTCACAGATTTCAGTAAAATTAAGTATTAGCTTCGACTCTAATATGATCCGTTCAGTTTTAGAAACTCAAGGCAGTGGCTCAGAAACCCAACGGCAAGTAGAACTGACACAAACACACCATTCATTCATTCATTCATTCATCTTATGTAACCCGCTTGTCCTGGGAAGGGTACACACCAGTGGACAAATATTAATACTCCCAACAACATTTGCCCAGGTTACAGTCAAGCCTTTGCTTAGAACCAAAATCCGTCTTAATCTCGTCGTTTTCTGAGCAAATCCCATTTTGACTTCAGTTCTCAACCCTCCCGGCAAATCTTTGTTCCCAATAACAACTCGTATTTTTACTACAAAGAACATTTATAGCAGTGATAACATGTGTCCAAATAAACTGTCCTATGGCTGCAATGACGGCGCAAGGCAACTTTATTTTACGAGTGTAATTAACAAAATACAAGACACGGTGTGTGACAGATAAAAAGTAGCTCTTTAGTGTGTGTTAAACCTCAAACATCAACTGATTCTACAAGGGATTACATCCAGCTGTGTGCACCAGTCAACAACTAAATTAAATAAAATCCATTCCCCCCGTGATAATCATTTGTAAAGTCTCTAAAAGATGACGCACTGCCACTTGAGACAACAGACACAGATGTGGGGACGGCACACAATGAGAATCTCAAGCGATGATGTGGCGACCTCAGTTTGCTTCTCATCACTTTAACTCAGAGACAATTTGAGGCACGCTGCCAAGTAATTGGGATAATGAAAGCCCAAACAGGAAGTGAGCAGACAATAGAGAGAGGACGCTAAACCGCCGTCCAGAGAGGGTCTCGTCCCCTCTGATCACTCTGGGAGGGGAGGAGTGACGTCACCTTAGCGCAACCACGCAAACGCTCACTCCACCGTAGCAGCGCACCGCTAAAGTAAATTCCAGCGTCACACCCCGCGACCCGAATGACTATCATTTGCATTCCTCCTGAACACAAAGGGGTGAGCAGCGAGTGGGAGGGTCCAGAGCGAGCATGCAGCTGGCTGGATGGGATGGAAATGCTGAGGAGGACAAGATGAGAGGGAGGAAAGGAGGACGGAGGGGACGGCAAGGAAGGGAAGGATATACAGGAAGAGAGGGTGAAAGGGAGACACTGCACTTCCAATAAACCACATTAAGGAAGTCGTTGTAATAGGTAGTGGTACAATACAGGAAAGGTCACATTTAACATCAGTAGCACTGCAAAGCTAACTGTATGTCTCCAGTTAAACTTGAGTCAGTCCGTGTTGAAAAAGGAAGGACATGATCAGAAGGATTTATAATAAATAATCAATCTATGTCTTTATTTGTTGAAATCTGATAACATTTCCTAAGCACATGTAACAAATGACCCGTCATTAATTTCTAATCACTCTAATCCGAGCCATTACTTCTGAAAAACGATGCGTGTCATCTGAGGCCTCGCTCCGTTTTCGGGAAGCGAACAGAGCCAGGGCTTTTGTGAGAGGGTTCGGATGAATGAGGGACGAGGACATCTGTAGGAGTTTTTTAGGGGTGTGTCATCTTTAGGGATACGGCGGAGACAAGAAGGACAGATGGACTCACAGAGATAGTGAGAGGAGGATAGTAGGTAGGAAAATTACTGCACCAGATTACAGAAAATATGTTAGACCTACTAACTTGAATAATTACAGAGTTAAAGACCCTACACAGGCAGGCCACATTCCTTGCTCGATTACATGAGCAATTGCACTGTGACATCAGCATGTAGATGTTTAGGTTTGGATTTCTGTTAAATGTTTCATGCTAAACTTTTCCAGAGACTTATCTCATATTTATGGTTCAGACGTCCTCATCTTATCAGTGTGTCAAAGCCAAAAAAAATTAAAGAGGTAGCAAAAACATTTAGCACAATCCAGCCTTCTCGGCAAGAACTTCTGATTATGGACATCTAGCTTAAGCAAAACTAGTGGAACCTGAACTTAATGGTCAACTTAGGGTCAAACTTGTTTGTCCAAAACATACAAGACGGAGAACATTGCCTTCAAAATGTGTTGGAATCAGAAAACGGGACATAACAACAGTATTAAGAATCACTCTGTTATGTGAAAAGTTAAAGTCTAAAACTCCACCGGGCCTCGTAAGGCTTTACACAGACTCATAACCACACAGCAGCTCAAGCACAAAGAGCTCGCCCAATAACCTGAAAGAGTGACATGTACTTTCTTTGCTTGCTCAACTTGTTGCGTTGCGTCTCATCTCCAAACAGTCCTTTTTGTGTACTCCACAGAGGACCGCACTTTTTTTCCCCCCATTAATGCATTTGTGCAAGGATGACCAGATTAGGAAACCCACTTCCTGTGTTTAAAGATGCTGACCAGTGTTTGTAAGTCAGAGAATGAGTAGGAGTTTGTCACGCAGCACCAACGACAGACTGGAGAATTTCCACTCTCCCCTCCGCTGGCAGACCTCATGCTCGCACAGCTCAGAGAAATTAATTCGAATGGAATGACCTTCAAATAACAGCGCATGCCTGGTCACACTGAGATGTACACTCCCTCTTAAACACAGTCTCAGCACAGAATGCTTTAAGTGCCGTTATCTCAAACTGTGTAAATACAACCTTTGTTGTGTTGCAGGCCCAGGCACTGATTAGGATAGAGGTAAGGCCGGGATGTGGATGGTGCCCCTGGGAAGGCAAACATTAAGAGATTACCCAGGTAGTGGTTGCACTGTTAGTCAAGTGGCAGCTTCCCCCTACTTATTAATTTGTGAAAAACACACATGGAAGCTGAACTGCACAGGTGGTAAACACTTGACGCTTTGTGTCTTCGGCGGAGTGCGCTGGGCCCCTTGAAATCTGATTACAGAGCGGCTCTCGTGCGCCTCTGCGGACTACACGAGATCAGCGCTAATCCATTGGGAAACCATCAAAGAGTGTCTGGAGGCAGATCCACCCTGCTCACCTGACAGCTGGACAGATTAGAGTGTGCATGTGTGCGTCTCTTCCCTTCTTCTTGTGAATACGCTGCCAAGTCATAAGATCCGTGCTGCATTGTTGAGCTGTTGTCATTGTTAGAGTTGGGTGTGAAGCACAATGGACAGCGGAAGTCTTGCTCTAAAGATCAAAATACTTTAAAAGCGCTGGTTTACAGCTATATACAGTGTTCCTGATACAATTATATTAAGGAGGCTCCCTGCTTCCTCAACGTTAACCCCCGCCCACCTTGAAGGTCAAGTTAATTTTATTTAATTGCATTTTCTATATAGTACCAGATCACAACAGAAGTAATTTGCCCCCTCAAAGTCATAAACCTAGGGGAAGCAGTGATATATCAGATTCGTGTGAGGCTAATGTTTAGCATACTCATAGGACTAGTATTTTTCCTCTTAAAATAGGCCCACCGCATAAACTGCACCTCCCACCAACCTGACTAGCAGCCTCTATAGTTCCCGATCCGTTATGTAAAACCAGCTGGTACCGAGTTCTTGCCACTCTGCACGTGTAATAGCTGGATGTTGATGTGCAGCCCCCGGGGGCTTTCAAATCCACCCCGTCTGTGCAAACAACATCCTCCTTAAGTGTTTGCGATTTACATCAAAGTCCATAATGTCGGAGGGGTAATGATTATCAGCTGGACCAATCGAGGGCGGCAGTCACACGTCTGCCCGGGCGGCTGCGCTCGCGCACGCCCCTTTTTAAATTCCCACTACAAGCGCGAGCCTTTGTTTGGCAATAGCTGTTGCGAGCCTGCAAATTACAGGCCTTCAATCTGACGCTGCGTGATTGATTCCTGCCCATAATCTTATATCACTTCATGGTGGGATGACGTGTTTCCCTGATTACACGTGGGGAACGGTTTGTTCCTATCGCTCGAGCTCGGGGAAAGAAAAACAAAAGGTTATTTGTTGAGGAGCGAAGAGAAATGGCCGCGTTGCGCCTTCACCACCTCCGAGCAGTTTGTCAAAGTCGTTGCGCCAATATAAAGTGAAAGGGGGGGGGGGGAAGAAGAAGAGAAGGTGTTGAAGTTGCATGAGGAGGTGAAATCCTAGTTATGTAACTTGGAGACGGGTAGAGACACGTAACTGAAAATAAAAGTCTTTGGCAAAATGTGTGCGACAGTTTGCACATTGGATTGTTCTGTGTTACTGTAAGGAGGCTGCCGAATGATGAAATTAAGACTAAATGAGATATGTTTTATTAGTCCAAACCTCTGTGGAAGGAAGGCAGAAACCTTTTTCTCAACAAAAAATAAATAAAAATAATCATCCAATAAACTGTTAAGGAATTTTTTGTAAAAGGTTAGCAGACGTGCCTTTGCTGCTACACAACTCTATGAGGGAAATAAGAAGTGGAGGGTCAAGGGTATCCACATTACATGAAGCACCACAAGGTTTTCACTGTGTGCCAGCTGGTGATATTAAAGATACTATAATGAAAAAGTGATGAAATCATGAAGGTAGTACAACAAGAAGAGAGGGAACGCAGGTTTAATAAGCAATTACAAACTATTTGGACTCCACAACATGTCATCACAACAAGAAACGGAAGGTCTTGAGCCAGGGAACGGCCGTAAAAACCCCATTTTGGCCATAAAAGGCCAGCTAAACGTCCACATGAGATTTCTTAGCCTGGCGGTCAAAATCATGTTCCATTTTAACGGCGGAGTCGATGCCGAGGCCCGGGCTGAGATCAGAAACAAGAAACGCATAAAAAAAAAAGAAAACAATAACAGAAGTAGTGGACAAAGATGGAGAAAGAGTGGAGTAGAGGAGGGAAAGCAAAGAAAACCAAAGAGGAATATAGAGGAGGCAAAGTGTGGATAAAGAGAGATAATTCTAGTGAGAGAGGAAGAGGAAGAGGAGGAGGAGGAGGAGGAGGGAGCATATGGATTTGATTACAAGCCGATGATGTCATGTATGTATGTCAGGTAATCAGGCCCTGGGCTGTGTGTATCGCATGTGTGTGTCAGACAGCGCCGAGCGCGCGGGGCAAGACCAGGCCTCGTCCGTGACGGCTGCAGAGCAGCGGCCCGTCTGATGTGCACCAGAAATAACACAGAATCAGTGGAGAAGGTGACTGCGTGCCTTTGTCTCTCTCCGTCTGGTTCGGCCGCATGCAGACGGCGGATCAGATCATTAACTTGCATAAAAAAAAAAAAAAAAAAAGACAACGCCAGACAGACACGCATTCACACGGGTTAAAACTGCGCTCCTCGTTTCCATCTCGTCTGGACGGTAACGGTTTATCAGAGTCACGCCTCATATCGTGTATGTCTTTTCCTGCTCACACTCACATGGATTTAATATGCTCATGTAGCAGCTGTACACATGTTTAGTTGTAGACTGTTTAATGAATAAATCAGGGATATCATGCTCAGCAGTGGAGCCAAGTGTTTGAAGGCTAATAAAAACACGTAGCAACAAGATGAAATGCAATCCAAGAAGTCCAGTTTGAATTAATAAGTAAAGCTTCTGGCCAGATTTTAACGTAATTTACAGAAAATTAGTTAAACTTTGGAGCCAGCATAGGATATAAGGAGTTCATTTTATGCTCAATTTGCTCAAACTTTTCCAAAATGTTTTCTCTCTAAAATCTGGTGTTTTCACTCAAGTTTTCTAGGGCCATGTAGAAAGGAACTGAGTAGATGCATGATTTCCACTCTCAAAAACTCCAAAAATAGGCTTTTATTTGTCACTTCTTCCTTAACAACAGTTAAATAAACAGTAAAATTGTGCCACTCATATCATTATGATGATGTATTATACTGTGACTGGGCCGTGGAGCTCGCGTTTTGTCATCTCTTTACCAGAAGTTCGAGCTCTAAGAACATGTTGAAACGCCGGAAGACCGTGGTGCCGTTTGGGATTTAACGAGCGCCTCGCCGAACCAACAGCACACGTTACTCATCCAAACCAAATCCCAAACCTCCACATTCTTCTGTCCTCGCTATGGTCCGTCCGTGGAGGTTACATAACACGTCTTCATCACCCCCACTATTTGTCATTTGGCAGAGGCTTGTCACAGCAAACATGTTTGTGCGGGCTGCTTTTGCGTTTGATCCACGACATCTGTTTCAAGTGTACAGTACTCAGGGCTCAGAATACGTCCAGGTCCAGAAATAGAATCTAATTTTGGATGACCGAATTGTTTGTTCCGAGTACAAACTGTTTGTTGCAGGGAAATGGGAAAGAGTACAAACCTATAATACATCATCGTTTAAAGCCAGAGCTCGGTGGACAGTTGTTGGAATCGGCAGATTGTGAAATATTTTCAGTTGTTTGAAATCAATCCTGCGGTACTCATTTCTCATGGCCTTGTGGCAAAGTATTTAAATTCGACTTTAAAGAGTTTTAGAGTGTTTCGGGAAAAAAAGTCTCTTCAAGTGGACACAGGAATTTCTTTGAGGAGCGAGAGACAGATTTGCGACTTTAGTCTCAGCGGAGAGCTCAAGCATGTCACTCTAATTACGTTCCAGACTCCTCCAGCCTCCAATCTAGCGGCCTTAAGCTGTCAACAACGCAGGCGACAAGCCACACACGCGAAAATCTGTTTGAGACTCGGCCCAAAAAGAGTTGCTTTCTTTGGATTTTATCTAGCGACTTTTTCACACAGCCTCATTCATTGACCTCCAACAACCATCTCTTCCAATTTTATGCGAGTCATTGGACCACATGTTTTTACTTCTTTTCTATTTAACGAATGTTCCTCCGTGTATGCACCATAGACTGTATATAAATATGGACAATGCGACACCACTTTCTTACGTTGGCTAGTTTCCTGGATACAGGATATTTATTTATTTATTTATTTATTTATTTCTTACTCTCACGGTCTTATGGGGCCGCTTCATGGAGCAGCTGGCAACTGGTAGTCATCATGATGTCACATCCTGTTTCTATAGTGTCAAATAACTAACTAAAACAAAACGTATCAGAAAAAAATGACACTTGAGTATGGATCAGCGTTATATTAACTACCTAAAATGGTCGAAACCTTCCTTGAAAAAAATTTATTTGATGTGAGCTTTAGTGTTTTAGTTTGGCCCAAGTCCCATCCATTAACATGGATGGGGTGGAGCTTGTTACCTATACTACAGCCAGCCACCAGGGGGAGCTCTACTTGCTCTGGCTTCACTTTTGAGGAGCTGCTCCCTTGTCTATGTATATTTACAGTCTCTGCTATGAACCAACTGAGTATATTTCAGAAAACATGAAATTAAATTGTGCTTACTACACTGACAAACGATTTGTCAGAGAAGCTGCTCCTTAGAAATCAATCCTGCTGCAGTCAAGTGTGTGAAATGACGCCTCATTTCTCATGGCACTGTGGCAAAAAATTAAAGATTTTAAAGTTCTTCAAGAAATATTACCCTCTAGTAGCCCAGTTGTCACAGTTTCAAGATGACAGGGGACTTCAGTCTCACCAGAGAGATCATCATTGTCTATTTATGCTCCCGTGGCCTTCAGCTGTCAGTGACAATCCCCAAACCATGTTAAAACACAAATCTATCTCATCCCTGTTTCCCGTAATAAATAACAAGTTCAAGACTGTATTCCTCACCAAAAAGAGATGCTTGTCTTTGGCTTCTAGCAGCACTGGCTATCCAGACATTTTTTTCATCCAGCCTCATTCATTGACCTCCAACTTACACAAGTTATTGCGCCACATGCTTTTGATTTTCTTATTTTCTTCCTGACTCTTGTCTACTCCACGTGCGAACCAACTTGTTTTATTTGAGAACACACGAAATTAAATTTGGCCCGCGGCGCTGGCCAAGGGTTTATTGGTGAAGATGGTTCCTAGCTGACTCAGTTCAATTCAATTTGATCTATTACAGCGCCAGCAACAATCCAAATTGTCTCAAGAAGCTTTACATAACCCAGAGCCTGACATGTGAACATACAAGGCTTGTTTCCTTTCATCATTGTTAGTTTGATGCGTCATTAATCACAGTACAAAATAGACAGGCATGGGCTTGTAATAGAGCTGAAGTGTTCAGCTGGCAGGAGAGGTCATGAAGTCAGTTTGGATGACGATTGCAACGTGTTTAACCCGTGTCGCTGTATCCATCAAGAGGGTTATATTTTTACATAAAAATCTTGCCCTAGTGTTGCTTTAAATTAACCCTGCAAATCTCTGTTTCCCCTCGGCTCCGTTGGCAAGGCTCGTAACATTTAGCAAGGGTGACCTCAGCCATTGTAAAGCCATGACATATTTTATTTCGTGGGCAGGAGACAGGAAGACTCTTGCCCTTGTTATTCCCTCACGCTGCTGGAATCACTTATAACTCCAGCGAATTTGCCTGCAGCATATACCGACAAATTTAGGTTTCAACACACTGCTGCGTACTTGTGAGTAATTTGCCGTCTCACTGAATGACAAGCACTGTCACCTTACACCATGTAAGTTCTCGCAGCGTGTTTATCAGGAAGCACTTTGCTCATGTGTTTGTGCGCCACGCAGTGTCACCAGTCCTATTGTCAGCATAAACAGGGCGCATTTTTCTCTGAACAATACGGACCCTGACAGCTCAGCAATAAACTCAGTGAAAAATCTCTCCGCTCAAATGACAATAGGTGACGCACGGTGTTCAGGCTTCTCAAATATGGATATCGCCACCAGCTATACACCAGAAATCTATGAGCAATCTGATAATGGAATTAAAGACCGCTGCATTGTGATGTGAACAATGTGCCGCTGATAAAGAGAAATGTGTGCGAGCTTAAGCTGCGATTACACTTCACGCATGACCATCCATTGTTTTGTTTGTCGAACAATTAGTTTAAAGCCTCTTGTTTACCCGCAGGTGAGATTTAACTAGGCAGGCCTCACTTCACCAAGCAACTAGGAGCACAGAAATGATAAACAGCTAGCCTGGCTGCGTCCAAAATAGAAGCGCAATGTGTTTTTTTGAATAGATTCAACAAGCAAGATTAGATGTGTTAATGAGTGAGCTTTAGAGGGGCTGGTAGGCAGATGTTTTATAGCTTCAGGCAGAGCCAGGACAGCTGTTTCCCCCCTTAGTTTCCAGTCTTTAAGCATCCTATGGAAGGCGTTTATCTGTCATTTAAGAAAAACTATCTCATTTAGAAACCTCGCAACACTGACGCCAGTGTTTTTTATTGTTACAGCCGTTGCTAAAATGGATTTGTTAAGCAGAGAGGATGATTGTGTGGACCTTTCATTTGGTAAAAGTAGAAAAAAAAATATTAGGATTAGGATTACACCTGCAGGATTATCCCAAACATTTCCAGGTATATTTCCGGATGTCACTGGTTTAAGAACTGCACAAAATTTCGCGTGCAACAACAACTTGCACAACTTTATGACGGACAAAAGTGTGCAAACATGATTCAAAGTAGTATTAATTTTAAAAATAGGGCAGCACTGTAAATGCAGACATGTTGTGCTAAGGTTTATGCTAAGCTAAGATATCAGTCTCCTTTTTACAACTTCAAATTTAATGAAGAGAAGATTTTTTTTCTTCCAAACTGTTAAAAACTATATTAAAAAAACGGTGGCCTGCCTGTTAATCCACTATAACATGACCCATTCTGCATGACACTGATACTTTTGTACTTGTTCGATAAAGATCGGACTGACATTTTTGTTGAAAGAACAGGTGCTTTCTAGGTAACTAAATCTGCCATTGTGTGCGCAAAAAGAATCTACTTAGCGAGAAGCCATGATGTTTTTTTTCATCACCCTAATAGGTCTGGAACCAAATCCTTTTTTTTTTTTCTTAGCTGCGCTGGCATTCCTCCGTGAGATTAAACATCCACTGATACTAGCCGGGCTAGCTGGAAAGCAGCTAGTGGCACCTCGATTTTATTCAGCAAAAGGATCGCTAACAAATGTTTCGGTGAAACTGTCAAAACCTCTCGGACTCTCGGGCCCGTGAACACTTCACATGTGAAAGATATGTGTTACATGTCTTGTCTTGTTTTTCAACACTCGTCTCAATTACGAATTCTCATCCAAGATTTGCTTATTAACTCTGCAAGCTGATTATTTTTTCCCCTCCCTTCTTTGCTGAGCAAATGACTTAAGTTGACATGAGCCAGAAGGAAACGGTGTAACTCGAACTCCCCGTCTCTCTTCGCCTACTGCCGTGCCTCTGGCGCAGTGACAGAGCGGGCAGATATTTCACACATTACATACGTCAAGAAATACCGTTCCCTCGTCTTTTGGTTAAACAGTTACTTCGGCACGCTCGCTCCAGCGCTCAGACATGAGTTACACATACGAGCAAGCACACCCCCTTCTTGCGAGGCTCTGAAAGGCAAAGCTCCATATAAGGACATGTTGATGATGTAATGCTCCATAGGCAGGGAGCACATCCCTTATTGTTTGGTCTGACTGCAGGAATGCCCACATTACAGCTACTAAGAGAGTGAGGCGCACAGAGAGAGGAAGACTTGAAGGTCTGGTGTTGTACGGCAAGATAATGAGCTTATGGCAGTAAAGCCGGGAAAGCCTTTGGCGCAGGTAGGAGAATATAACTTTGTATTTGAAGGAGGAAAACTCTTGAAACTTTCAAAATGATCAGCTTGGAGACAGGCAGATGTTCAGAGCCGCATCATTTAATCTTCTTAGTGTGTATTTTTAAGAGTTTATTACGTTTGAGGTTCTTCAAAGAACATTAGTGATGTTTTAAGAACTTTTTTCTTTCCTATCTAATTATCTTTGCACTATTCTGGGAAGATTCACGAGCAGTTTATTTAACAGTTTTGTTTTTACAAATTTGTGAAGAAGGTTTTAAACCAAATCCTAATGACTTATTAAAAAATGGAAAGAAGCAGCTATCGTGATAAGATGGGGAGTTGGGAGCTCTCATATGCAAACACGGGCAAAGATTTGAACTGTTTAGAGTGAGATGAAGCTAAAATCTGAGGGTAAAATGATTCTTTAGGAGTCTGCTAAAGTGACACAACCGCAGATATAATGATAACTTAGATGGATTTAGCTGTTTTCCTCTTTTCTTGGTTGTAGTGATCGATATTTCACATTAACAGCCGTTATTTCAGTGAAATTAGTAGACCTTTACTGCATAAAACAGCAACCTGAAGCTTTAAGAAAGTCTTTTCCGTAATGTGCATTCAACATTTTGCAAATTTAACCTAAAAGTGAAGTAGATTCAGAGAGGTTGACCTAGGTTTTCTTTTGGTAACAGATCTCTCTATTACCCGCATTACCGCTGCTAGGAAGTTAATAAATATCAGAGTTCCATATTTTACACCTTTTGATTGCACTCTGGGGGCATATCACTTAGCTTTAAATACAGCCCAGGCACGGCTTCAATCAGCGTCCTCCCTTCGAACTCTTCCACACATGAGGCCGCTGTCCACAAGCTAAGGGGAGATGTGCGCACAGGATATATTGGTCTCTACATACATGATCTAATCACTTGCGGTGAGGAAACGGCACAGCCGCCCTGACATATGGAACGCGTAACACCGCTTTCAAGCAGCGGGTGAGCAACAGTTTCCAACTTCAGGAGTCACTTAAAGAGAGGGAAGCCCTTGGTAGAGCTGTAACGTGCGCCTGTGTGTGCTTGGCTGCTCCCGACTGGTTCTTTTTTTTTTTTTTTTTTATGTTAGCTAGGCAGAAAAATATATTTGAAACAAAGACAGAAACAGTTCAGTAAAGTTAAGATGTCCACCTTAGAACTCTGACCCACCAAATCACTCTGTGCAGACCTTTTTTCCATGACACATTAACAGCCCACAGCGGTGGTCACGCATCCGTTTTAAGGGGAAACCAGAGTGAAACTGGTGATGGTTGCAAAAGTTGAGCGGGCTGCGGAGTGGGTGGTAAGGTGCCTTGTAATATTGATAGCCATGAAACTTTATGTGCGCCACTTCACAATTTATTCCTCTAAAATAATGCACTTTCAAGAAAAAGGGAGAAAAAGTTCTGCTTTCCGACAATGCTGAAATAAAACACTATGGGGCCGTGCACAGATGCTACACAGATCAGCTGTGTTATTTATGCATCCCCTGGAAGCACATGGCATCGGCTTCAGCTGACTTATATCGGATGGCGAAAGCTGGTCAGTTGAGCTACTGCCACTCGTTAAAGTGCGGTTAGTCTCCGACATTAGCTGAGGGTCAGCAGCAGGATAATGTTTCTTAATGTCTGTTGTCGCCTCGTCTGTATAACGTGCCTGCTCTGAATTATTTCTCGCAACAGAACTGGTCTCAGATGTGTCTCAGTTGGCCGATTACACTCATCTACAGTATGTGTGTGTCCTTAATGAGACGAAGTCCAGGGACAAGTGATCTGCACCGAAGTTTTCCTCTGCAGCACAGACGAGGAATATATTCCCCGCTAAGGGCTAGAAGTGATTTCATTGCTTTCCTCTCAAGAGGATTTGCTTTTATTAATGCAAAGTGCCCTCCCTTGCATGCAGTCTACAGGATTGATATCCAGTTCAGGACTTTAAAAACAAGTGATACTCAGAGTTTCCAGCCCTACTAGGGACCAAAGTACATTTCTCTTTCTATTTTGGCTGATGACGTGCACTAGAAAAACAGCGGGGACCGAGATAAGAGATTGAGTAAACAGTGATTACAGGCGACAAGCTACTTTGCTGGAGTGATGGCTGCTCGCTGTAAAGGAGTTTCGCTAAGCAACGTGGTGTTTCTGCACACACAAAGAGACCTTTTTTTTTTTTTTTTTTTTTAACTCCTGCATGTTTCTTGGACTGTTAGACACATTTCCTTTCATGGAGGGATTTAATTTTAAAAAAAAATGTTGCTAGTATCCAGGATAAAAAAAAGCCGACCACCTAGAACAGAGTGTAAAATTAAAAAGCAGTTTTAGGGGGGGTTTGGCTCACACTGCTGTTGGATACTTAAGTAAGTTAAAGTAAAAAAATATTAAATACCTGTACAAATATACAATAGAACTGTTATATACTGCTGTATTTATAGTAAAACATAATAAATCATTATTTAATTGTATTTGATATTAATAGAATTGTTCCAATTTGCAAGTAATAAAGGTAAAGTTAGCACTTTAATAAATGTTTTCCTGTAAAATGTATGATACTAAATGAACTTCTTTGTTTTTAAACTGAAAGCTAAAAGAACTACTCAGTTATACCTGAGTGAAACTGCATTTTTTTTTTTATTTGCAACATAATTCATACTGAATGAAACGCTTTATTTGCTTCTTGAAGCATGGCCATTAAAAAAAAATCCGCTTGAACCACACTAATAATGAATAGCTAATAATATTTTTGGGTGGTTTTCTTTTTGGTCTAATTGCGACCCATGTGCCTGCCCCCTCGCTCGCGCACACCCTGAAGAAATGACACACTGCTGAGACGCGACCCACCCTCCTGCACCACACTTACATCACGGCCCACAGCCCAAGTGTGGAATTAGTGATCCCTGAGAGTGTGCGTGTGCAAGCGTGGGGGGATTTCTGTATAAACTCTGTGGGACTGTAATTGCTTTGGAGGCATGGGGAATTCCTTTAAATGTATAAGAAAAAAATCTGGGGAGGGTCGGTGGTGGTTTTTGTGTTGGGGGGGAGGCTTGGTACTAGAGGAACCCCTTAATTAAAGGATTGTTCCATGCCAGTGGACCATCTGTGTGGAAATGCCTGGCAGCGGCACACACAGCAGTCATAACATCCCTTCCCCTGGGCATATATGCTCTATGGCCTGGTGATGCATGCATCCAGCAGACGTCCTGACCCTGGCTACGCACTGCAGCACACAACACACCTTGACATCGTTTGCACACTTTGGGTTTACATTGGGAACGGACAACTTTGGGATCAGACTTCATAATTTATCTTTTTTGGAAGAGAAATGTTGCTTATAGCCTTGTTTTTCCTGGCTTGACGTTAGATCGAGTGTCCTCCTTATCCATTCTCAAGGACTGACCCTTTTATTTATACGTTGACTCACTCTTGTGCAATTTTGTTCCCTCTCATGCAGTCCATGAGCACGGCAACCACTTGAACACATTGTATCTGGGTCAGAAACGTCCTTGTGCACGTCACATTATCTGGTGAGATGATTGTTTTAAGAGGTCAATATTTGGCTTGGTGTCCGTGTTCTCACCTAATTTCACAGAGGTCTTTAACCGCTGTGGAAACTTTCAGAAATCCAATGATTGTTAAAGTCGAGGACCAGTATTTACAGAAGTAACTCAGGTTTCCAAACCATATGAAAATTAGCTGGCAACAAGGGAACAAAAAAAACTAACCACAGGTATTTTAGTCTACAAACCTAACGTAATGCTTTTTTTATGATGTGTTAAATTTTCCATGACATAAAACCTTTAGTCCTCCTTAGAATTGCAGGGAAAATAACAGTGTTTATGATGTGTCAGTGCTCTGAAAAGTGGGCCCTATGGGTATTGACAGCAGGGGAGTTTCTTAAGCACCTTTCATATATAATATATATATATATAAAAAAGACTGACATTCTAGGATTCTCTACTCGCTGGAAAATCCATGGATAAAATACAAAGAAATGTAAAGTATGATAAATGTGATGCAACTAAGAGAAAATCCAACTGCAGTAAAATGTTTTATCATTTTGAATCAAATTTCTCTAAGTTCACGTTTGCCTTGTCATTCTCTTTGCAGGTTAAAGCTGTTAATTGATCAGGAAAAGGCCTACCAAGAACGAAAAGACGAAGAGAACAGCAAAAAGGTTGCAAGCCTAAAGGAGGAGCTGACGAAACTCAAGTCATTTGCGTTGATGGTTGTGGATGAACAACAACGTCTCACTGAGCAACTGAGTCAACAAACGGCAAAGGTCCAAGAACTGAGTGCCGGTTCATCACAAGCCCAGGAGGAGCTGAGCTCAGCGAATGCCCGTCTGCAGGAAGAGGAGCAAAAGGTCATTCGCTTGGAGGCTGAGCTGCGTGACCAAGCCAGTCGATACCACCAGGAACAAGAGGCCATGACTGCCAAACTGACAAGCGAGGATGCCCAAAACAGGCAGCTGCGCCAGAAGCTGTCAGCTCTCAGCAGGCAGCTTGATGAGCTGGAGGAGACCAACAAGACCCTGCGCAGGGCTGAGGAGGAGCTGCAGGAGCTCCGAGACAAAATCAGCCGTGGAGAGTGTGGAAACTCCAGCCTCATGTCTGAGCTTGAAGAGTTACGGAAGCGGGTATTGGAAATGGAGGGAAAGGATGAAGAGTTGATCAGAATGGAGGACCACTGCAGGGACCTCAACAAGAAACTGGAGAAGGAGGCCAACCAAAGCAGGTGCCTGAAAGCTGAAGTTGACAAACTGAATCACAGAATTATGGATTTGGAAAAGCTAGAGGATGCTTTCAGCAGGAGCAAACAAGAATGCAGCTCCCTCAAAAGTAACTTGGAAAAGGAGAGGACGGTGTCAAAGGTCGTGACCAGTGAGCTGGAAGTCTTGAAAGTCAGAGTCAGAGAACTGGAGGCTGCAGAGAGCCAACTGGGAAAGACGGAGCTGACGCTGAAGGAAGATCTAACCAAGTTAAAGACTCTGACAGTCATGCTGGTGGATGAGAGGAAGGCGATGGCAGAGAAGCTGAAACAAATGGAGAACAGAGTTCAGAACAGCACTGGCAAACTTCAGGCTGAACAAGACAAAGTAACAACGGTCACAGAGAAGCTAATTGAGGAGAGCAAGAAAGCACTGAGATCCAAGGCTGAGCTGGAAGAAAAAATGTGCAGCGCCACAAAGGAAAGGGACGACTTGAAGGAAAAGCTGAGAGCTGAGGAGGAGAAAAGTAATGATTTGGAGTCCAAGATCAACATGATGAAGAAACGGCTGCAGTCACTGGAGACGATAGAGAGAGAATACCTGAGAAGCAAAGCTAAAGAGGAGCACATCAAGACACCTATTGCTAACCGCTTCCAACAAGAAGACAACAAAGTCAAGGATTTGACACAGGAAGTTGAACGTCTCCGACGCAAATTAAAGGACATGAAGGTGGCAGAAGGTGATTTGTTAAAAACCGAGGAGTTTGAGTCACTGGAGAAAAGATTCACCAACGAACAAGAAAAAGCTAGAGCCATGATGGAGGAGCTGGAAATATCTAGAAAAGAGCTTTCAAAGTACCAGCTGGCTGAAAAGAAAGAGTGCAGCCAAGAGCATGTTCTCTACAAACGCCTGAAAGAGGAGGAGGCAAAGTCTAGTCACCTGACCAGAGAGGTTGCAGCTCTGAAGGAGAAAATTCATGAGTACATGGGAACAGAGGAGTCAATCTGCCGCATGAAAACTGACCACTCCACACTGCAGAGGAAACTGACCCAGCAGGAGGTCAGGAATAAAGAGCTGGCCAGGGAAATGGAGACGCTCACTCGAGAGCTTGAAAGATACAGGCGATTCAGCAAAAGCCTCCGCCCAGGGATGAATGGAAGGCGCTTTTCTGACCTGCACGTTTCCACCAAGGAAGTCCAGACAGAGCCACTTGAACTCATGTCTCCCAACTGCAAGACAATGGCGCCGCTGGAGCGCGCCGTGGTGAACGGGAAGTTGTACGACGAGAGCGAGCCCGAAGACAATGTAAATTACAGCAACGAGCTCCAGCTCACCAAATGCAGCCCTTCGCTCATCAATAATGTAAATAATCTGAACAACAACTTGAGGAGAGCGAGGGGGCCGCTGCTCAAAAACAAAGACGCCCCCAATCAGCTGAATGGCAAAATGCAGCCTCGGCAGAATGGCAACCACGTCCAGCCTGGAGACGTTGTGCTGACCCACAGTCCTGGGCAGCCTCTGCACATAAAAGTGACTCCTGACCACGGACACAATACGGCGATGCTCGAGATCACCAGTCCGACCACAGAAAACACCCAGTCATTCACCAGCACTGCGGTCATACCCACCAGCGGAGGTCCACCCAAACAGAGAATTACCATCATTCAGAATGCATCCATATCTCCTACGGCAAAGTCCATTTCCCCAACAACAAAATCTAAGAGTTCCTCTTTGTCCGATGAGCCATGTTCACCAGATAGGGCCCTATCACCTTTCACCATGGCTACATACTCCAGAGCAATGACCCCAGACTCTTGTGGCTCCGTGACTCCAGACAGAGCCATGTCACCAATACAAATTGTTTCGGTGACAACAGGCACCCCTGACCGCTCGCACTCCGCGGAGCCCGTGGAGGTCGTCGGAGGGCACGCCGTCTTCCGCGTGACTCCCGAAAGGCAGAGCAGCTGGCAGGTCCAGAGGTCCAACAGCTCGGGGCCAAATGTCATCACCACAGAGGACAACAAGATCCACATTCACTTAGGGAGCCCGTTCATCCAGAGCATCAGCACCCCGTCACAAACGCTGACCCCATGCCACTCGCCTGGACTCCAGGAGCAAAGAACTCAGGTGCTTGCAAACTGCAGTACTCCCGCCGTCAAAGGCAACAGCAAAATCACAAGTAGCATCATGATTAAGCCCACCTCCACCCCAATCCAAAGGCCATCACAAATTACAGTAAGTAATGCTTACGACTGACCTGATAATCCCAAATCCCTCCATCCCATCCTTTGTTACTGAACCTTGCCCATGAGACCCAACACCGTAGTCCCTCACACCCCAATCTATACCTTAATACATGTCTGTTTTACTTCATTTATGTGTTTCAATGGTTGGTTTGCTTGGTTATGTGTGATAAAACTGTTTGCCTGCATGAAAAAAAAACAAAACAAGAAAAAAAAAACATTTGAAAGCACTAGAAATTTAGATTTAATCTGACGTAACACCAGGTTTAATTTATGTGCACTTACTGTATTGTACTCAATGGCACCTTTGCCATGTAGTCAGATTATTCACACTGATGTATCATACCAGTTTTTATACTTCATATTCCACGTATTGCATTATGATTAAGTTGTTTGATTTTCTGAGAATTAAAGTGTGCCAAAGAAAGATGTTATGTTTTAGTTTGTCATCCATGCTTGCCAATTTCATTTATTCACTAAATCCAGCATGTTTTGAATGAATGTTCAAATTAAAAACAAACGTCATGAGATAGAAGTCAGCTGTTTGATTTGATTTTTCATGCATGCGTTGGAACTTTTTAACATTTAAGATTTCAATCCAGTATGCAGATTTGAACATGAAGACTGTCAACACTTCATTAAATGATACCCAAAATGGAATAGTTGTCTGAAAACACTTTCTGCTCGTACTTGACACGGAAACATACGAAACACGTCCCGAATGTGTTTATTTGCTCGAGTTAAAAATCACAGGCTTTCAAAGCAGTGTAATGTGAACTCTTAAATGACACAATGGAAACTCTGCTTAGGACCTTTAAACCTTTTAGTGGGGCACCATTTAGCTGCTGTTCTAGACGGATCTCAGGACAAAGCGGTGGTTATCACAGCCGTTATTTGAGTTTACCTTGACCATCCTCCACATTTGAGCGAGACACAATTTCTAAAAGGACGCTGTAAGTAACACACAAAAAGCCCTTCAAACCGAGAGAAGAACTGCCTGTCTTTTCCCAATCTTCAGACACAGCAACTGAATACTACAGCCCAGGAAACATACTATAAACACCGAAAATCCCCTTCAGAAAACCTGATCCAGTGTTTGGCTCTCAGAAACGCTAATGCATTCGTCAATAGCTTAACCTCAGCATCGCCGAGTCTCGCTGAGATTCCTTTTCACTGTGCAGAAACCCCAACATGTCTCTTTTATTTTGCTTTCTTCCATGAATCCTCTGAGATGAATCATCTGCTCGACTCATGTTCTCCCGCGCATATGTGTTCTTCTAAATGGGGTGTTTACGTTTTGACAAGGGGAAAAGTTACCAAATATGTGCGATTCATTTGGAGTGAATCAGAGGCAAAGCTCGCAGAAGGAGGATGACAGAAGAATGGATGGTAGATACATACAATAAACAATATATCTGGGGATTATATGTGCATCTTTACAGCAGGGTGAAGAAGCAGCAGCTACACTTGAGGATAAAAAAATATCACCTGTTCATCTTCCTCCATAAACTTTGCAACAATTAAACTAATAATTATCATGAAGAGCTTGAATAAAGTGTAACATTACACTACAATGACCAGCAGAGAGATGTTATGGTGGAAAGTAGTGCTAACAGTATCAGATCCATGGCGCGATTTAGACGGAGACAAGACAACTGTTGCAGCAAAGTGGTGGCGAACCCAACCCAAACACACACACACACAAGGTTACAAGGAGGATACGATTAAATCAAGCATTAAATCGCAGGAGCACAGCTGTGGAAACCAGATCCAAAGTGATGGGCGCAATGAAACGATGCAGGGGCTAAACAAGATGCTATTCATTAAACGACTACTTGAGAAAGCATCCAGCAGCTGGGATTACTGTCTGCGACCTCAATTACCCCCTGACTCATATTTGATTCATAAACTGCTCATCTGGTTCAGCCCAGGGAAGACAGATCTGCGCCTGGCCTCCCTGCCAGACTGATAATATGAATATCATGTAACAGGCAGGAAGCCAGAGGTTATATCATTTTAAATGCTCGCAGTTTCTGTAGGCTGATAATGACGTCGTTACAGCACGGAGCGTGGAATGATACCGCTGACTGCCCGAGCTTTATTGGGGATTAAATAAGAAATTCAGCATGGTGCAGTTTTAACCAATCAGCTACTGATATGAATCAACTGTGGACTGTAGCAAAGTTTAATTACCTCGCTGCGTGCCAGAAAGTTATGGATTTCTTTGATTTTAGCTAATAATTGCTGAGGAATTTGCTCACCTTGACCGACAGGCTCAATAAAAGCGGACAATAAACAGAGGCGTGGGGGCTTTTGTCTATAAAATAAAAAATAAAAAAAAAAAAAGGTTTCACACTGCTTGAGTGTGTGTGTGAGTGTACACATTGTGAAAGTAACCTCTCTCCCACTGCAACACAAGCACCAAAACAAAGCTTGTGTTTGGTTGCTACGGAAACAGCCGTGCCGGTACTGTAGAGGAAGTACTTAGTTAAACTCCTGCTGCTGCTGCTGCGCTGATATCCGAGGGAACAAAGCCGCACATTAACGTCTCCTTCCACGTAAAGTCAACAGCCCTCCCCGTGTCCAGATTTTCTGCTCCATTAGCTCTGCTGAAGCTTATGTCCCACTTACTCAAAGATTTACACCCCCGGATGAATATTTAGGGATATAGTTCGCCGAGGGTGTTTGTTAATTCTCTCAACCTCAAGGCGCTCGTGGACATATGCAAGCGCTTTGCTCCGCTCACAGGGAGCGGTTGCTTGGGAATAAGCTCAGTGGTGTGATGAAACTCATGGAAACAGTGAAAGCTTTTAGTTTTTTCGCTCAGCAATCAGAAATCTGGACCAGATCGATGACGCATTCTGTTTAAAAGATAGTTTCAGGTTTTGTTTCTGACTCAAATTACCTGCCAAACTATTAAAGAAGATTTGAGTTTTTGTGTCTAAACATAGGCAAATGAATAAAATGCTGCAGTGAAACTGATCCGATTGTTTGAGGAGGTGTTCAAGGACATATATAAACTAAATTGCTCACATAATTTCCTGAATGCGCTGTATATTAATCAGCTTTTCATGAATTAGCAAGGAGTAGCCAAATAAATGAAGAGTGTCTCTGGCTCAGCATGCTTGCCGTGACTGAGGCTCCTCATTACCGTGGAAACATGTTATCAGAGCCACTGTAAACAGGATATGGCCTCTACTGTACAAGGACCGATCCAAAGGTGATACACCTCGCTGTCCTGGCGTGTTGCAGAGCATGTAAACATGCTCATTAGCAAAGTGATTGCACCGTAAGCAGAGGAGTAAGTTGTTTAAGAAAATTTGAAATGTGGTGTTTCCCATCTGTGCTTGAGGACTGTGCTGTAAAAACAGTTAAATGTTGGTTTCTAGGCAACACCCTCACTCTGTTGCTAATACTGGGATGGACCGGGACAACATCGTCCTCAACACAGCATCCATCAGGAGTTTGCTATACAGTGCAGGAGTTGAACATAAATCTAAAAAAAAAAAAGCTGATCTGAATCGCTGTAAATAATATTTATTTACACTAATCATCTCATTATTGTTCTTCTAGAAGTTATTTGACTCTATTTTTTGTTGCTTAACAGTGCAACAGTTATGCAGTAAAAATTGTGGCACTGTGGTGATTTTCTCTCCAGTTCATAAAATGTGATTTGATATCATCTAGTGGTCACTATCGGAATTGCAACTGATTTCACTGCAAACTGGTCATTATCTGGTCAAAACTGCCAACCTACTTCTTGTGCACGCTCATTCCCTGTACTATAAGCCACACTAGAGTCTTTCCTCATCAGACTTTGTCTACGTTTCTCCACAGATACCTGTAGAAGCATTCCGACGCCCAGGGCCGACGAGAATCCCCAAACCGAAGGGCTACGGCTCCCAGAAAGGGACAAACGGCACAACAGCAAACCTGGGACTCCAGAGCAAGATTCAGGCGCCACACGTGACTGCAGGGAGAGAGCAGCCTACGCACGCATCGCACAACAACAACAACAACCCAAATCTAGTGAACCGGAGACTGTGATAGAAGTGATTTTTGTTTTAAACTTCAACGGAAACATCCTCATAGATACTTGAGATATTAAACAGAATAATTTAAAATACTAAAAGTAGTGCTTTCCTCAAATTTCTATCTGTGGTGCTCTGAAGACTGCAAAATGCAAGTCTATGGTGTCAGTAAGTAACATGTTCAGTGTGTACACGTCAAACATTTCTAGGAAGCAGTTCAAATGTAGATTCAGTTAAGACACGTAGATAGATCTGTATGAAGACGTCACTGTGATCAACACGAATGAAGCAGAAGAATTAGAACGATGAGTGTGTTATATGATCATGCTGTTAGATAACAAATGAATGTTTAATTGTATTGTGAGTATTCATCTTTGACTTTATCTGTTGTCAGATAAAAACCATTTATCCATTTCTAGGGATGGATCTTTTTTTTTTTTAAGAAGTGGCAATAATGTACATAAGTGTATAACTGATGTGTTGTAATTCAGCTCACTCATAGTGATAATCTCTGAAGATGTGACATTTGTGTCATTTTTTGGTTATCAATAAAGACTTTTTATACGGTGAACAAGAAAAGTTTCATATCTAATTCAAAAAAAAATTTATGCAATATGATAAAAACACATGGACACTAAAGGAAAGCCAAAAACAGGTAAGTGAAGATAACATTTTAAGCACTTGAGAAACACTTAAGATGTTTTGGTTGTAGACAGTCACACAATACTAACAGAGAAGCATCTGATTAGCATGACAATGACTGCAAACATACAGTGACACAAGAGCTATCTTCAGACGCGAGAAGAACAAGGAGTCCTGCAACAGATCTGATCGATCTACCGGTTGAGAACCTTTACAAATTGAGCACACGCAACGAGAGCTGGCACTGTTTTAAAGTGATTTTAGTGTTTTTCTTTCCTTTTACTGCTCTCTCTATCAAGTTTATAATAATTAAAACATTTAAATGTGTGGTAATATAGTTAATACGCAGGGTAACTTTATTTTTTGAGCCAAAACTCTTTTGCACAATGCTGTATGTTAGGATTTTGGAAACATCAGTGCTGCTATGAAAAAAATAACAAAAGATCCAACAGTGTATTACGCTATCTGGACAGTAAGAATTGTAAAGACTGTCCAAGAGGAATGAATACCAATTGAATGAATGTGGACCACAAAGGCTCCTATACACATTTTGAGCATATTTTAAAACACCGGACAGTCAACATAATACAAGCTACCTTCAAATTTGAACCGCTGGCGACAAACGTCCAAAGATCTATTCATTTTTTTATACTTCAGCAAGGTATAATGTATAATTTAATTTTTAGACCGACGTGTTTCGGCTTGAGGCCACTGTCCAAGACACTGGTGGTTGACAAATGGTAGGTGATACTGTGTCAACCTCCAAACAATGCAGACTGTGATTATTCTGATTTCTAAAACTAATAATTGAATGTTCTTCTAATACTTTTTGGAAAGTTGTGCTGCATTTTTATTTAGAAATTTCCTGTTTTTCTAAAATTGCTTTCAATTTTAAGAAAAGGCTAAGAAAAAGTGTTCTAACCTCCTCTTGTCTTGCTGGTGTGCCGTCACTGATGTCCGGTCAGAGCAGAGTTGATGGCTGAGCGCAGCACAGACAGGAAGTGCTCCCTCTCTTCGGCTCTTTCTGTGGCACAAACCCAGGAGCGACAAGGACCCTCAAGGACAAAAGCATGACGCACGTCTACAGAAAAGACATCTGTGTCATTATTAGAATCGAGATGACAAGTAAAACCACAGGAGGTGAGCTTTAAGAGCTTTAAAGGTTCTGTATTCTGTATAGAGTGATAACTCACAGCGTGTATGCGTGATCTCCCTGACAGCCAGGCTGCTGAGAGACACCGAGGCCAGGAACGTGTGCGCGCTCTGGCGAGCCAGCGTGAAAGGCGTGTGGCGCACGCTTCGCCGCGTCAACACCAAAGCGTCGTTAAACAGGAACAGGCCCACATCAGACACGTGCTCGTAGGTCCTGGACGTATAAAAGGACACAGATTTATTAAATCCAACACTGAGCAGAAACAGAAATAATTTGTGCGCTTACCTTAGAGAGTCTGGAATCTGTTCATCAGGACTTATGAGCAAAGCAGCATCCTGAGTTATTATCAGCTGCCTGTTTCCTTCACTGAGGTTCTACACACATAAAGTATTCAATTTAAAATACTGTGACACAATAGTTTAACATGTTTATGAGCATATTAGTTGTGTAGTGTTCTTTTACCGGGCAGCCCTGGATCATTTGCTGCGTCTCTTTTATCAGCGTATCTGCCACTGAGCTACTCTTTAGCTGAAACAAAACAAAACACACATTTAATACAGACTACAGTGTAATGACAGATTTATAAGGCTCTCTGCAGGTGCTCCCACCTTTTGTATGAACTCTCTGAATCGGCGCAGTGTGTCGAGGGCAGAGCAGAGGTGTGTGAGATCGGGGTGACCGGCGGGCGTGTGTGAAGACAGAGCCTGAAGCAGAGTCACGTACTCCTGTATCCTCCACACTGGACACAGCAGCAGCTCCTGTAAGCTTCACAAACGCACACGTGCAGCCATGAGCTCTGAATAACAACCACCCTGGAGGAGATATACCTGTGCTGACATGGGTGTGTCGTTACCTCATCATGTGTGTTGAAAGAGTTCTGTCTGCTCTCTTCAGGAAAGCCCGAAATGCTGGTTTAGTCTCTCTGCACTGACGCACACATACACCAAGGTTAAACTATTACAGAGTACTTCTTGTACAGGCAGAGGCCAGCGCTTTGACTTTACCTTATCAACGGTGTGCAGGGCGGTGGTGTAGTTGTTGAGGTAGTTGGTGTAGACTCTGAGTTTTGAGCACAGCTTTACAAACGCGTCTCCAATACACTGCTCCGCGCCCCACTGCTGCAGCCTGGCCTGTAAGTCTGCCAGAAACACTCTGCAACACACAAACGCATACGGTGGTCCACACAGAGGGACAACAAAGAAGAAGGTCAAACATGGATATCTGAAGTGTGTGATTGTACCTGTTGAGCTCCAGTATTAATGTAACAGGGCTGAGGACAATGTGGATGTCAGCAAAGCTTAGAATAGCTCTGTTGGAGTTCAGAGCTGCTGTGAGAGGCTCCTCGTACACCTTAGAGACAGACGGACATGTAGATGAAACACTTAATGTAGAAAAACAAATAAACAGTGATTGGTTGTGGTATACCTTTATGACAGCGCTCAGTCTCCCCAGATAAAGACACTCGCTGTGGTGCAGCTCTCGTGCAGCAGCGCCTCTCCAATCTAACACCGTCTGAAAGCAGAAAGGGACAAAATTGTAAAGCATTCTCCTTCGGGTTTCTCTTAATGGGAAGGGTCAAAGCACACACACACACACACACCTGTGGCAGCTCAGGCATTAATTTCAAACATGTCTGGGAACTTTGTTGTGCCAAAGACGTGTAATTTGCTCCTTTACTCTCTCGCCCTTCCTTCCCCTGACTCCATCTTGACAGGAAGGCAGTAAGAAACTCCAGGGGTCTGGTCTGTGAAAACACACATTGGAAGTCATACATGCAAAAATAGAGAGTTTCTAAGTTTGGATGATTTTCAGTCATCCCCACCTCTTCCTGTTGTGTGAGAGCAGTGAGTCCTTCAGTCAGAGCCTCACTCAGATCTTTGGACACACAAATCTTGTCAAGGCAGACTTCCTCCAACAGAAAATAACCTAGAACGATATGAGCATTTTCTTCAGAGACGTTGTTTAAACTTGTTAGCGGCCCAGCTGTGTGTTTGCATCTAACTCGACGTGTACGTGGAACCCACCAAGAGCTCGGCCCCTGGCCTGGAGGCTGGCCCGCTGCAGCTGTGGCCCCAGAGAGCTCTTCATCTCCCCGAGGGTCTCCTCCATCCAGTGAGCCTGTGTGCACCAGCTCTGCAGCACGCTCTCACACACGTACTGCAGCGCCGGAGAAGATGGCGGCTGGTGAGGGAGTCCGGTACACACGCTGCCGTCAGACCACTCACCGAGGACTGGAAGGAGAAAAAAAAAAAAAAACACATTCTTGTGGATTTAACATGCTATTTTCAAACTTTTTTTTTTATGCTCAGAGTTGAAAGGGTTTCTCACTGTTCTGAAAGCTTCCAGTGGCAAGGCCCATTGGTGCGCGAACCTCCAGACCAGTCAGAGTAGAGAGCTTGTGGATAAGAGCCAATCCTGATGCTATAAAGGAAAAGTTAAGAGATACAGACAGAGTGAGCTGACGTTAATGAGAGAAAAGACAGAACGCAGAGACGAGTGCGTCTTAACATCTGCTACCAGATGCAGCCAGCGGGGAGAAGATATCAATCCCTCCTCCTTCTTCGTTCGGTGCCACCCAGCCACACAGTTTTTCCCAGAAGTCTCGATGATCGGGGCTCAGCAGAGTCCTCTCTGACAGGTGACTGCCTGAAGGGTCAAAGGGAAGACATCTCAAAATAAAGTTTCTAATACATGAATGTGAAACTATTTTCAGTTTGAGTGACAAGGGTTTTCAATTTTCAAAGAAATCATGAACCCAAAGAATAGGAACAGTGTCTGTAAACCACTAAAAACGGCTTTAGTAGACCTCTTAAATGTCAGGTGATGAACTATCAAGTACGTTCTGTGCACCTACAAGGTATAAAGTATTTTGAATCTGTTGAATCATAAGGTTTACATTTATTAAAACAAGCACAAACACTGAGTCACTTTTCTAACGTTAAATTAAAACCTGAAATCAAATGATGAGCCAAGGGATGTAGATAGCCATGAAATCTGAATATCCTGATAAAAAAAAAGGCTCCAGAGGCTCCAATTAGACTGGAACTAACCCTGGCAGTGCATCCACACGTTTATGCACTCAGGGTAAATGATTCTTACTGTGAAGCAGATGAATCTCCTCCGTCCCTCCAGGAGCCAGCAGGCCGAGCTTTACAGCCGTCTGCCCGGAAATAGCTCTCTGCACCTGGGCTAAGAGAGCCGAGAGAGTCCCTCTGTGGTCATAGAGAACCACGATCACGCCGGCCTTCACTCCACTCAGCACCAGCTATATGGAGGATTAAAAGAGTGCACAGGGAGAAACTTTGATTGTTCATCTTTCCACTGAGTATTTTTAACAAAACAGACTGATTTCCTTTTACCTCATAAGCAGGAAGCCTGTTGGAGATGAGCAGCAGGAGGGCAGGAGTGGAGTGATGCCAGGAAGAGACTGAGCGTGGCAGTGCAGGTCTGTGGGTGAAGGAGGAAAGCGCTCCTCTGGCTTTGGTCGGGTTTTCACTGGGAGAAAACGCACAGTGTTAAGAGTCAACCCAGTATTAGCACATAAAACGAAAATGTATTTTTTTCTGTCTTACAAAAATGCAAAGGTTTTAAAGCTTTAATCTAAAGCTGACTAATTAACGCGTTCCTCAGATCCTGAAGGTACTGCGTTATATTGAGAGAGGTGCTTGTAATACTCTGCAGCTCTCATGTAAATGGACTGAGTGGGTATTTATATATCACCTGCCAAGACTGGAGGCCTGGACTGTCTCCAAGCTCTGAGCTGGAGTCACGGGCTGGCCACTGTGAAGGAGGCTGGAAGACCCAACAGTCCTCGGAGGCCCGGAGAGGGAAGGCCAGGAGAGGAACGTCAGCCCAGAGCTGGGCCTTCCAGTCTGGGTACTGCCACCTCTGGTTCCCTCTGGCTTTGAGTAGCTGCCCCAGGCTCTCCTACTTCTCACAGACACTCCTGCAAAGATCGAACATGTAAGCGCAAATATAATCAACAATTGACAATTTCTTTTAACTCCTCTTACTCTTCTCCTCCTGAAGCTTGTCCCTGATTTTCTGCCTGATCCTCCTCTCCTTCCTCCTCTCTTCTTCCTCCTCGGTCATATCCGTGCTTTGCTGGTTGAGCGTGCCGTACTGCTCGGCCGCCTCCCGCGGAGTGAGCCAGTCCAGCGTGGAGACGCAGGAGACGTAGTGGCCCTTCCACGCGCCAAACTCCTTTTCTCCGGGAGTGTATGGAAGGAACCAGCCTCTTCCGACGCACCGACTCGCCCACAGGCAATCCTGGCGAAGGAGACGTGAATTAAAAACAAACGACTAAAATCCAAATGTCTTTCTTCTGAGATTCTCACCTGCTCAGCCAGGACCCTCCAGTGCCAGCTGACTTGGGCGGCACTGCAGAGGTCACGGGGCGTCAGAAACGACATCACGTACAGGGACAGAAAGCGAGGCAGCACCGCCGTGAAGTCAACGCTCGTCACCGGAAGCGTCTCCATCAGCAAATCCCTGCAGCACCTGCTCAGATCGTCAGAGGATTTGAAACGTGGTTCACAGTGAAGGGGAAAAACGCTTGGAAGCAGCCTTACTTGAGCTGTGACTTGGTGCAGCGCGCGAGCAGAGAGCGCAGCAAGTGTTTCCTCTGTCTGTCGCTCCATAGATCAAACCAGTGCAGCACAAGGTTCACCCTCTCCTCAAATAGCTGCACAGAGAAAAGACAAAAACAGTGTATTTGAAAACTGTATTTCTTGACAACTTTTGCTGTACATTTTTATGAGCATACCTAAGTAACACTTCCAGTGGTGGCGCCAGGGAGGAGCTAGGTGGTGCTGTAGCTTCCCCTACAATAGCCATAGCACCCGCCCAGCACCCCCAAGAAATGTCTGGGATTTTTTATATTTATATTTTAATGTCATGTTCGAATAGTCTTTTTCATGTAGTTTAAAAATGTAAATTAAATAATAATAATAGAAATTTAGAAACAAAAGTACCAGTGCCGTATTGAGCTGAAACGGGACGCACTTTGTCCCGTATTACCGTGAGAATCAAAAATAGTGTGTAAAATGTCAATGGAATTAATGAATAACAGGGCGCTTTATATGAACATTTACGGTAAACTTATTCCCAGGCCGTCTCTCTGTGACCAATGAGATGACAGCAGGAATCCCGCTCATCTCATTGGTCGAGGTACTGTCACTTGCGAAGAAGATACCGGAAGAAAACAAAGCAACAACTTTTCATCACGCTTTATGTTTGCACTTTTCTTATTGCACTATTACAAGAGGAATGTTCTGCTTCCTACTGTTTTATATTAAGTTATACAGTTTTAAGTTAAGCAGGACAGGTTTCTGTTTAAAAAAGATATTTATTTATTCTGTTAATTTTGTTACTTTGTATTAAAAATAAATTGTTGAATAATAATTAGTTTTCCATGTGTTCATATCACTCAGAAATATGCATGCACAATATGCCATGCCAGGAATGGTGAGGCAATCGGGTCTGCTGGCCCTGCCAATGAGGTGTCCCTTATTTATTTTTCAGGGAGTTGGCAACCCTAAATGTATCTTAGTAAGCTATGAAAAAACAAAAGTGTGAGTGAAAGACGACACTGAGTTTTGACTAAATTAAGTCCACCTTTTTATTAGTTGCTGTATGTGTTTCCAGTCTGTAGATCTTATTTGAGGAGCGTTAAGATGCATGTTAATGATGCATTTATGTTTAAATGAGTTGAGGGAAATATTATATATCCAAAATGTGATACTTTGTTATGTACTTCACTGTGGTAATATATGAAGTTAATATTTGTACTGTTGCTCTCTCTTGCAGGCTCAAGTGGAAGGTGAGAAATGCATGAGCAGTTCCTCCTGAATCCCGGTACTGTATCAGGTCTGACTTTAAGGCTTGTCACGGTTAGGATGGCAGTGGAGTGGAAATGTAAGTTTTGCACTGCATTGTTTCAAACCCGAGTAAAATTGTTCAGACATTATTGCCTACAACACGGTCATTTTCTAGAGTTATCCCTATGGCAGTTTTATTTGTAGTGTTCAGTCTTTTGATGCATTTAAAGCACATCTATCAATCCATCTATCTCCCACTCAAATCACTTGTGATAGTGTTAACTGTATGACAGTGCACGATACCAGGAATAAGTATTTGATTCTATCTGTGTGTGTTTGTCTTCAGGTTTGTTCAGAGTTTCATCGCATTACAAATGTGAACCTACGCAACACATTCTACTCGGAGCTTGACCGATACACACCACGACTGATGACCTTGTACAGACAGAAGGCAAGACTGCAGAGGCACTACGGGCAATCCTCGAGGCTTAGGATCTTCAGGTATGTCTCGGACTCAGCACATCAGTGATCATATTTTATACCAAGAATATCCAAGTATTGTAGCTTTAAACTGAAATTTAGGCTTTGTTCACACTGCATGCCAAACCTTTTTAGAAATATTTTAATTAGAATCTGATTAGATTGAATCTGATTGGAACTGTATTTCTACATTACTTGCGAGTGGTACAGTCTGATCAGTGTGTCTCCATTGGCACCCTCCAATTCACATCGGTTGCTATAGTGGCTTAATATGTTGTGGCTGTAAAAGGGCGAGTATGAAGGATAAAGCTGAGGTTGCTCAGCCAGTTAATTAACAATGCGCCAGGCTTGATGCTTGCTTTGGAAAGTGGAATTGAGTGTTTAACAACTTTAGTCAAGATGCACTGTTTTTAACCAACAATGTCTGAAGTAGTAATGCCATTAATCACTCACTTCCATCCCACTAGAGTCTGCATTGTGTGTTTTTGGTTGCGTTAACAAAGTAATGAAATCTTATTTAAGTGGCCAGTCTGTTCAGATTGATATGGATCTGTCTAAACAGATTCGAATCAGATCTGAAACCATCTCTGTATGTGGTTTTAAGTAGATCATACCTCATATGGTTTTTGGTTACTCACACTGTCTGGATATGCTAAAAATCTGATTTGTAGTGTCACTGTGAACAAGGCGCCCGGATACTCTTCGCATTATACATGCTTCCCATAGGCAATATTATTAGAAAATACGACATATACTTCCATTGCTATGCAGATGACACCCAGCTATATTTATCCATGAAACCAGATAAAACGAATCAGCTGGTTAAACTCCAAGAATGCCTTAAAGTCAAGAAGGCTTGGATGACCTGTAATGTTCTACTCAGACAAAACAGAAGTCTTTGTATTTGGCCCTAAACATCTGAGATTCATTATCTAATCACTTAGTTTCTTTGGATGGCATTACTTTGGCCTCCAGTACGACTGTGAAAAACCTTGGTGTTTAGTCAGATGTATGTACCTATGACAGTTTATCTAGTTCCTCCTATGCTCTCGCTTCTCTTTTCTGTCTCTACCCGGCAAGCCTAAGGCAGGTGGGTCCCACCATATGAGCTGGGTTCGACTCAAGGTTTCTTCCTGTTAAAAGGGAGTCTTTCGTTGCCACCGTCGCCATTAGGCTTGTGATTTAGGGATGTACAATATGGACCAAAAATCATATCTTATAGCCAAGGCATATACTGCTGTACATTTATATGAAAAATGACTGTAAAAGGTGAAGTAACAGGCAACTTGGCAGCTATCTAAGTATAATTTTAGCGCAACATAAACTGTATCGATATAAATAATACTTTCGTTATATGTCTAGAATGAAAATATATCGATATATCTTAAAACTCAATATATCATCCAGCCCTAACTAAAGCCTGTCTAAGATTCCTTGTTAGCCAAGAAGGCCCCTCTAACTGAGAGGAAATGAATGTATGTATGTAGCAGTCAGCTACAACCCAAAGTCTGCCTACCAACACACACACATTCTTTAGTAGTACCTTTAGTAAGATTCTGTATATTCTATATTTGATGCTGTATAAGAATTAAACCCTACATTCACTGAAATGCAAATTTTTTATTGTAATACTAAATATACATGTACCCATGTTTGTGATGATGGGAGGAAACCGGAGTGCCCGGAGAAAACCCACGCAAACACGGGAGAACATACGCACGCACAAACACACACACACACACACACACACACAGGGAGCTGCATAACGTCGCTGATGCCTCGGTTGGTTTCAGGATTGTGCCCTTTGTTGGCAAAGTTCAACATGAAGGTTCTCATTCATCCAGGTCATGGTATATCCAAAAAAGGTTCAAAAAAGAAAACTGGACATGTAGAGTTTTTTGAGAAGACGTTTCACCACTCATCTGAGTAGCTTCTTCAGTTCTTGGGGACTGGTGGGAAGTTTGAGGTTTAAATAGGAACTCCTACTGAAACGTGCTTGTTGTGTAAACAACCGGAAACCGGTGCAGCCAATTCCCATTAACGGTTGGGTACTTACCTGTCGTCGGGGGGGTGGGAAGTTTTGTCCCTGTCCGTTTTCCCTATGGATGGTGCTCTAACGACCCTTGTCCATCAGAGGCTCCAGTGTCAAGGTGTGAATGGGGTTGAAACTTCTTGGGGACAGAAATTGAAACTGTATTGTAAATAGATGGCAGATTAAATCTTAATTCACCTTCTCTGTTTAGAAGTTTTTCCAATCTGACATAGGTGGCTTCCTTTACTCTTCTTTCAAACCATCGGGCTTTTCTGGCTAAGATTTGGACGTTGATATCTTCAAAGGAGTGTCCTTTGTCCCACAGGTGTAAGTGGACCGCTGAATCGTTTCCTGATGAGCTGACTCTCCTGTGTTGGTACATGCGTTTATGGATGGGTTGTTAGGTTTCCCCAATGTATAAGTCTGTACACTCCTCACTGCACTGAAAAGCATATATCACATTACTCTGTTTTTACCTGGGTGTTTTGTCTTTAGGGTGGAAAAGTCTTGGCCTAAGTGTATTCCCTGGTTTAAAATAAACTGCAATGCGGTGTTTTCTAAAAATTCTCCTGAGTTTTTCCCGACACTCCAGCCACACAGGGGATGACGATGTTCTTTCCTTTGTTGTACTCCTCCTCTGTCCTTTTTGGCATATCTTTTTGAGCCTTTGAGAAAGGCCCAGTTGGGATAGCCACATGTCTTGAGTGTCTGTTTGATGTAAAGTGGAGTACAATGTACAATGACATAGCACCCACGTTTTTGATGATGGGAGGAAACCGGAGTACCCGGAGAAAACCCACGCAAACACAGAGAGAATATACTCTGCACAGAAAGGCCCTGAGAATCGAAGCCCTGGGGATTCGAACCAACTGCCTTTGTGCTGTGAGGCACCAGTGCTAATCACTGTGCCACCGTGCTGCCCCTGTGTTTCTGTTGCTTTTCCTTGCCATGTGGGTACAGTCAGTGCTCATCAAAACTCTTCAGCACAGAGCACAAGACTGGATGGCAAGGAGAAGGAACAGAAACATCAAACATAAACTCAAGACGTGGATATCCCAACTGGGCCTTTGGCTCAAAAAGATATCCCAAAAAAGGACAGAGAGGAGGAATACAACAAAAGAAAAAACATCATCATCCCCTACGTGGCTGGGGTATCGGAAAAACTCTGGAGAATTTTCAGAAAACACTGCATTCCACTTTATTTCAAACCAGGGAATACACGCAAAGACTGGTCCACCCAAAAGACAAAACACCCAGGTGAAAACAGAGTAATGTGGTGTAAGATATTCAGTGCAGTGAGGAGTGTACAGACTTATACATTGGGGAAAAACCAAACAACCCATCAATAGGCGCATGTACCAACACAAGAGAGCCAGCTCATCAGGAAACGATTCAGCGGTCCACCTACACCTGAGGGACAAAGGACACTCCTTTGAAGATAACAACTTCCAAATCTTAGCCAGAGAAGGCCGATGGTTTGAAAGAGGAGTAAAGGAAGCCATATATGTCAGATTGGACAAACCTTCTCTTAAAAAGAGGAGGTGGACTAAGATTTAAACTACCATCTATTTACAATACAGTTTTAACTTCTGTCCCCAAGAAGTTTCAACCCCATTCACACCTTGACACTGGAGCCTCTGACGGACAATGGTCGTTAGAGCACAATTCACAGGGAAAGAGGACAGGGACAAAACTGCCCCCACCCCCAAACGACAGGTAAGTACCCAACCGTTAATGGAAATTAGCTGCACCGGTTTCTGGTTGTTTACACAACAAGCACGTTTCAGTAGGAGTTCCTATTTAAACCTCAAACTTCCCACTAGTCCCCTAGAACTGAAGAAGCTACACAGATGAGCGGTGAAACGTCTTCTCAAAAACTTCGAAGTCCAGTTGCCTTTTTTTTTAACCTTTTTTGGATATACCATGACCTGGATGACTGAGAACCTTCATGTTGAACTTTGGACAACCTTTGGACAACCCTGGTTGGTGTCAGGATTGCGACGTTTGGTGAAAAATCTAGAGCTGCCCTTCCAGAGGAAATCCTCTTACATGTAGCCGTTATTCTGAGGGTTTGTGTCAGACTGGATGGTGACGTCTTCTTTGTTTTTCTCTGATGTTATCACCCAGGAAGTTGAAATTTGGACACTCAGCTCAGTGTTTCCTGGTTCTGTGATCTGCAAGCAGAAAGGCTGCAGACGAACCTGACCGTCCTCATAGACCGTGTCAGTGTAGGTGTTGTCAGTGGAGCTCTGAGGGAGGCTGGACGCAATGACAGGGGACAGCAGAACCTCCTGTGGTTTGATGCCTTGGTTGGTTTCAGGATTGCGCCATTTGGTGAAAAATCTAGAGCCTCCCTTCCAGGGTAAATCCTCCTCCATAAAGCCATAATTCTGACGGTTCATGCCAGACTGGATGGTGATGTCTTCTGTGTTCTCCTCCCATGTACAACCTGGTAAGAAGGTTGAACTTTGGACAACCTTTGGACAACCTTGGTTTGTTTCTGGATTGTGCCATTTGGTGAAAAATATAGAGCTGCCCGTCCAAAGAAAATCCTCTTCCATGTAGCCATTATACTGAGGGTTTGTGTCAGACTGGATGGTGATATTTTCCTCCGACGTATCACCCGGTAAGGAAGTTGAAATTTGGACACTTGGCTCAGTGTTTCCTGGTTCTGTGATCTGCAAGCAGAAAGGCTGCAGACTAACCTGACCATCCTCATAGTCCATGTCAGTGTAGGTGTTTTCAGAGGCGCGCTGAGTGGTGACAAATCTAGAGCTGCCTGTCCAGAGCAACTCGTCCTCCAGGTAGCCATTCTGAGGGTGAGGGTCTTCTGCGTTCTCCCCTGGTGTATAACCCAGTAAGGAAGTTGAACTTTGGACCCTAGACTCAGGGTTTCCTGGTTCTGTGATATGCAAGCAGAAAGGCTGCAGAATAACCTGACCGTCCTCATAGTCCATGTCAGTGTAGGGGTTTTCAGAGGCGCTCTGAGTGGTGACAAATCTAGAGCTGCCTGTCCAGAGCAACTCGTCCTCCAGGTAGCCATTCTGAGGGTTAGGGTCTTCTGCGTTCTCCCCTGGTGTATAACCCAGGAAGGAAGCTGAACTTTGGACCCTAGACTCAGGGTTTCCTGGTTCTGTGATATGCAAGCAGAAAGGCTGCAGAATAACCTGACCGTCCTCATAGTCCATGTCAGTGTAGGGGTTTTCAGAGGAGCTCTGAGTGGTGACAAACCTAGAGCTGCCCGACCAGAGAAAGTCGTCCTCCAAGTACTCATTAGACTCAGAGTTTCCTGGTTCTGTGATATGCAAGCAGAAGGGCTGCAGAATAACCTGACCGTCCTCATAGTCCATGTTAGTGTAGATGTTTTCAGAGGAGCTCTGAGTGGCGACAAAGCTCGAGCTGCCCGACCAGAGCAAGTCGTCCTCCAAGTAGTCATTCTGGGGGTAAGGGTCTTCTGCGTTCTCCCCTGGTGCATCACCCAGTAAGGAAGTTGAACTTTGGACCCCAGGCTCAGGGTTACCTGGTTCTGTAATCTGCTGGCAGATGTCTTTACTGGATGCAAAAAGAGGATGATTCAGAACCTCCAGGGTTTTGATGCGTTGATTAGCATCCAGGTGCAGCATGCTTTTTATGAGGGACACCAACAGATGCTGACCATCGTGGTGTCCTGTCGTCATTGTCATCAGTTGTTCAAGGTCATCCAGAGAGTTGAGCCTGATGAATCTGGTATCTTCAGCTTGGAATCCTGTGTCATTCTCAAACTCTCCTGGGGTTTTAAGTCTCCAGTATCGTTGGCTGCTGTTGTAATCAACATTGAAAAAATACTCAGTAGACAGCCCACAGTGTAAGATGTGGTCTGCTGGCTGACCTTGAGTGTCTATGATGAACCGAAGAACATCGTAGTCTGTACGTCCAGAGTAGAGCGGACACCCAGTAATCATCTCCGCAGCTGTCAGTCCCAGAGACCACATGTCAATGGCCTCATCATAGGGGATGCCTAGTATTACCTCTGGTGCCCTGTAATAGATGGTCTGCACACAGACACCAGGGGTGGCTGCAGACACAGGATGCGCCAGGCCAAAGTCAATAAGTTTGACTTTGAGTGGTTTCTGATGGCGGTTCACAACCATCACATTTTCAGGTTTGAGATCGGCGTGTATTATTCCTATGGAGCTCAGATGGAACAGGGCTGTGGCTAGCTGTTGTATAACTGACTTCACTTCTGTCATGCAAAGACCTTGTGTGCATTGTTTCTGTATGTAGGAGTGCAGGCTTTGATCAAGGAGCTCAAATTCTAAACATATTTGCTCCCAATCAAAGAAAAAGCCATTCCATTTTACAATGTTGCAAGTATCTGGATCCAGACATCGCAGCTTTTTTAGAATGCCAATTTCCAGTTTTGCCTGTTTCACTGTTCTAGGTTCGTTTTTGTTGACTTTGACGGCTACGGGTTGGTTGGTCTTGTTATTATGACATTTCATTACAAATCCAAAGCCGCCCTGCCCAATGATGTCCCCTATTATGTAGTCATTATTTTGAGGGTTTGTGTTGTCCTCAGATGGTTGCTGCTGGCTAACTTGAGGGTTCTTGTCTAGTGTGTCCATTATGTCAGTGTAGGTGTCTGCACAGGAGCTCTGAGGGAGGACGGATGCAAAGAAAGGGTGCTTCAGTACCTCCCGCGGTTTGATGCGTTGATTAGCATCCAGGTGCAGCATGCTTTTAATCAGGGCCACCAATTGATGCTGATCATCATGATGTCCTCTCCTGATTTTCATTACTTGCTCAAGGTCATCAAAACTCTCGAGTCTGATGTATCTGGTATCTTGAGCGGGGCGTCCCGTCTCATACTCATACTCTTCTGGGGTCTTCAATTTCCAGGATTGTCGGCTGTTCTCCTCATCCAACTTAAAATAACATTTTGTATACGCTCCAGAGTGTAAGATGTCATCTGGAAGTTGGCCCTGAGTTTGTATGATGAACCGGAGAATATCATACGATGAATTTCCAGGGTAGAGCACACACCCAGTAACCATCTCTGCCGCTATCAGTCCCAGTGTCCACATGTCAATGGCCTCATTAAATGGGGCGCCTATTGTCACCTCTGGCGCCCTGTACCATAAGGTCTGCACATAGCGATCACGAGCGGCATCACACACAGGACGCGCCAGGCCAAAGTCAATAACTTTGACCTGGAGCGGCTTCTGGTGACGGTTCACAACCATCACATTTTCAGGTTTGAGGTCTGCGTGTATTAATCCGATGGAGCTCAGGTGGGACATGGCTGTGGCCAGCTGGTATAAAACTGGTTTCAGCTCGGTCACGGGAAGACCTTGGTTGCATTGTTCTTGTATGTAGTCATGCAGGCTTTGATCAAGGAGTTCAAAGCTTAAACAGATGCGCGTCTTGTCAAAGAAAAAGCCGTTCCATTTTACAATGTGGCTGGTAGTTGGATCTAGTCGTCGGAGCTTCTTCAACATGTCAATTTCCACTTTTGCCTGTTTGACAATATCAGGCTCGTTCTTGTTGACTTTGACGGCCAGTTTCTCATTGGTTTTTGTATTGCGGCATTTGGTCACAAATCCAAAGCCGCCCTCTCCGAGGAAAGACTCCACTTTAAGGCAATCGCCCAGTGTGCTCCCTACGGAGATATTCAACTCTCTTGCTGTTTTGTTGGTTGCCATTGATGCTTGTTATTCAGAAAATGGTGTGTAATCCAAAATGTCAATGAAATATGATAAATGAAACTTTGTTCACGTGTGATCGCTGTCTCGCTTGCAGTCAGTATAAAACTCTGATATGCACTAAAGAATGTACAGGTCGACAAAGGTTTACACCCTATTTAAACCTTCAATAAGATCAAAGGCACAAATGAAGATCAAAGAAAAACATTTGATGACATCATCATCGAGGGACCGGAATGCATGACATCATCATCGAGGGACAGGAATTTATGACATCAAAAGAAAACAGGGCTGTCAAACATAGGGCCTGTGGGCCAAAACTGGCCCGCCAGAAGATCTAATCTGGCCCGCTGCTTGAATTTTCCCAAGTGTAAAATTACATGGAAGATTACTGATATTTCGGACTTGTGTGTGTGTGTGTGTGTGTGTGTCGAACCAATGTTCAACATGGTTACACACACACACACACACACACACACACACACAGGACATTTTCAGATCTCCATAGCACCTGCAACAGAACATCTCTGGAGCCGCCACTGAACACTTCCAGTGGAGCACTTTCACTTGTAACCGAGTACTTTTACTTCAGTGAAGGATGAGAATACTCCCAAACTGTACCTTAAAGTGTCTTCTATCCGTTTACAGGTGAATGTACAGCAGCAACCACCATTTTAGCTGTGCTAATTGGTGTGTGATCCTCCCCCTTAGGTTGAGAGCGAATTAAATCGCCTTCTACGCGTAATTACAAAAATAAAAAATGTTGTTTAAGTGACAAAATGATGCGTTTACCTTCGCCTAATTTTAAGTTTGCTGCGCGTGCGTCGAGTGGAAGGGCGCCAAATGGAGCACCTGTTTCAAATCAGGTTAATTAACTTGACAATTAAACGTTTTTATGTGCTTTTATTTTATTTATTTATTTGTATTGGTATTATTTTAAGGCTCATATTACCTATGTAGCACCATTATGCACATTTTAAAACGTGTAAACCTATTTATTCATTACATATTATATAGCCTACTCTAATTCTCCAGTCACCTGTTGGCTATTAATAATCAGTTTAAGATTATTTAACAGGCATCAACTCCTCTGACCTGTGTGTTGCTCCGTTTGTTGTTGAGAGGAGTCCAGCTGCTGAAGCGGGTTTCGGACCGCTGGTTGCGGACTTGCTGCGGTTCATAGTCCGTCCCGCTGAGCTGCCACTGCTTCACCGAGTGCGGGGCAGATTTCAGGCTCGACTCCATGTCCTCAGGGGATATCATTTAAGTTTTGGTTTGACTTAGCACCCTTTAATATTCAGCTCCTCTAAGCTAACGCACAAAGGCAAGCTGCGCTGCTCTCTGCGGGCAGTAACCTTAGAGACGCATCAACAAGAGGATGAGCGCATTCCTTCACACTGCGGCACATCGCTGGTGTACATTAATAACTAACGACATACGTTCAGGATCACTAAACAAGCAACAGGTCGTCAAGATAGAAACATTAACATAGGATAAACAAACTTCACGTATCAATAGTTGTGCATTAAATCAAAATTTTTTAAATAATATTATCGTGTTGGACACAGGTGTAAAGCAATCTATCCAAACTCATTCCACTTATAAAATAAAAATGTGGATAGAAATTAGAAAATTATAGTGTTGTATATTTATACAGATTACAATAAAAATTACACATCTACCCAGGGGCGGACTGGGGGAGGGAAGTGGCCCGGGAGTCATTGACAGACCGGCCCACTTCATGCGCGGCGCGGTGAGCCAGCCAGCCAGCCAGCCAACCAGCCGGCAACACAAGTTTCATGTACCTTGATGAACAAAACTGCATTTGATGTTGTTTTGGACCATAATCATATAGTAATTATTAACCTGAACCCTTAAGTAGCCTACAGTAAAATAATTACAGCAGTAGCCTATAGTGATTTTACAGCATGTAGTGATTTTAATGCAAACAGGTCATTGATACAATCAAATTTGGCCGACCAATTTGCCAGGCTGTTAGAACTGAATGACACTAAATGTCTATACCAGGGGTGGGCAATTATTTTTCCCAAAGGGCCACATGAGAAACCGTAAATATCTTGGAAGGCCTTGCCAATAGGCTGAACTCTTTCCTGTGCCCGCAACATTGTTATGTTTTATTTTGTGCTGGTGTTTTTAGTAATCATGGATGATCAAGGATGATCAAGAAAGAAATTAGTCATACTTCAAGCTTGAAATGCTTTATTAACAATGAACACATTCTCTTATAAAGTGCAGTGAATTAAATCTTAAATGAAATCTGTACCAATGAACTTTTAAAATATAAAGAAGTTTATTTATTAACTGTAAATCTATTAGTATGATTTGTTTTTTTTAAATGACCATATATAATATTTATATTGGCTAATACTACTGTATATTAAATAAATTATCATTCCTAAACCACACATGTCAAACTCAAGGCTCATAACTGTATCAGGCAAGATAATATTTTATATCTATCAGAACTGACCCGCAGGTGTTTTGCGTGCGTCAGGCAGGTACGTCAATTAGCTCCTCCTCCCAACTTTATTGACAAACTTGTCAGTCTCATTGTTGCTTTGGCAACCGCTCAGCGTATCGGTACGGCAGCGCGGCGCTCTGAAGTTGATACGGTTGACCAACAAAAGCTCAAGACACAAGTATTAGAGCACTAAATACTAAAATATGTTAACGGAGACTCTGACACAAAGGCGTAGTAACTCTGTACCAGTTAGCAGCGTTACTACGTCTTTGTAACCAGTTAGCAGACCAGTTAGCAGACAACGGGCTAAATCTGTTAGCCTACTGTTCCACGGTAGCACACACGGCTAACAAAAAACTTACTATAAATGACGACACCACTGCAGCTAAACATCAGTATGTTAGCATGGGACTTCCCATATACATGCTAACATACAGACACACTGAAAGTAACCGTTAGCCAAATAACAGCAGCATGTTTAACACGGTATTAGCATGCTAACTTAGGACACCACGCAAAAAACAAAACAAAAATCTTTTCCGGATGATCTGTGGAGAACATACGACAAGCTTTACGCGGGCCGGTTAGAGTCAGCCAAAGGGCCGTATACGGCAACATAATTACAACAATAAGCCCATTTCAATAAAAATGTTATTTAAAAATAGACAGCACTGGCTTTCAATCCACCAAAGCTGTCTTGCACCGTCAGCGCAGTATGATTTACAAGTGACAGCTGAGGAAATGGGTGGGACTTACCCACATGGACGAAATGTGATTGGCTAACAGGTAGTGAACACAGGTATAGCCTATCACAACAATAGTCGCCCGACCCAGCCCCCCAGCGGACCACGACGCTGTTGGCCGTTGCGATAGACTTTTTCCCCCTTTATTTTTATTTTTCCCATGGCCCGGCCCACCGGCCCACCGGGGAAATCCCCGGTGTCCCTGTACGCCAGTCCGCCCATGCATCTACCCAATCGATTCCATATCTTGCTTAGAGACACTTCTACATGTGGCATCTGCCGGGGTTCGAACCGCTGACCCTCTGGTTCGTGAACAACCGGATCTACTTGCTGAGGCACAGCCGCTCATTACTTTCAGACATCATCTGCAAGTGAAGTGATTCTGACACAGGAATGTTTCTTGTTTCCTTTTAAAAGGTTTAAAAATCCAGACGGCAAAACAAAAAAATCACACAAAAACATTTATTAGGTCAATAAAGTCACCAAAAAGTTAACAGTACAACAGCCCACGTCCTCCTGCAACAATGCTAGTTGATTTTCAATCAAACGATTATCTCAGGAACCTAACTCCAACATGAACTACTAAAAGTCTTATTAAAAGTTTTGAAACAATAAGGCAAAAAATGATTAAATTAGAAAGAAAAAAAATATATATATATATTAAGGCATGGCTGTGATGTGTCAACATCTGGGTTATTCAGTCCCTTCCAGCGACAAACCCAACACACGTGCTTTGCATGTTGCATGGATATGTGCAAATATATTCAACACTGAACAATGTGTTGGGAGGTGATATCGGGTCACTCGTGTGCAGCAAGAAATCATATGCCAAAGAACATACATCTTATCGCCACAAGTTACGTTTTGGTTAATTTAAATAGTTTTTATTCTCTCACGGATTAAATCGACGCTAGTGTTTAAAGCTATATGTTGAGAAAGTCTTTAATTTGTGATGTTACAGACAATTAGTGATCTGTGAAAACTGATGAGACAACCCGAGTGAGCTATACGCTTCTGAAAAACATTAAATGTGCAGTTGTCTCACTTTCAGCTGATCAGTATAACTTTGGTTAGCGATGTATTGCAAATCTAGACTGCTTGGAAATTAATGAACACACAAGTTGACTTTAAAGTGGCTGTTACAGGGATGCACCAAAGCCAATATATCATTTAATTTAAACTAAGAGGACATTTCTATTCAATATTTGCAGCTTTATTAATAATATAAGGCTGTTGGTGTATCCCTGTTCCGTCATTTTTATAATACATCCATCACCCTGTGCGGACAGGGAACGCTGGTGAACAGCTTTGCAGCCAATTCCGCCACAATACTAAAGAGAAACAGTGCCGGGAAGCTCGCTTCTGCTCCACCTCAGCCATCGCAGCCGCTCTAGGCGGAATAAAACAAATGGTTGGTTCAGATGGGGATGAGAAAAGAGTAGCGGGGAAGAGAAAATCACATGCTGGCAGTCCTCGGGATCTCTTGAGAGTCGGCGAGGTTCAGTTTCTGGCTGGAGAGGAACGGTCAAGGAAAAAAAAAACATAATACCTGAGCATTTAAGATGAACTAGTTTATCTTTCATTCGATTTAAAACATCGAAAGGATACATAGATGAACTGAGCTCCTCAAGCTGTGGAGAAAAAGAATATATACGTTTAATAAAGATTACTGCAAATTACCTTCTAGACTTGATCCTGTGCAAACATGTGGCAAGCTCACTAAAGAGTTTAGCACTTGCAGGGGGATAAGAAGCTAAATCTGGGCCGGATTACTGACGAGTTACATCACATCAATGATCATAAAGTAAAAGCAACAGCATTATGAGTTCCAAATAACAACAATTCAAGAGCAGGATCTGCCTGATTAGATACTGTCATCTGGACTAAGTAAAAACACAACATGGATAAAGTCTTACGTTAAGAAGTAACTTGTCCATGTTGGTGTCACAAGCCACTTTCCTCTGGTCCTCTGGCATTTCGTCCACCTCGCCGTAAAGGTCAAACTGCAAGCGGGCCAGCTTCTCCTGCATCTCTCTCACATGCTCCATCTGGTCAATGGAGCACTCATTGCCTAAGATGAAGAAGAAATAAAACATCTTATGGATCAGTGCACAACTCTATGGCCCTCTCTAGTCACACAGGCTTGTTTTCATCTCCAGACATTTATCAGATAAGGTGCAAGTTGATAAATTACCAAATGCCTGTAGTTTCCCTGAGTGGAAGTCGTTGAGGAGACTGAGCAGGCCATTCTCCATCTCCTGTACGTCCGAGACGTCAGTCAGAAAGGAGTGTTGGATGATAGGTGCAGCCTGTCCAGGGGTCTGACTAGCTTTAGCACCCAGACCTGGCTGATACCTGGATTTATCTCTGACTCCCCTGGGAAGAGACAAAAATGTCAGAAAGGACCAATTACTGTTCATGATAATCAGATCTGCTCATTTAGTTTTGGAGGAGATAAAACAGTGTTTGGTAACTGTTACGAACAGTAATAACAGCCACATAGTTGCTACCTCCTACTCTTGCTCTTTTGGCTGGAGTGAGTCCCCGTGTTATGGCTGTAGCCGACCTGCCGTCCCGCGGAGGAAGAGCCGTTCTTACGGCCAGAGCCGCCGGTCGGAGCCGCCGTGTTCCCAGAGACCCTGGGGCTCTTTCTCTTTAGCTTTCGCTCCTCCATAACTTCATGTTACGCTGCTATCTGGTTAGCTACCTAGGCAAAATAGATACAACACGACAACCAGACAGTCAGCAGTGTAACTCAGAACCCAGCCTTGTTGCTAACCATCCAGAAACAGCCTCTAACGTCTTTCGTCGGTAAGCTAACGATAGCTAACCAGGTAGCTTTTTGGCTAGTCTAAAAAGCTCCGACACAACGCTTGAGTTACACAGTAAAAACATACGCCGATAAATACGTCTACTCACAACTGTAGCAAAATAACTCCTATGTCTCCTGGCTCGCTGAGAGGCTCCCCATGAGATTAGAACGTTTGCTAAATTATCGCCATTTCCGTGTGGACCTCGCAGGTTAGCTAACAAGCTTACAGCTGCAAACTCTGAAAACTTCCTGTTTTGGTGGGACGCAACAGAGCAGGTCGAGTCAGGGCCGGATTCCAATTCGCTAAATTCATTAAAACCCAGTATATCATCGTGCTTAGCTTACTGATAAAACTATAATATAATGATCTCATGAACTCTAAAATTCTTACTTTTTCATGAAAGGTTTCCTGTAATTTGATTAAAGTGTCTCACCTGGTTTGCGTTGATCCTCCTGAGTGGACACCACGAATTGGAACTCAGCCCCTAAGTCGCTGCGTTCATTACATTCTTTAATCTTCTTTATATTATTACATTTTTTTGTGCAAGTGTAATATGTTGTAAGCATTTTTTAAACAATAACAGTAAAACATATTAATAAATGCTCATATTTTAAGTAATTTCTTCACGTTTTGTGCATTTTTTAATCGTATAATTACTTTTACACGTAGAGTAATTTTCTATTTGCAGCAAATACAGTTAGTCCTTACAGCAAGGTTTTGCTGGGACCATATTAAGTAATGTCGTGGTGTAAAATATCTGAAATAGCATATTTTTTAGAAAATTGTCCTTAAAAAATAAACGGAACTGTACCTTCCGTGTAGTGGCATAAATTGACCACAAGGTGGTGCAAAGTGAACATCTAATCTTGATTCCTGCCTCACCCTTTCATCAAAGAAGTGTTAATAGGTGGTAAACATCATGAAAAGAGGTACTTTGCACATTTTAATTAACGGTGGATGTTATAACTATATTCAAAACATTCTGATGAACTGAATTCCTTAACATCATTCACACATTTCTTATCAGCACCAAATATTTTGCACTGAACTGGTATTTGAGAGCGGGTGATGCTATTCCAGTGACATCCTCACATTTCGAGTGTTTGCATTTGCATTGCTGTCCCTCATAGGTATTTACTGTACAGGGTGGCCTTTAGAAGTGACGCTGGAGAAAAAAACTGCAACAGTATAAGAAAATGAGTTCCAGTTTGCAGCTAACAACCACAACTTCCTGGTGAAGAGATATCTTTAAGATATCAGATTATATTATCAAATTTAAGTCAATAAGATTTCCCATCGATTATGTTATGTAATTTCTGTCTTTAAAGAAATTGGATGTCCAAATAGAAACTTGCATACAATCTAAAAATTTGCCAAATTCCCAAAATTTTACACTAAAAGTAGAAAAATAGTGACTTCAATAAATATTTTCTTAAACAAAATTTAGGTTAAGTCACATTATAGATAGTTATTTATATTTCTTGTACTGTTGCATATGTATTTTTAAGTGTTGAATGGAAAATAATGGATTTAGTATAATTCTTTATTTTACTTAAAAAGGTCAATTTTGTGTTGTTATATTTTTAGGACATCACTGTGGCCGACGAACAATCCAAAACCTAAAAGAAATTCCCAGAAATCTTAAAAAAATGTTTTCTTTCAAAACTACCCGCTGTGGAAAATGGACTCCCACCGACACATAATTTTCTCTCCCTCTCTCCTCTTCCCCTCTTTTCCTGCTTTTGTGAGCTCGTCGGTGAGTGTGTGCTTGCTGCGTGACAGTGGCTGAGTGAGGTGAACCGGGATAAAATGTTACAGATGAAAACATTTAGACCGTCGCGTCCACACAGCCATTAACTTCGCAGATTCACACACCTATCTCTCATCAGTAATTGCAGTGTAGGTGCCGTTTGGAGAGCTAGCTTCTCGTTAGAGCCTGTTCATCTGTCCTCATGTGCACGGCTGCTGGAATTATGCATTTAAATGAACTTGTTTAATTACCCATCTTACAGTGCATTCTAACTTACTTGCCTTTCTAATGTAACATTATTCCAGCATTTTAACAAACAGAGAGCAACTAGTGAAGATGATAAGGGACTAAAAGTGATTTCAGTGACAAAAACATTAAGTTATTATGGGAAAAAAATAGATTTCTGTATTTTTTTTGTAAATAATCATATTACTTTGCATGTTTCTATTTATGTGCATGCTCCATGTACACCCTTGTTCAATACTGTATATCCCCCAGTGGGACAGGACACTTAGGGGACTTGTAAAGACAACAGTGTATGTGTGTGTGTGTCTCTATGGGGAATCAGGGTTAAGCAGAAGGTTACAAGTGTGTGTGTGTGTCTTTGTCTCAGCAGCTGTAACCCAGAGTAAGGCATTTTTTTTTTTTTATCCTTTCACATTGCTTCGAATACGCAAGTGTTTGCTACTGCAAATGACTAGATTTATGTGCTTCTCAGTCTAGTGTTTGAATAAAATGTTCTGTGTGTGACGGAGCTGGACATCTTGTCCTTGTCTCCCATTTGTCCTCCGTGCAAGGACAGGGAACAAGTGACACAGGAGCACATTTATATACACAGCACACAGAGCGTGCGACTGGCAGAGATGAATGAACCGTCGATGTTTAGACTGAGTTCATACCTGCGAGGTAATAGCAGGTTTCACTTCATTTCAGACTGGGGTGAGATCAATTTTAAGAGATATTAAACCTCCTTGACTCGAGTAAAACATCACTTTTTGTCAGCTTTATCTTAATGTTAAGTGTGACAAAAATATGTTAAATGTTCTTTGTTGGTAAAGTTTGTGCAAACCAGCTTCGATAATATGTGAGGTGGCAACCAGAGACCATAGAGTGTTGTAGCGATGGCAGGTGAAAACAGGGAGGTACCAGATTTGAGTTAATGTGATAGAACGGGAGCATCTGATACAGTGGATTGACATATGACACACAGTCCCCCAAACATTTACTGCAAAGAAACACAGTCTATGACTTTGGTTCCCACCAAACTCACCATGCTGATAGCGGGCTTGTAGCACTGGGTGAACACAGATGGAGCGGTATCGTTGATGGTATTTTAAAAAAGAGAGCAGTGAAGGCAAGAAGAGCTAGCTCCTTCTATACACCAGCAGTGTTTTTTATGTTCTGATTTTTACACTTAGAAAGATTTGGAATGTCAGCTCGTGACCAACGAAATGTTGGGCCATGAGCGAATTGCGCCTTATTGCTCACACAATCTTGAATAAGCTAGCGACAGGTAAATCTCTTCATATTTCTTACTGTACCAGAGTTTTAAATCTGATTTCTGAGCAAGATAGCGCTTAAAGAAGAGAAGGCACTCAGAGGCAGGTTGCACAGTGTAATTACTCTCACGGCCAGAAGGGGGAGACATACGTGCAACATTGGTACTTTAAGGAACAAACGCAGAAATGAACTTGAATAACCTGTATGACAACTGTATTTCACATGTTGCTGCTGTTGCTAGACAAGCCCACAGGCTACATAAGAAATAAGAAGTCAGTCAAATAATATATTGAGAGCGTTCAGAAGAAATCCAGAGGATATCAATGAATAGTTCAACAAATTGTAGAACAAAATTACATGGGGTGAAGACATCTGAGGATGAAAAACAAGCAATATTTTTTTTGTAATTTTTTCATTTAGGCCAAGTGATGAGTATTGATTAGAAGACATGTATTGATTTGGTTTCTCTAACTTACACAAACTAGTCCTATCCTCATATCTCCTCTTTAACTTTCGTCCCCCTCTCTTTCAATAGCCCCTTTCCTCCTTCCTCCTCCTCCCCTCTCCCCTCTCCCCCACCGGCCTCCTCCTGTCCCCCTCTCACCACTCTGTAGAGGGTCCAAGTGACATTTGGCTGTCCCCTGCCTCGAGGGGGTCCAGGAGATGCAGACGTTTTTGGCAGGCGGGCACAGGGAAGCCTAGGGGTCCTGACGGGGACTCCTGGACTAAGAAGAGAAAAAAGTACACATCATAAAATGCACCCGCAGTCAGAAACACACATACGCACTCGGGGGGTGCGCATGCATAGGCAAACAATTGCGCAAACAGAGACGAGCCAGCACAGACACACAACGACACGTGTTAATGTGTGTGCAGACACTCGTGCACCTACCAATCAAACGGGTGTAATGAAGACACAGTGGATGGTAAATGTGAGAAGGCGAGGGAAGCGGCCCCCATGGAAAAGTTGGGAAAACAGTAAATGAATGGGTATTAGAATTGGAATTGTTAAACTATTGAGTCTACGATTATTTATTACAGCTTTTTTTTTTTTTTTTTTTTATCAGATATGGGTGTGACAGAAGAATAAATTCAGATGATACAATAAAATAACCCAAGACTCACATCTGTTTTAGTCACATTTTCTTTTGAGTCCTGTTTAGAAAACTGGTTAAAGGTAAAATTTTGCCACCAAGATATTAGATTTTAGTTTATATATTTTGTCAGAGAAATGAGTTCCAATAGTCTCTTCTGCAATATAATTAAAGCTGATTCTGATATACTTTCCTTAACAGCAGAAGCAGGACTTGGAGGCAGAGCAGTTGAAGGCGAACTGCAATTTACTTGGCCAGAATTCAAAGTAAGGCTTAGCAACAGGTAATCTGTTGGTGAGTATAATGTACTGTATGTGCAACAGATGGGGGAACGGGAATAGGTGTGGAAATGTACAGCAAAGCAGGTGGGAATGAGGATTTGAAATGACGAAGACGTAAAGACAGAAAAAAAAGAGCAGGATGAATGAACTGGAGGATCACCTGCCAAGTAAAGCGCGTGGGTGCGTCTGTCAACTTGAAATTGACGTAGAGCTACTTGGTTCTCGATATTTACTCGTTTCTTTTTATCATTCCATGCATGCATTCCAAGTCAGGCGCCATTAAAAGCAACTTTATGTGTCAAAATTCCACCAAGGAAGTCAAATACATCTGCACCACATCACTATGGACTTGTCCTCTTCATGAGGACCGATTGTTTTTCCCTGCTGCCACAAACCTAACACCCCTTCCTTTGGATCACTGCCAGTCGTTCGCAGTCATCCACAAATCAAGTGCAGGTTGAAGCGAAATAAACATAAATTTGGGTGAAATTGTCGCTAAAACCCATCCGACAAAGACCGGAATTAGACGAGGACAACTCGCTCAGATGGGCAGTTTCGGTGGCGCGGCCGTCTCTCCCGCCACTCGCGTCCCTCCGAGACCACTCATCTGTCTATTTTCCCTCTCCCCACTCCACTCCGCTCCGTCTCTCGGGCTCTCTTCAGAGAGATAATACGCCGGTCATCAGGGGAGCGGCAGAGCGAGGGGGAGATGGAGATGCGGGGCTAATTGCGGGGTGCCGCAGCCCGTCGGCGCGGCACTGCCCACTGTTTTGGCTCGGCCGTAATTACCTGGTAGCCGCAGATGTTTTCGCGCCATTGTTGTGCGCTCAGACAGAGAGGAAGGGACGGATAGATGGACGGGGACGGATAGAGAGAGGGAGCCCGGCTCTGCCAGCCAGCTGCAAACTTCTGCGCACGAGAAAAGAAACAGCGACCAGACACTTTCTCTGTCCATTTATCCATCTGTCTTTTTTTTTTTTTTTTACCCATTCTTTTATTCATCTCTTTCAATCCATTATCAAAGCAACCCTTTTATATTTGCACCTTGAGTGTTGATGGGTGATAATAATTCTTTGTGCATGTGTGTGTGTGTGTGTGTGCGTGTGTGTGCGGGGTGCAGCCTTCCCACTGAGGCAGAACAAAGTAGCGTAATAACTCAGACACTGAGCTGACCCTCTCTGCTGCTCTCAAGTACACTTAATGGATGTGTGTGTGTGTGTGAGCATGCATGTGTATCGTGTGTCTGTTGTATTTGAATACAACTGCATGCAAATACCCGACTCGGTGTGTGTGTCTATATCCCAATGTGTTGTGAATGTCTCCTGTTCTCCAGTGTGTGTGTGCGTGTGTTCAAATTGCTGATCCCCCCTCCAGGGGTGAATTGTTATGGATGTTGTTCAGTTGAAATTACTGTTATTTGTTTCCTTTAAAACAAGCTAATTGCAGCGTAGCCGATTGCTCTGTCTGTGTGTGCGTGCGCCCGCGTGTGCGTCGGTTTGTTTGCCTCCTTGTTTATTGTTTGTTTGTGTCGCATTGCAGACCCCTCCAATTTCTTTAGCATGGACCCATTTTCACTCCGGCGTCAAAACTCATTCTGCTGCAGCTGTTGGGCACCAATTTGACTTTTAAGCCAATTCTTTTTTATTTATTTTTTTTTACTCTAATGCTCAACAAAAACAGGGAAGGAAATTATCTGCAATTGTATGACAAAAAAATAAAATAAAATAAATTGCGCTCATGAACTTTTTGGTTTTTTATTATTTAAAAAGAGAAATTCTTCTACATGCTGTAATCATTTGCTCCACAGGCTTGTTTTATGACTTTTTGACTATTTGTCCTGCAAATGAACTAATCTTAAGAACGATCACGCAAAAAAAAGGAAAAAAAATCCAAATTCCAAATAAAAGACTTGAAGTTTTTCAATAAAGACTTAAAGAACAAGATAAAAAAGCCATGGAATTATCTGATTCATTCCAATTCAGTCATAGACTGTATATAAATATGGACTACGCATCCCCACTTGCTTGCGTCGGCTAAACCGACGCTATTTTCCCATGGATACGTGTGATGCCATCTTTCGAGCTTGGAGCCAGAGTCTGCGCAGTACAGTCTGAGAGTGGAGCCACTTTATGGAGAAGTTGGCATGACAACTGGTGGTCACCATTATGTCACATCCTGTTTCTATATCGTCAAATAACTAACTAAAACAAAACTAATTCAAAAAACATTCATCAACATTATATTAACTACCTAAAATGACAGAAATCATCCTTGAAAAAAAAAAAAAGACATGTATTTTAGTGTTTTAGTTTGACCCAAGTCCCATTGGCTAACATGGAAGAGGTGGAGCTTATGACCTATACCGCAGCCAGTCACCAGGGGGAGCTCTACTTGCTTTGGCTTCACTTTTGAGCCGGAATTCCGCCGTCCATCTATATACTATCTACGAATTCAGTTGGTCCCGAACATTGGCTGTGGATGACTTTGCTCAAAAAGTGCTCAAAAAGGTTGTTAGGGATGCAACAAAAAGACACAGAAAATGGAACCTGGTACAAAAATTTGAGAAAAGTTGGGGTGTAAACGTGATTGACATGTCTTTTACGCGTCTATACCAAAAGTGCCACACACTCCGTAAGAAAGCAGATAAATTGGTTTTATATGTGTACATTTTTGGACTTTATCTTTTAATTCAATATAGTGGGAGTCAACTTAGTTTACAGTGATGCTAGCAGCCTACAATGTAAATTAGCGATAAACACAAGGGATTTGATCATAAACCAAAGGTTTGGATTGGAGGACCTGAAATATCAACCTGATGATGCTGACAGTTGTCAAGATGATCAAAAGATGCGTCATATATAAAGTAGAAGTGGGACAAAGAGGCTAATATTGTTCTGAGAGAAGACAGAGAAGCAGTAAAAAACTAAGTTGACTAACTTGAGTTAAATGTTGCTCAGGGATGTATTCAAGGATCTAGTGTGGGACTATGCTTTTTTTTAACTATGTTGTATTTAAGATGTATTTGACTGTGTGAAAATGGGGAAGACAGAGCAAGAGAGAAGAATGTGGGCTCATGCTAGTGTTGAGTGGGTTAAGTGTGTGTGTGTCGGTGTTAAGTGGGACATCTCAGACGGGCAGGCCATCCTCTAACAGGCACTCCTCTCTGCCAGGCAGTGTCTCTTTATCTGTCTCTTTCTCTCACACACACACACACCTCTGCCAGCTCCTTCACGTCCCACCCCCCCACCCCCCCCCGTGCCAGGTACGTCCCCGTCTTTGTTTGCGAATGAAAGCGCGGCAGATCTGACGAGGAAGAAAATACACACATTCTCACGGGGCGGGAAAGGAGGAGAGGGAGAAGAAGAGGTGGCCTCGCCTTTCCCTCTCATCCCTCAATCCAACACCTCTCCTCCTTTCGTTTGGTTCCATTCGTCCGTCAGTTCTTTCCGTTTCGTGCCGTTCCATGCGCTGCTGCCTTGTCTCTGCCTCGCGCTCTTCTCCTGTCCTCTCTTTCTTTGCGCTCCATCCTCTTTCTCCCCCATCGCACCGCTCTCTTTCTTTCCCATCCATCCCCTCTTTCTCCTCGCCTCGTTCCAGTTTCCAAGTGCTTGGACTGGAGGGGCTCGGTGCTCCGGTCACTGCTCAGGGAGTACGCCGAGCTAAAGTAGGCTCGGCGCAGAAGAGCATCACAAATGCGCAAACACACACACACACACTTGAACAAACAAACCCAAACTGGCCCTTTCTCTTGCTCCAATTTCAATTGTGTCTTGTTTGCTACCTGCATATGTCTCTACCTTCTCCAGATCCCAAAGCTTATCTGAACACGCAGCCTAGAAAGCACTAGGAGAACTGGTCTGACATCATACGTATCCAAACACCAAGCATTCAGAGATAAGCCTCCCTGTTCCTATCTCAATCGGTTACTCAGCAGTCCAGGCCAAGCAAAGTTCGGCACAACAGAATGGCACTGAAGTTCAAACCAGCAGAAGGGAAACGGCTCCACTATTCTTAAATCACTTATTACGCAAATTAAAGTTATTTATATACATTTGCATAAGAAGTGGATGCATGCGTTCTGCATAATTGATATCATTTCATTGGTTAAAAGTTTGTATCGGAAGTTTCTGTGGAAAATCTCCTTCTTCTTATATTTACCATCATTATCTTCTGCCTCTTTACTTAATCATCTTCCCGCCCTTACCCATCCTCATCATCGCCTTCGTCATTGCATATTGATTTTGTCGTGGCTCTCCAGGCGTGTGCTGACCTTTCACGCGAGGCGCTCGTTCTTCAAGACTTCAAGAGGCGAGGATGATTGATGTCTCATCTTTGATATCCTCTGAAGATGTGTGCACGCCGCGCATTTGTGCGTGCGGTGTGTGGTTCGGTTGCTTAGGACCTCCTATAGCTAAGGAACCAAAGGTCCTCAGGGTATTAGAGCAGGAGATCAGGGAGTCGGCTCTCACACACACACACACACAAACGCACCGGGACGCACACCTTTGTGCACGTCGTGGTGTCTCGGCGACCTCTTGGTGAGTTCAGTGGCAAGGCGTGGTGGGAGTAGTCGTTTGAACCTGCGGATCTTAAAGATCACGTACACACTGACAGGCACACACACGGATTTATGCTAAAAGAAGGCAACAGTTAAACCTATATTTATGATTATCATTATGATTATTATTATTATTATAACCCACACGATTTCTGAATAAAAGTTTGGAAGCTCAGAGTGGGTGGCATGGCCGTCGGCATCTTTGCTGTGAAGCAAGCTGTCACTCAAAGCAGCCCCGCCCTTAATTATGCATAACTTTAAGACTTGATATAATTAGTTTTATAAATAATCACCGTACATTTGTCATGAATGGAGAAATTAGCACTAGAGACCAAAACATTTTTTTGTACCAGGCTGTAAACATGTTTATTCGGGGATACGATAAATTTCTGGCGTCAGCCTCTAGTGGCCATTTGAGGAACTGCAGTTTTTAGCACTTGCACGATATCTTAATTTTTTTCCGCAACTTGTTTTACAGTCAAGAATAAAACTTCAAGCACAACATGTAAATGATCATGTATGATAAGACACTGACATCCGTGTCCACCAGTTGGAGACACGACCAGTCAACATCTTTATATAACTTTGTTCAGCGCTTTGTAATGTTGATTTGAATACTGCTATAGAAATTAAGATTATTGTTATTATTATCATTAAAAAAAACTGCAAAAGTGCCAATGTTTTCTTTTAAGGTTGTGGAAAAGGTGGAGAACAAGTCTTTTAAAAGTTCATCGGTTGTCCCAAAGGTCAAAAACAAAGCTCACAACAGTGGACAGTCAGACAAATATTGAGCTTTTTGCATGCGATGCAACTGTTGCTCAAGAAATGATTTTGTTCTTGAGTAGCTGTTATTGTAATGTCGTTTTTAGATTCTATGGGGTTAAAGCTGGTCGCTACATATAAGACTTAAACTGCTGGGCCACTTTGCGTAAAATTGTAGATGGAAAACATATTAACATATATTAAAAATACCGAAGGCACCTTTAATGTTTGCCGTGGCAAGTGAAATGTCAACGCGAGTAACATCAGCGTGACATTACTTAACGCTGCGCAAGGACAAGAAGCGGAGGAAGTATTGGCGAGACGGAGAGGGGGGAAAAAAAGGAAGAAGACTTATGTAAAAGAGATGAAGAAAGCGGAGGGGGAGTTACTACAGTAGGACGAGAGGGGGGGGGAGATGAAGGAGAAGAGAGGAGTCTTTAATGTGCGTGGGTCTTGTAAGGTCAGACAGGGGCTGGGGAAGGGGGGGAAAGGTTACAGGAAAGGTTACCATGATTTATTTAATCACTGATCCATCAGAAGCAGCAGCACACAAACTCCCTCTCACACACACACACACAATTATCTCCCACTTGCTTTTATTTTTTTCTGCACACATTTTTGAACCATTCTTACATACATGTGTTTTAGGTTTGGTAGAAAGCCTTTCCCATTTATATAGGAACCTGTTTGCTGCTCTATCTGTTCTCTGAGAGATCTCCTGAACTTACACTTAGTTGGCCAACTGTAGCAACTGCTCCTATTGTTACCACAACTGCATTTTGTCACCTTTCCAATCTATTTTTGTCCCGATTCCCTGTTGGATTTCAAACCCAACCTGATACTGACATGAGCGCCGGGTGTCCTGGAACGTGTAAAGAGGCACCGGAAGACTAAAGAGAATAGGAGAGTGGCGCGTCGCTCGCGCATGCAAAGGAACACTCATGAAATATGGACGACTTTAGAATAGTGGATGTAATTAATGTTAGCGTTGAAACAAAATGCCCACTGCTGCTGTCATATCGCTTGTTATGCACACACACCTTATCTGGAAAAGACATGGGGGGGGGGTTCGGTGGACGGACGGAGAGGATGACGGGAGGATGAAAGCGCCACGCTCGTTTTTTTTCCTGCCTTTTGTGGCGGAGGATGCCCTGAGGCAAGAGGGAAGAGATAGACAGAGGAAATGAAGGATAGAAAAAAAAAAGGGGCGCAAAAAAAAAAAAGGTGGTGTCTCAGTGACAATGCCAACCCCCACCGTCACCTCCTCCCCCACCCCTTCTCATTCCACTCCACGTCGCCCTCTCTGTGCTTCGTTCTCAGCTGCCTCGCTCGAGGCCTCACTAGCCCTTTGCAGGGTGCGACCTTGGTGGTCACCGAGCTGGTGTGAACACGCAAGAAGCAGGCCATATGGGTGAGGCAGAGCGAGAAAGAGACGTAGCGATCCAAGGAGAGAGCCACCTAATCCTTGATTCGCCTCCGTGTCTTTTCTCTCCCTCCTCTCGCTCGCGCACGCCGTCTGGGCCGCATATGTGCTCCTTCACCCCTATCTCTTGGCCAGGGCCGGGGCCAGTGCCCCCGCCACCTCACCCAGGGCAAGGGCTGCATATGTCGGGACGGTGGGCGCTGCGGAGGGGGGGGGGAGGTGGGCTGGGTGGGCAGCAGATGGCTGAGCCCTAAGGCCTCCGCTGGTGTGGCCGGTGGTGAGTGTGTGCATGCACGTTGGAGGTGTGCGAGGGTAGGTGGGAGGACGAGTCTGTGTGTGCGTGCAGGTTTTCTGCTTGGAAGGACGGATGGACGGGCACCAGTGCAGAAGAACTTCTTCTGGTCACGGCGAGCGAAGAGAGTAAAGGATAGGGGAATATTGAACGCAAAGGATTCACAAACTAGTATGTCCATTTCTACTCCTAAATAAATTCCTGAAGTTTAGGCTGTATGTTAAGCTAGGCCATGTGAATTTAAATCATGAAATCCTATACCAAAAATATATGTATATGAGTTTCAACTGATTTTTCCATTCAAATCAATCCTTACTTGAAAGCCTTGTCTTCCTGAGTCTGGCATGTTGCCCCGCCTTCTTTCTACAGGAGCCCAGAATGGACAAACCAAACCTCCTTTCACATACACTCACCGGCCACTTTATTAGGTACACCTGTCCAACTGCTCGTTAACTTAAATTTCTAATCAGCCAATCACATGGCAGCAACTCAATGCATTTAGGCATGTAGACATGGTCAAGACGATCTGCTGCAGTTCAAACCGAGCATCAGAATGGGGAAGAAAGGTGATTTAAGTGACTTTGAACGTGGCATGGTTGTTGGTGCCAGACGGGCTGGTCTGATATTTCAGAAACTGCTGATCTACTGGGATTTTCACGCACAACCATCTCTAGGGTTTACAGAGAATGGTCCGAAAAAGAGAAAATATCCAGTGAGCGGCAGTTCTGTGGGCGCAAATTCCTTGTTGATGCCAGAGGTCAGAGGAGAATGGCCAGACTGGTTCGAGCTGATAGAAAGGCAACAGTAACTCAAATAACCACTCGTTACAACCGAGGTATGCAGAAGAGCATCTCTGAACGCACAACACGTCGAACCTTGAGGCGGATGGGCTACAGCAGCAGAAGACCACACCGGGTGCCACTCCTGTCAGCTAAGAACAGGAAACTGAGGCTACAATTCGCACAGGCTCACCAAAATTGGACAATAGAAGATTGGAAAAACGTTGCCTGGTCTGATGAGTCTTGATTTCTGCTGCGACATTCGGATGGTAGGGTCAGAATTTGGCGTCAACAACATGAAAGCATGGATCCATCCTGCCTTGTATCAACGGTTCAGGCTGGTGGTGGTGGTGTAATGGTGTGGGGGATATTTTCTTGGCACACTTTGGGCCCATTAGTACCAATTGAGCATCGTGTCAACGCCACAGCCTACCTGAGTATTGTTGCTGACCATGTCCATCCCTTTATGACCACAGTGTACCCATCTTCTGATGGCTACTTCCAGCAGGATAACGCGCCATGTCATAAAGCGCGAATCATCTCAGACTGGTTTCTTGAACATGACAATGAGTTCACTGTACTCAAATGGCCTCCACAGTCACCAGATCTCAATCCAATAGAGCACCTTTGGGATGTGGTGGAACGGGAGATTCGCATCATGGATGTGCAGCCGACAAATCTGCAGCAACTGCGTGATGCTATCATGTCAATATGGACCAAACTCTCTGAGGAATGTTTCCAGTACCTTGTTGAATCTATGCCACGAAGGATTAAAGCAGTTCTGAAGGCAAAAGGGGGTCCAACCCGGTACTAGCAAGGTGTACCTAATAAAGTGGCTGGTGAGTGTATATTGGGTATGTAGCAGGAACCATCGTAGGTTCTAGTTTGGGAGTGGAGGCTGCAACTTCACTACTAGATGACACTAAATCCTCCACACGGGGCCTTTAGGTGACTGCAACGGCAGTTCATGCCCCAGTGCACAGTGCGGCCAATTAATTATGACCCCACACGACTAATATCATCTTTCTTTTGTTTGTCTGCGTGACATATAATGGATGGATGTTGCAGACTCTGCAAATATGCTCGACAACAATCATCCTTGAAATCATCTATTGCGATTCGCGTATTGTTTTAGTCTATTTAAATAAGGCATCCTGGGGAGCAGGTGGGCGAGAACTGTCCTTGACATTCCCGTGCGTCTGCCGAACATATGCATTCATTCATGCAGGCGCGCCTGTATGCAGCTGTATCGTCCAAGCATGTGTGTGTGTGTCTGCGTGTGCGTATGGCCTCTGGCACCCTGTCTCCTCTCTGCCCTCTAAGGAGGCGAGAGAAAACGTCCACGCCGCCCTTCCTCGCGAGCGGGGAAGGGGAGGAAAAAAGAGAAGATGTCGGGTTTTCGTCCTTCAGCTCCCCCACGATCTCCCCCCTCTCCTGCTCCATTACGGGCGAGGAGAGCGTCCCGAAGACGCTCGCAGGTATGACACGGCTGCCACGCTCTGAATCACACGCGCACCTTGCAGGTATGGGCCAGTTGCCATGCTCTAGATAATAGGCTGTCGAGGGTGAAGCTTGTTAGCCGGGCCGCAAGATGACATGCCAGACACACCAGCTGCAAACGCCAAGAAGCGGCAACAACCAAGCATGCGGCGATCTTTCCTTCAGCCCGTTCTCTAATTCTTTACCGGCTTTTTATCTCTCTGCCTGCGTCTTCTCAGAGTCTCTCTCAGAGTCTCTCTCAGACAGATGGGTCGGCCTGCTGCTCCCGACGTCTCTATTAAAAAGGCATTACCAGCTATAAAACCTCGCCCCGTCCAGCAAGCACGTTCATAACCATTTGGCTCGCATCTGTTTGGTGGACGGGTGCGTGCGCGCGCGAGGGTCCCCGTCACGGTCACACACGCTCACAGTAGTGCACACACACACGCCCCACAGACTCCCAGAAGGTCATCCCCTGTGAGAATGTCTGTATGAAGTAAGGACCTCTGTCGTGAGCTGCGGGAGGGCGGATTCACTGTCATGTGTCTTTATCTGTGTGTGGATTTTTTTACAAATTTTAGATATTTATTTATATTCTAAGCATGTTTGAGCGTTAATTGTACATGTGTGTGAATTTCTCCTTTTATCGCATACTTTTATTCACCAAAATCTGAGTGTGTGCGTGGAAAACAAGCACCACGGGCTGCAGTGTGTTCATGCCTCCTGGTAATGGATACTAATGGCCCTGGGCAGGCCTCCACGGAGCAGGGAGGTAGATTTGTCTGTTTGACCCCATCCTGCTGCCCTCACCCCGGGAGGGGGAGGGCCTGCAGGGTGGGAGGGCCTGTGGGGGTCTGGGTCACCATCAGCATGCATAACACTCAACATAAACACACACTGTTAGCCCGTGTAAGAGACAGTGGAAGCACGCATGGTAACGTGTCACACACACACACACTGCAAGGTGGCGGAGATGATTAGGAATGAGGAATGAGGAACGGCGGAGGTTTGACAGCCCGCGCGTCGATCAAACAAAAAAAAAAAGGACGAAACAACTTTTCCGAAAGCACTTCTCGGAGATCGATGCGACGGACACGGGCGCAGACGCGCACACACGTGACGCTCTAGTGGGTACGCTCTCATCCAAGGCTGCATCCTCTTTAAAGTGGCCACTTGTTTCTTTTTCACGGCACGCCTCTTAAAGCCCAGGAGCCCTTTGAAAGTGAACGGAGCAAAGGGCTTTCAAGGAGCTAAATGAATCATTTGTAAACTGTCGCTCGGTAAAATCGAGCTTTAAGGGAACGTATTACTTGATAATATTCGAAGGCATTGAGATGTTTTTCTTTGCTTTCCGCGATCGGTTTTCGACCCTGAGAGCTTCTTGACAAGTCCGGGGGAATTACTTCTTCTTGCCACGAGGCTTAAAGATTTTAAGAGCCATTGTACACTTGTCATGAGTAGCTGAGAATACAGAAAGTAAAGGCTTTGTGGAGAAGTCCACCTCCGAGCCAAGAATAGCTTCATTTCGTTCTTCTCTTTTTCTCCTTCTGCCTCCAAGTAGGTGAATGTCAAAAAGAGGGGAGCGGTTCAGGTAAACAGGGCTCTCAGGGGAAAGGTGACCTTTGGGTTCGCAGTCAGGGGGACCAAAAAAAAAAAAAAAAAAAAGGGAAGGGAGAGGGAAGGAGCAAGGGGAGGCCAAATGCAGACAACACGGCAGAGTGCTGCGAATAAAAGAGGGGAAAACGAACTAAAATGAGAGGAAGAGACAAAGAAGATAGAGGAGACGGAAGAAGGAAAAATTGGTGCAAGTTGGACTATTATCAACGACTGACAAGGAATTTTAAAATGGATATTGATAGTTTGGGACCTTTGAATGGGACCTTTAAGTAGACCAGATCGATTCTGATTCATAAAATCTATCTTTCTGTTTCCTTTGTCCCCGTCCTCAACAACTAACTAATATTAATGATACATTTGTCTGGGTGTACTCCACTATTTACATGGTGCTTCCGCCAGAGTTCAGTCAAGTTCACGGTCTTTCCATTCCATCCCGAAAAACATTACCCACACATATCCACAAGCTGAAGGATTCATTTGAGGCATTTCACTTTTAAGTGTATAAAGCAGAAAGTTTCGTGCTACATTTGTGCCATCTACCCTCAGCAGGGAAGGATGAGTGTCTTAACTCATCAGTAAGGCTATATTCAGATCGGTGTCTCCTCTCCACAGGTAACTGCCACTACTCATAAGGGCCACTCTCCTCTCCTTACGGGAGGCTCGGTGCGGTTGCGATCAGAGAGGAGCTAAAGTGACAGGTTTTGTTTCTTTCATACTTTCTATTCTTTTCCTCTCCTCTCGCTGTGGAACTTTTCTTCGCCACCTTTCCTCCACCTGCCTCTTCTTTCTCCTGCCGTCCGCCGGCCTCCCCGGCCCTCCGTCTCCCACCGTGGCGGGCAGACATCTGTAGCCCTAGGGAAGTGCTTCGCTGTGGGAAGGAGCCTTGGCTTTAAGTGGCTCTAAGTGGCTCTTGCTGTTTGTCTCTTTAGTTGTTTATTTTCTCCTTCGCTCTCCCCGGGCAGGGAGGAGAGAGGGACACTTAGCGTCAGGGAAACCACAGTGTGGCCAGGCAGGGAGGTTTAATACCGCTTAGTAGCCTGCAGAGCTTGCATGTGAGGGAGGCACAGAGAGACAAAGTGCAAGTTTATTATTGCGGTTTGTGTGTGTGTGTCGTTTTATCATTAGAAATGTTATAAAGATGTCAAACGGCTCGTGTGCATTTTGCTACGCTGGTGTAATTACGGTGTGTGTTTGTATCGACAAAGCCAAAAGGTCCAGGTATGACCTTCTAAGATGACATTATTTGCCATTGATTTGCCTCTGTTTCATATTTTGTCTCGCTGGGACTACTGTACCAACAATCGCCCTCCATTGTTCTGTTTTTTAAAGACAAACAGCTACACTGCGTTCCCTCGTGAACAAAAAAGGTAAAACAATTGTGCTGGTGGTAAATGCCTCGAAGCAGGTTTTTAAAATTTAAACCCGTGCCGAAGAAAACGAGCTCCATCTGAAGATTTTATGAGCTCAAACCAAACCAACCAGGGCCTTAAAGTGTTGACAATTTAATGGCGTCCATGCACAGACTTTGAAAGAGGTCAACTATTCCTGTAGGGGAGGAAAAAGTCATGCTCATGGAGTTGGTTGCAGAACCGGTTGTGTGGCCATGCATCTGTGTAAGGTGCATGCACGTAGCTCTGTAGCCATGGAAATTCAAATACCTTGATGTTGTTTCTACTGTCATTTTTAAAACAAAGTTGGATATTTGACTATGACCATCTTCCTAATATTGTGAAGGTCTCATCAGAGAATGGACATGGGCCTTCTGAGGGTGTCCTGCGGTGTCTGGCAACAGAATGTTGTTAGTGGGGTCCTATGGGTTGAGGGGAGGGGCCTCTGTGGATCATCCCGCAGATACTTGATCAGTTTGGGATCTAGTGAATTTGGAGGCCAGGTCAACACCTTGTGCTGTTCTTCATGTTTTTTGAGTTGTTCCTAAACCGTTTTTGTGTGTGTGCCTGTGTCAGGATGGCTGCTGCCATCAAGGAGTGTCATTGCTATGGGGTGGGGGTGTCTGGTCTGGTCCAGGTGGGTGCTACATATCTGAGTTACATTGACATGAATGCCTGGTGCAAAGGTTTACCAGCAGAGCAATGAATTGTCATAAGATGATCCACGTTATTTACTTCTCCTGTCAGTGGTTTTAATGTTGTGGCTGATTGTTGTCGGGCAGGTAGTGTGAGCAGGTCTACAAGAGCTTGACAAGATTGAATATGAGGACAAAGGAAGGGGTCAAAACAGGCATGTTGTTGATCACGTAACCAAAAGAAAAGGACGTTTTTTTGGATTTTTGATTGGTGCTGCTTTAAATGAGCAAGCATAGCCTATACAGTATAAATTCAAGCTTACGTCTTCCTTGGATCTGTCCGTGGTGCTGATTTGCTCTAAGTATGAACAGGCCTTCTTTCGATTCCATGCCTGTAAAAGCAGCTACATTTTATCTATCTAGCTTCTGTGTCGGTGCCTTGACAAGTTTTAACACGACTTCCCATGTTCGCTGACATGTTGTTCAAAGATTAAGCCAAACAGGGGTTTAATTTCTCTAAGTGGTGTGCGAGCCCGAGCTGTGAATCCATGTGAAACGCCGGCGAGCATGTGTTTTGCAAACGCGTGTGTGTTTCCAAGGACCCGAGCGAGTGCATCTTAGTGTGTAATGTGCGCCGGGCCAGGCAGACGCGTGAGGAGGAAATAGCGCTCTCTCTCTTAAATACTCAGATCACCTCACACGCTATCAGCGCACGCTCACCTCACAAATGAAAAGTCCCGTATCATAATGAGGATTACCTGCATGGACTCACATTGCACTTCCCCTTGCAAACAAACGCACACTTTGCGCATTCGCTCATCTGTCCTCGTCCCGTCCTCCCCCTGTCACTCTTTCTTGTACCCATCCTTGTTTTTTCTCCCTCTCTCTGTCACACACAGACACACACACCCCTCCAGTGTCCTAGCTGTCTCAACTTGAGCAGCAAATGAACACAATTAGCCACGGCTCCACAAACACACACTGGGGTATTGTTCTGCTCACACTCACTCAGACCTTAATCTGGTGCTCCGGTGGGACCCCGTGTGTGTGTGTTTGTGCGTGTGTGTGTGTGCAGTCAAGAGGAAGCGTTGCAGAGCCCAGCTGACAGAAGGGGCTTCCAGGCCTTTTTCCCTCAGAGGTTTCCACGACGATGATCAACTCCTCGCGCCTTAGTCCTTGCTGCGCTCGCCTCGGTACCCTCACACACACACACACACACACACTCTTTGAGCATTGGCCCATTCGGCTTGAATGCATTTTAAACACGCAGCCACAGCCTTCGGTCAGAGCCAGATGTTACGAGGTGAACAAAGGCATCGAGTCACAAGTTACTGTTCTCAACAGCAGGTTGAGCCTCGGGTCATTATTAGCACACACACATACACTCCTTCACACACGCTGAGCGGCGGGCCCGCTCACTACGCTGCACATCCACTGACTGCGCTTGTCGTTTCTTCCCCTTGAGCAAGTGCGCGTGCTGCCCGGCTAATTAGACAGCAGGTATCCGCCTGACAAGATTTCTTGCAAGAACACCTACGCAAGTGGCGGCTAATGACTGCGCTTTAAGATGCCTCCCAGGCCTTCGCGGAGCAGGTGGGGTGGGCCTTCGCAGCCTGCACTCTGTTCACTGTCTACAGGCCATGCAGTCGCCACAGTGACACCGGCAGCCTGTGGTTGTTAGCGTCACTGCTAAACAACTAAAAACCAAAGGCGCACCTCAAGGCTCTGTCCTGGGTCCTATATTATTCACAATCTACATAAACAACTAAACGATTAACTGCTATTTTCAGTGCTATTTCTATTCTAGCACTGAAAAATCTTAACTTTCTTTGAATCAAAATCCCTTTTTGAACTGAAGCATGAGTGAAATGGAGAAAAAAAAAAAAGAGATACGTCTGAAGATTCTCAGTGATCCAGGTCAAAACTAAAGCCCTACTTACATGGGACTGGATTTACCTGGGGATCTCCAGTAATTTGTATTAATGAAGGCATAATAATAACTCGGAATGGAAGAGAAAAGTAGCAAAGCCATCATAAGCACGGATGGTGTCAGTATATTTGAGTGAAATACAGAGTTTCCTTTGTTTTTAGAGGAGAGACACAAAAGCTGCCACACAAACTTTTCTAGTACTTCCCTCATATTATTTTTGACTTTGTGAATGAAAGCTATAACGCCTGGGCCCGACTTTGAACCCTGCGCGTCGTGTTCATCATATCATTAGTATGATCTTGTAATGTTTCTACCCTCTGAACTCTCCGACCAGCAGAGCCCTCTTTTTGTCCCACAGCCACGAGGGAAAGGGGACAGAGAGAGTCGCGGCTACGTCTGCCAATTTGACTCTACTGTGTTTACAATGACCTTCCCTTCGGTGTGAGTGCCTCTGTCACCATGACAACTGGACATTTTTTAGTGGCCACTCCAGCTCCTTTCTGCATATCATTAGCGTTTTCTGATGTTGGGGCCATCGCGCGCAGACAAACGCTTTAGAGCTGATTTTGGCCGATTTTTTGACAGTGTTTGATTTGTGAACTAATTGCCTAATGTGTTGCCACTGCTGCATCCCGGCATATTGATGCCAGAAATGTTAATATACATCCATCTAAATTTCTTGTGTCACAAAAATGTGCAAATTTTACTAAAAATGCTCAAAATAGATGATGAAGAAGTCTTAAAATAGGTCTGTTTTGCTATAATACTTCTGAAACAATGTGAGAAGTACATGTTTGTTGACATCTCTGACCATTATAGGATATAGAAAATGGAGTAAGGTGACTTATATGTTTAAATTTTATGTTTCCATTCAGTTTTACGTGTGGTTTTCCGTTTCCACTTTCTCTACTCTCTCAACTTTCTGCAATTATCATCAAGTAAAATTGTGTTTCAGTTTAGACGCGACGCTTTTCACGAGGTCATTTCCATTCTCCCGTGAGCGACAACAAGACGAGCTGAACCCCGTGAACCGCCGCACTGGCATTTGGAGTGGACACCCCCCCCCCCTTCCCCGCACGCGAACACACGCGTCGTCATTACCATCGCTGCGCGGAGCCAGAACTCAATCTCAAAGTGCACCAGATGTGTTCGCTTGTGCAATTATTCCAGCAAAGACATTGGCTCAGATGTATTTATATTATAATGTGTGTGTGTGGGTGTACATACGGTCTTGTTGGAGCTGTAAATGTCTTCCATTTGAGCTGCTGGCTGACCTTCTAGCTCTCAGTTTTTCATGTTTAGCCTTTCCCAGTGTTTTCACCTTCCATGCCAAGTCAACTGTAGTCCCTCCATCTCTCTTTTCAACATTGCAACATTTTTATCTTCCTCTCATCTCAGTCACTCTTTCTCACTGTGGCTATATGTGGCTGACTCGGATGCATTAACAGGGGAGAGGAATAAAGGCGCAAAACGTGCAATTAAAACGTATAATGTAAAAACATATAAATCACACACACACACACAAGCAAGGTGTCTGTCCGTCCAGCGCGTCACCTCCCCGCTCCCTTTACTTCACGTGACAGTAGTGGCAGCTTTGTTTTGGTAAATTGCTGCAGTCATTTGCATACGTCTGTTCTGTGCTTACAAGTTCACATTGTTTTTAATCTGAAAAATATGCTAATGCTTTCGGGGTGCGGGAGACGCGCGCGGCCGTGGCAGGCTTTGTAATAATAGCACGAGGTGAGGGTGACAGAGGTGAGAGCATGTGTTGAATTAATACTCACTGCAACTATTAAGACCATTTGCATTAGCCCATATGCTGCTGCGGGGTGGAGTGCCCGCCCCGAGAACGGATTCTCGAGCGCACACGCGGACTGGCTGTTTTTGTGTTCGGAGAGTAGCGAGCACTTCTCGAGCGTCGAATTACGACCCGGCGATTTGATTAGCTGGGAAACATTCCTGGAGAGCCCCTGGGTGTTGGCCGTCGGGAGCGAGTTGACCCCCGCATCAGCACGAGCTTGACCTCTGTGTTAACTGGAGATTACAGTGTATTAGTGAGGGAAAACAACTATTTGAAATTTTTTATTTTTTTTTTTAAAGCGAGGACACAGCTGAAAAAAAAAGGCAGGGGAGTTTGTGACAAAGAATAAAATCACACATACACTCACTAGACAGTTCATTAGGTACAGTAGGGAATATGAATGAACAGACCTGAACTAAATCTTACCTTTATGAAGGTTATGGAAATCAGCATTTGTTCAAAATAACCCAGGGAGCTCTTTATTTTTTATTTTGAAGGCCGTAGTTTGTAGTACTATTAAATCGGGGTGTGCATTGTATTATTCTGACAGCCCTATTTTAGTCAGTGAGCTAGGCTAAATAACAGAAACGGCACCACAATTATCATACAGTTCAGTCATTGGCTGCTTGGCATAAGCTAATAATCTCATATCTACAATCTATCTTCATTAACTTTTTCTCCTCATTCACTGAATTTCAAGTAATTCCTCTTCAGGCTTCATTTGAAATCATCTTCTCTCTATTCTTCACTTGCTTCTCTATTATTTTTATTTATTTATTTATTTGTTTTGTATCCTAATATGCAACTGAGTGAGCACTACTCCATTTAGATTCAAGCAAATTAAAAAAGAAAAAATTACAGACATTGGGGATGGGGTGTAAGCTTTTCATGTAAAAGTGACAATATGATGATTGTGATAAGTTTAGCCGCCGGTTACAATCTTCTATTCTTCTCCTTTTCACTCGTACTATCCCCCTGCCTGTTTCTCTCTGCAAAGTGTCTCCTTTTCTGTGCTCCTGCCTCCAATTAAATGCGTAGGCGTTTTATCCTATGATTAGTATCTTGGTTGTTCGGTGGGCAGGCTCATTATCTATGCGCCCTGTTAGTAAAAGCCTTAACGATGCCTAACGAGACGTCTAATCAGACTGGTTTTAGCCACAAAGGGCTAATTGCAGCTGTTGCTTCTGTGCTCCGTCGAAGGCTGAAAGAGGCGACGGGGAAAAACCTGTTTGGATTGTCGGGTAATTTTTAAAATGCACACACAAATACACACGATAAAATTACAAATGCGCGCGGCGGCGCTGGCTGCTCGAGAGGGTGCGTCTCGCGGAGGGGTGCCTCTCCGCGGCTGCTTGTCATCACAGAGCTGCAGGTTTGACATAACGGGACGGCGAAAGGGCCAGAGAGGCGCACACTGTAACAGTGCATGCACGCGGTTGATCATATAAACACCTAACACAAGTGAGCACAGTGGAGTAGAGTGTGTGTGTAGCTCTACATTGATGTTCTGATTCTGTGCCAGCGTCACATCCATGTGTCCACGACCCAAGAGTAGGTCGTGTAGATTTAAAATCAAACTAATAGCGACATTTTACAGAAATAGTCCACACTACACGCAAAAAGGATTTAACAATATAAAATATACACATTTATAGCTGCAGATTTCTATTTATATCAGGTATTCAAATCCACCCAGATCAATATTTAACATTTTGGACACAATTACATGCATGATTAAACAACTCTGAGGCAAAACAGAAGTGTAAATTAAGTCATTTATGAATGGATATGAATGCATTCCTCTGCACCTGCATTTAAAACCAATCGCTCAGTCTTAAACACAAACTATACGTTTATATATTATATATATATATATTTGTCACTTGCAATAAACTACTAAAAAACTGCCAAATGCTGTTAATACTAGAAATAAAAATCGATCACAAATCAGCACTATATTTATAATTCTCTAATCTAATTTATAGAATTAAGTACAGGTTCATTTTGTTTATAAATGACTAATTTACCTACTTACATAATAAATCCCTTTATATATGAGTGCTGTTTGTCATGAAGTACATATTTACAGTCCCTCTGAACCATTATCTCAATCACCTGTGTCCCCTGATGGTATTTCCCCCTCCTCCTTTTACTGCATGTCAGTGCCTGTTGAAGCGTTTTGGGTGTGTTGTAGTTGCCACATTTGGCCAGTAGGTGGGGACATGTTCAGCCAGTCAACCCCGTCATGTTGTCTCCTGGTGAATATTGAATATACATTTAAAACAAGATAAAAAAACAAACATAACAGTTTTTTAAATATATTTTTGAGATATTTTAGACTTGTTTTTTACTCAATAAATGACTTATTTAATAAAATTATTCACTGAAAGCTATTTTTTTTGTTTTTCTTTCATTAATAAAACGCCCTTTTGCCAGCTCCACCTCTCCTGGAGTGTATTTTTAATTATTATTATTATTTTTTTTTGTCCTGCCTGAGAGCGTTTATCCGATGGCATCTCTGTCTGAGCGCGAGTTCAGCGAGTCCTCTTTTGTTCACTTCAGTAAGTATGTCTGTGTGTGTGTGTTGACCTGATAATCTGTGTGCTTTATGGAGTGCTGTTCACACATTGGTCTCCACTCTGATCCCAAACCCAAACACACACCTCCCCCTCTTTTATCAACCCCCTCACACACACACAACATAATATCCCTCCATCCTGAGGTGATTAGCACACCTTTTTATTCCATCCTACTTTCTGGGGCGCTTATTTAACTTTAAAACTATTACTTTAAAATGAATTATGCCAAATCATCAAACATGTGTTCCTGTATTAATCTCTAAGGCTTTCAGTTTTTTGTTGTTGTTTTTTTTTTTCTCTTTCTTTTTTTCCCACCCAGAGGCCGGGCCGCGCTGATCACACACTGGATCCTCCGCCCGATCCCAAACTCAAACACAGATTCTTTATCGGGGAACGCACGCTCCCCTCGTAATCCCTCGACGGCTACACCCGTGTGTGCGCGCTTCCTGTGCTAAATGCTAAACAGAGCTTTTTGTGAACGAGACAATCATTTAAAGAAGAGCGGTGAAAGACACAAATTCACATGAGGCCTGCTTTCTTCTGACTATTAAAGTTAAATTTCACTGTTTCCTGTGATATAAATGGAAACGTGACCATTAGATATTGAGTAAAGTTTAGTTTCTGATGTGCAAGAAGAGGTAACGGGAATAACAGCAGCAGTGACATATTTAAGTTCTATTTCCAGCTTCTTTTGGAGTGAAGTTGACGAGGCAGAGCAGAAATAAATGTCTAATGATTAAATGGGTCGCACTGGAGATTTCCTTGTTGATGTCAATTACGTCTTTAATTAGTGCATGTGTAATGTAAATACAGTCTGTTTTGATTGCTCCTGCGCCTCCTGTCCCACAGTAAAACAGATTTTCCCCCTCATTAGGCAGTCACTCCTTCAAGTGCCTCCGTCCCCCAGGACCTGCCCTGGACGAGCCTGCATGTGTGTGCCTCTACTGGGGGGGTAAAAAAAAAAAGGGGAGCATATGGATCTATATGGAGAAATGTTGTTAAGAAATTTAAAAGAGCTGAAATTGAAAGGAAATTACGCGGTGACGGTTAAAAAAAAGTCCCAAATAGCTCAACTTTTTTCCCATAATTCAGCCTCTTTTTCCACTGACGCACCTTTTATGCACCTCAGAATACGTCAAAAAGCATGTAATGACCAACCTTCTTTTATGCGTCCCAGTCTACTGACCTATTCTCTTCAGTCAAACCCTGATTGCTCCTTTAGCTGCTTTCATTGTTGAAGATGTCATTATTTATGTCTCGTCATTGTTCCCGGGGTCTTGTGTGAATGCCGAGGCACATGAAAGGAACAGGACTGTTTCAATAAGCAAGGCTGAAACGTTTCCCCCCCACGAGCGCCGAAAAAGACCGGATTTTGTTTTCCAAGCAGTCGCCGTCTTTTATGCGAACACGAGCGGGCCGTGTGGTCGGCCGCGATGTCTTCACGGGATCTAGGCGTGCAGGCAGGTGTGCGCGCGTTTGAATTGACGCATGCTGGTGACGGGGTGAACTATTATCAGCTTTTTTTCTTTTTTTTTAAGAGTCTGCAAGTGGAAAGTTTGCAGAAGCAAGAAGAATAAAGAGTTCGAAGAGGGATGCTGAGGGTAAAAGAGAGGCAGCAAGGTAGCGAGGGAAACGAGGAGAAAAGAGGGAGAGATGCCATGTGTTGCACACCTGAGCCCTGAGAAAAGGAGGGAGAGTTGCGGTGAGCAGGAGGAGATGGAAGAGGAGGAGGAGGAGGGAAAAGGGGGGGATGATGGGAGAGAATCAGTTCCACTACACGCTCATTACCACCTATTCATCTGGAAGACATCTCTGCAGATCCACTGCTGGCTAACTCAGCCACGCTGGCTCTCAGCGGTCGCTGCGTGTTTGTATGCCTATGTGGGGGTGTGTTAATCACCATATATGTGTGCATATGCAGGCCTGTCTTTGTGTCCCACTCGATATTCTAATAAGATAAATGGCTCCCATTATGACCCATATTTACATTCTGCTCATTTCAGGTCTTACATACGACTTCCTCGCCGCTCCCCCGCTCTTACCTTGAAGGGCATTGACTGCAATTCGACCCCTTTAACATGAAAAACACAAGTCCCTATATTATATTTCCTTCAGATAATGGCAGTTGATGTATGCACGTTGCATCACATGACTTTCATTGGGCCAGTTAGGGTCTTTTAATGTTAAACGGTGCATTGAGTGTGCTTCTTAAGAACAACAGAGAGCCACTTAGAGGCACAATCGGTCAAGGACGTCTTCTTGAAGTTGAATGCTAATATGTACATATGTTTATATATGTGAGGGAAAGCCATTTGACATTTAAGTGCTTCCAGTGGTCTTTAAAGTCCAGAGTGGAGGAGGGATTGGAAATGTAAAGACGGGAGTAATGACTTAGAAGGAGTCTGTTTAATGATATCTAAGATGCTGGTTCAGAAACTGGAAAAAAAAAATAGAGAATAGATGCTCAGATATTTTAATGATTGTTTGTTTTTGTGTATTCTCTGCCCTACCATCCCTTGAATTGCCACAAAGCTAGAAGCACTAGTTGCGCTGACTTCTTCAAAGTATGTTTCCACAGTCTCCAACCTGGTACTTTTTGTTCTGTGAATGTCTTTGAATATTGCATTTTTTTTTTTGTTGTCGTCGTTCGCTAATTTCTGAATTTATCCATGGGTTAGTTTATTGAGGGCGTCCATATATAAAGTAACAAGCTAGTGGACGTTCCGAGCACTGGTTGCCTTGGAAACACTCTTTATTTCCTACCCCAAAGGTTTCAGAGTGAAACAAACTGAACATTAAAATGTTGCTTATGTATGGATGCAGCATGGATGCAGTATTTCCCCTACCATTATATTGCACACACCGCCTCAAAGCCATAAACCTAGGGGAAACACTAAAATGTTAGAAATCAGTGGCTCTCATTGGTTGTTGTATCAACTGCGTCATCTCAAAGTTGTAACCCACTTAAATGGTTCTTTCCCATATCATCGCTACAATTCTACGTATTATATTACCATTTAATAGTCTCTTGGCGCCACATCATTGCTAGAGTCTTGCCGTGTGCACCAGCAAAGTCAAACTCATTCCAATTCATGCTATCAAAGTTTCAGAATATGATCAATCAAACCTTTGTTACACTTACTAAATCTGTGTTCTCTTAGTTGCCTATTAATGTGCTTCTGTGTTGACATTTTTGTGTCTGCATCACCAACCATATGCATGTGCATTTATGTGTGTGTGTGTGTGTGTGTGTGGTGCAGCTGGCAGCCTTGCAGACAGTGTGGGCAGGCAGCACTTCCCTTCCAAAGAGTCGTAGCCTCCCAAATGTTCCCCTCCTACCCCGTCCTTCCCTCTCGCTCCTCCCCCCCCCCCCCCCCCCCCCCCCGCCCCCTCGCTGCCTTCCTCCTCGTCTCGTTAGCTGCTGTTTTTTGTTTTTAACGCGCCGTCCCAATCTGGAGGGACATATGCAGTCGCACATTTCCCCCTTCCGCACATTTCCCCCCTTCGCCGGCGCTCCTAAGAAATTGTCCCACATAAATATCGCAAATTAGTGAGACCAAATGGCCTTTTATGAATTCTTCTGTCACCAGAACGATTTCCAATGGCAGCTTTTATCTTCTCTGTGATGTGCATCTGTTGAAGGAAATAAACAACGGAACAACAACAGATTTTTGCGTGTGAACACATGTTAGCGTTCGAAAAAAAAAAGGAAATCGATAAACGGCGTGTGTTCACAGATGTCTAAACTTCTTTACTTACATAGATTGCCAATATTGTGGACATTGATATGAACACACGGTGACATTCCCAAATTGGGATGTTCTTTCCTGGATTTCCTTCCTAAATAGAGCTATTGTGTCGGAACGAAAGGCCTGCCCAGCCGAGACGCACACAATGTCACCCCGCCAGCTTGAGCATTTGTCCCTATGAGTGTGTGTGTGTGTGTGTGTCTGAGTGTGTGTGTGTGGTGCAGACTAACGTGCCAGAGCCCTCTGCCCCTCTCTCCATCTGCTGAAGCCCCCCAGGCTGGACCAAGGTCACTACTCTGCTCTCCTTTACTGTGTACGTGGATCTGTGTGCACATATTAGTGCGCCGTGCATGAGTGTGGTTGAAAGGTGGAGGGAACTGCACATATTGTAGGAAATGGGGGATATCTGATTACACAAAAGGTATTTCTAATTAGACATAAACCAAAATTGTATTTAATATCATTAGTAAGACTCAAATACTTACTTAATAATGTCCTATTACCAATCAGAGCCATTTTATTGTAAATTAATTCCACTAATTTAACAGTCTTCACATGTCTGACTATGTAGATCTTAGACACGGCACAATCAGTTCCCAACAGAAAGGCTACAGACCAGCTTTCCGCCACAAATATGTGTTGATGGATGCATCTCCTGTCCAATAAAATGTAATCTACCGCCAACAATTATCTCAATTTGTTGGTGATTAAAGGATGAAAACGTCTATTTATATGCTTGAAAAATTAACATCGATAAACACTTTTAACTACAATAAAATATGATATTCTGTGCAGAGCAGTCGTGATGGTGCACCTGCTGAAATCTCAACAACACACACACACGGAGCGAGAGAGAGAAAGAGAGAGAGAGAGCAGAAACCAAACATTGACAGAGCGCTGCTCCTTCTCTCCGTCTTAAGACGTGCTTGTTCCCTCCAGAGGAAACAAACTGGGCACACTGCCAGGCACTAGTCCACTTAGCGGTTAATAGCTCACATAATCACTGCACACACACACACTGACGTGCGCAGAAAGACACACAGACTGTTACAGTACGCACAGCGGACATGGTAATTATTACATCAAATAAAAACAAATAATCAGGTAAATGCAGGCTAAATGAGATGCGCACTAGATGAATTTACTTGCGGGCATGGGAAATATAGGGGAAGCGTGTTGTTTTTGTTCCGTCTTAAAGCTCTTTCAGAGTACTGCGGGACATAGGCCCCGTAACCTACGTACATAGCCTGCACTGGTCTGTCCTGTAACAACACCACCCAAACACTAGTCGGCGCTGTGTCTTTTTTTGCCAGTCAGGTTCGTTTTCGTTTCTACTTCCTGCTTCACTTTCAACAATGGAAACTTTCGCAAAACTTTCACTGAAATTTCGCAGAATACAAATATTTGTATCTCCGAACTTCCACAGTTAACCTTTCCTCGAGCCAGAAGCATCCGGAATTACTAAACCGGAAACACGCTACTACCAAGCGGACACATTTAACAATGATTGCGCATCTGTGTTGTGCCAGCAGTAACTTCCATGGATGAAAAAGGAAGTTAACAACGATAAATGCAGTTCCTCCAACGGCCACTTGAGGGTGGCTCGAAAAGTGAGTCAATAATCGTAGACCGCCATGTTAAAAGGTACGACTTTACAGAAATTAACATGTTTACAGCCTGGGCAAAAACTGTTTTGGTCTCTATAGTTAATCTCTAATCTCTAATAACTCAAAGTAAAGTTTTGTATAATTAAAATCAGTAACACTTTGAGTGACGGGTGGGTTTCCTCAAGGATCCCTAGGTGTCTGCTTATGCGTCATCCACCAGCCTCACTGGGCTTCAAAACCTTATCTGAAATCATATGGGTGGCGTTGCTTTTATTCATATTAAGCAGCAGATTCATACTACAAGTCAATTTTTCTATTTAAAAACAAATGTAGAAGCTGCATCTAATGCTACATCTGGAGTTTAATGCCTGCATCTATCTATTGTTTATAATGTTGTTTTTATACTGTTTCAAATCCTTGCTGCATCCTACTGTTATATATCTTCATCTGATTAACTGTCTAATTCTTAAATTTCTATTGTAAACACCAGTTTGTGTGCTGTACAATGTGATAAAATTAAGTGCTTTCTGAGACTACAAACTCTTCATCAATAATAAGAAGCTGGAGAGGTGCCGCGGGCTGAACTCTTTTTTTGTCTTTTCTAATTAATCTTTTCACCGCACCAGCCACAAAGTAACAGCCTTTTTGTCACGCTGAAGTTATTAGAAAAAAAAAACACAAAAAAAAAACAGAAGGGCTCGTGAAAGTCTCGGGTCGCAGAGGAGCGTGGCTGTGTGAATACGCGAGAGCGTTCCACATTGTGTTTAGATACAGTGTGCGTCTCAAGGTGAGACCATCTCCTCCCTTATCTGTTGTGTCTTCGAGGTGTGCTGCTGATTGGTCGATAGGGACACAAAGACACACACAAGAACACGCACACAGCCGCGTAATTGTTATTCATTAGACTGCAATTCATTGGCAAGCTTCTGATGAGTAGTATCTGGATCTTGTTTTCTCTCTTCTCCAACATAGGTAAACAATAATAAAGCAAATCACTAATAAGCAAGGGTATAGCTGGTATTGATAATGTTTTGTTTCCTCCAATCAGCTTTCAGGGCTTACTGTGCTCTCATGTTTGCAGCGTGTGTCCTGTTTTGGATCTCCCTCATACGTGGACTAATCTTGTTACGCGGTGGCCTGAAGATTTGTGGCGCGAAATTAGTCTGGTGCTAACGAGAGGATGGAGGAAACAGCGTACGTTTGCGCATCTGGGCGGAACTCTGCCGTACAGAGAGCAGGGAACTGTAAGCATGTGACCATGTTCTATAGGAGAGGTAACCTTAAATGACTTCTGTTGAGAGCCAAGTAAAAAGTTGATGAAAATGTGCACAAACTCTGTCTGCAAAAAATGTACTTTGTCCCAACTTTTGTGTACAGTTGTACCTCACAGTATCATCTTCCCATGTGCCTCCTTGCCCTTAACTAAGGCTCTGGGCAGCTGTTAAACACTGAGCAAAGTCAAAAGGTGTCCGGCCCAGAGGAGGACGATGTCCACCATAAAAATGTTTGTGTTAGACCCAGACTGTCTAACACAAATCTACAAACTTGGACGCCATAATACTCACACAAGCTCAAAGCCCGAAAACTTCCAGAGATGCACCTGCTGGTTTCATACACACACATGCAGACACACACACACACACACTGCTGTGCATACAGAGAAATGTCACCTTACTCTTGCAAGCTGTTAGCCAACCGCTTCCATGCCAAACCACTCTGCCCCGCTGGAACGTGGAGCGAGGAAGAGTCTGTGTGTGTGCATGTGTGTGTCTCTCCCTCTCTCTCTCTCTGTGTGTGTGTGTGTGCGTATCCTTTGGACAGCTCTTTAAAGTAGAGAGTTGCCCGAGGCGGAGTAGGTTGAGCGGACGAAGACAGGCAGATAATGGAGGGGCATCTGTGTGCCAAGGACTGCACCTCAAAGTCACTAACAAACACACCCGCGCACAAGCTCGAGTGCATACAAACAAGCACCCAAGACACACGTGTCCCTGCACACACCATATACATTTATATATGCGTACAGTACATCTGTCCTTGTGTGGTTTTATTTCTCATTTCTACATTTATCAGAGACCTTCTCTAAGATGTGTCTCCCCTTTTCAATCTCCATCTCCCGGCCCATTTTCCTTGTTTTTCACCCTTCATCCTCTCCTTCTGCCGTTCTCTCTCTCCCCCCCCCCCCACCTCTCTCCACTCATGTCATATCTCCCTTCAATTCCACATATCTTGAATTAGCTGCAGATAGCTTTAAGTACCCCGCAGTCCACTTCAGATAGGCCCTTATTCACCGATGGACAGATATACGCTATGTGTGTGGGATGAAGTGGGCAGTGTTTTGGAGGGCAAGCACGTTAAAAGGGCCTAATGCGGGGTTGTATGTGTACAAGGGGGCAACTGTGGGTCACTACAGTTTATCGGAGTAATGAATTTCAACGTATTCAGACTCTACTGTGTGCTCCATCACTTTTGAATGTCTCTTCTCAGTTACTGGTCAAATGAAGGGGGTCAGAGACCAACTAGCTTAAGCTAAAAATGATGCGGTAAGTTATATTGGTCCGCATTGGTCCATACTAAAGGTTAAGATTAAGCAAATCACTGCAATTCAATACAATCTGCATGATTAATTACCGTCACGGCGCATCTGTAAGTAGACTCCCGACTCCCATCTGCATTAATCCCAACCGCAACTCTGCTTTGGGTTCTGATGTGTAGATGAAATAAAAGGCTCCGTGCCACGTTCGCCCGTCTGTTCCTCAGGCCCACTCTTCCGTTACGGGGAAATGCATTTTACATTTGGACGGTGCGCTGTATGTTTATGTGCTGCCAAACTGTTTCCAAGCACCTGCAGAACCTGCAGCAGTAGACTCACTGCAGGACACGATATCAGCCAAAAAAAAAAAAAAAAGAAACTGGTTTGATTCGCGCAAATTGCCTACCAGAGTCCACAAGAGTCAGTTTAATAGTTTTAATTCTCAAGAAAAGCCCATTTTGAAAATATCAGTGTGTCTTTTGGGGGATTAGCAGAAGCTGGGTGATTCACAATCACCTTTATGACTATAATAATGGATAATGGGACTAAAGGAGCAACTTTTGATCATGTATTTCTGTCCCCATTGTGTTGATTTTCTTTTTATTCGTGCAGATATTAAGCAACTGGGTCGAAACATAATAGTGTCTCAGAGTCATTTAACAATAACAAGTCTGGAAGAAGCCACATTTAAAGAAAGCCACCTTAAGATCAAGAAAAATCAATAACTCTTCTAGAAGTACAGGGTAATGTAGCGGGAGAAAGCTTTACCAAAGATCGTAGTTTACACACATATATGAGGTATTTTTTGAGAGCTAAACATCTAAATCATTTCCTTTTTACTCCTCAGCTCACATTTCATTCACTCCTTCATTCCTCCTCATCCCCATATTCCACTGATTGACACTCAAACACCCATTACATATGAGGAGAAGGTCAGCAAACACTGCAAGTAACAGCACTTGTTATTCACCTTGTTCTTCCACATACAGGAAGAATCTGCTTCCTGTTTTATTCACAAAGTCTCACAACCTTGAATCCCGTGGAGGAACAGAAACTAAACTCCTGCCCTCCCGCACGTCGCTGGTCACTGTTTCCAGCATGTATCATTTAGCGGGCTGCCGCCGTCGGTGCGCAGTGACAGGCGACCGCCTCAAGTCATATTAAAGAGTAAGTATGATGAGAGCTCGCTCGGCAGGTTTCAGGAGAAGCACAGTTTACTATGAAATGTTGTGGGTGCTTGATACTGAGAGGAATAAAAGATTGCATTTATTATATGTGGCATGGGTCACTCATTGGAAATTGGAAATGATCACCAACTCACACAACTCCGCAGTTTAAGTTCAGCTTACAAGCCGACAGAAAAAGTTGCTGGTGAACATAGTGGAGCATTTAAGGTTGTGATACACCAAGAAGACTGTCGTGAGCATCTGCGACCCTAGTTTTGGTGCTGTGTCCCACACCATTGGCACCACAAGTAGATTTATTTTAAAAAAGCAATTAAGTGCATTTTTTTCAACTTTATCTCATCTGAACATTCAAATCCACAATATATTTGCCCAGCAACATGAATAAACAGTGGATCAACTGACAGATTATAGCTCTTCCTATCTTCCTGGTCTTTGAGTTGTGTTCAAGGTCCGGACCATAGATTGTATACCAATGGACGACGGAACAGCTCTTTAAAAGTGGAGCCAAAGCAAGTAGAGCTCCCCCTGGTGGCTGGCTGCAGTATAGGTCATAAGCTCCACCCCCTCCATGTTAGTGGATGGGACTTGGGCCAAACTGAAAATATTAAAAAAATAATAAATAAATAATTAAGTACAGCATATAATCCAACATTTCTGGTGGCGGTGGAGCAGAGCGCAGTATTAATTAAACAAAAATGCAAGACGGTATCCCTTGGAAACTAGCGTCAATGGCCAGTGAAAGGAAGTAGGGATGCATTGTCCATATTTATATACAGTCTATGGTCCAGACACAGGCGACATCCCAGTTGGCTCTTGTTGCCAGAAGTTTTTTTTTTTAAAATCTGTTTGTTGTGTTCATAATTTTAGAGACCAAAACAGAGCTAAAAGAGAGTGAATAGTGGACGACAATGCAATATAGTGCATTCATAGGTTTGCTCAGAACTGTTTACATCATTTTATAATATTTTCCTGTTCTGTGATATCTTTGTTAGCGAGCTGCGCTAGTTCTCACAGTAAGGTAATAGTGTGAAAAGCAAAAAAACACTATTTGAATAAATTGTACCCCAACACATGACCAGGAGGAGCTTTTTACATTGCCTGCAACCAGTCAGGAAACAGTTTACTTTAGCTGCAACACATCCAGTGTATGTTTGTGTCCATTGTAAGCATTACAGCTCCTTCCATACACTCATTCAGTTCCCTTCTTTTTCAGCGTGCACACACAAACAAGACATCTTGAGGTGTGAATGCCAAATGATCCTGTGTGCGTGTCTTATAGATTAATTTCAGTCTTCAGTCCTGTAATTCACTTTATCTTTTCAATCCTTGCTATTATCCTTTTTGCAGTTGGAAAAGATGCCGTGTTCACCTCTGGCCTCGGTGCGCGTCTGCCAGCGCTTCTGGCTATACGCCTGCCAGTGTGAACACATGTGTGTCTTTGTCTCCTCCAGGGGAGAGCGAGGTGCGTACATTAATGACTGTTTTATGTTTCTTGCTATCCGAGTCTCTTTTATTCATGTTGGCCATGACGGCCTAATATCTGCCTGTCAAACAACTTCTATTCACTCCGCTAACAGACTGGAGACTGATACTTAAGACACAAAAAACACACACCTACGTATATAGCGTTCGTACCCTCCTCGGTAGATTAGTGGGTGGTGAAGGAGCCACACTGGGCATTATGTACTGTTCTTGCTCCAATCAATTACTATTCATTTATTCCAAAGGAGTGACCGTGCCCTGATCTGAAGAGGTATTATAACTAGTGTGTCTGCCTTGCAGTTTATTCAAATCTTTTTAACAAAACTTTGTCTCTGTTTTATTCTCCTCCTACCTCTGTCACCTTCTCGGCTGTGTGTTCACTTATTTCTCTTGTCTGCTCTCGTTTCTCCTCCTCCTCCCTTCCCTCTCTTTTGTTAGCATCTTCTAGATTTTTTCTCCTGCTCTTTGATTACTTCCTTCCCCAATCCTCCCCTCTCATCACCCTGGCCTTCCTCGTTTCTTTTTTGCGTCTTCCCAATCATCCCTGTCTCATCAGTTAAGTCTCTCCTTGCTTATTTCCTTTGCTGACTAGTTTTTCCTTTCTCTGTGTATAATTTACAGACGATCTGGCTGCTATTTCAGTCCAACTCATTTGAATGGTCCAGTTTTTCCACTGGTGCATTGGTAAATTTTTATCGCAACTTAAAAGGATAGAGTGTTCCAAGCATTTGTTCAGCTGTACATTGTGGGTATAAAATGTCCACTCACACTGGCTTATGCTTTTTAAAATAACGGTTGGAGAAATGTAGAAAAATAGTAAACGGGCTAAATTAACTTTGGCAAAAGTCCATAGGGAATACTTGAAATTGAAAAGAACTGATACTACTTTCATAATAGTTTAATACAAGGCTCTGCTTCCGACCTTAAATATTGGTTTCAAGAGTATCTGTGCACTAAAACCATAAAAACAAGTAAGCAAAATGGAGAAGGAGTGTGTTGCCTGATTGTCCGAACGAACTAAATTCTCAATTTAGTGACAACTGCAAATGGTCGACATGTGTTGTGGCCCAGGATGCCAGAAAAGTTGGGGACAAGCAAAGGGGAAATCATTTTATAGGATTCCCAAAGGTCCCGCAAGATGGCAGATGTGGATTACTGCAGTGAAACGCGCAGGAAGTAGGCACGAGAAAACGGAGCGGTGGGATCCCTCAAGAAACGGGTTGCGCTTGTGTAGCGATAACTTTATATCAGGTACAGAACCAGCTTTTTCCAAGTGTAATGTCTTTATTTATGTTTTTAACACAATGTACAACAAATTTCTTTTCATAAAGGCAAGTTAGGCTAATATTTATAACCTGGATTGCAAAGGGGTGTTGCTCAATCAGCACTACTACAACTACTCACAATGAGAAAAAAAAAAATTGGGATTAAGCAGATACTTGTTTTTGTAGTTGAACCTCCTCAGAAAAATTCTTCAGTGTAAGCTTTCAGTGACTGAATATGGCGGTGTCAACAAAAACAGCCACATGACACCCGGAGCTCTACAGAAAAACTGCTAGCCTGGTCTTCAAAGTCTACAAAGCTAGGGAAGGGGCAGTCCCAGAATCTCCTCACATCAAATTGCTAGAAAGTCAGCACAACTCATCCCCATATTAACACAAAGCTGTGTGCGTGGTCCCGTCTCATTTAACGCTCAACAAGAAAAATGTCATTTTAAAGGGCTTTGCACCAACTTTGCCTCAATGAAACCTACAGCAGACAGAAATGCTTCATTAATGACATATTTTGAGACTGGATCTTCATTCATTTTAAAGATTGCTTTTAAAAAAAGTCATTAAGAACATTGATGGTTGGAGGATTCCTCCTGTGGCTGCCCTGATTTTTTAAAATCCCTGACACTTTCACCCCCCGAACTCCCACCGCCCCGCCTCTCCACTCCATTGTGTCCATGTAAAGTATGCGGTAAAGCCTTGTAGTCCTAATAACATCCAATTTTAAGCCCTTCACATCCATTACCAACAATACTATTATCCCCCCTCCCCTCTCTGTCTCCCATACACACACTGCATTAGCCTTGGGGAGAGAACAATATGTAGTGGTGACATTGGTCTAAATGGACTGCTTTATGGCGTGTCTGTGTGTTTGTAGTTTGTATTGCGTGCCTATGTGATTTGAGGGGGGGTTAGGGTTAGGGGGTAGTTTTAGAGAGACAATAAAATACAGCATTCTACATAGTCAAATGTTTGATTGTGCCGTGTAATTATTTGGACTTTTACACATTTTTTTCATTAACAAGGAAGCATGTTTGCCTACATCCTGAAGACCGATCCTGACTTTCTGTACATTCATAAATAGAATCTGAACCCTTATCTTGTAGTATGCATTAATTAATTTGAAAAAGAATGTATATATCTTTCCAAACATAGTACAGATTGTGTATTTAGAGTCGTTTTCTTTCAACAGATCTACGTTTCATCTCTTAATAAAAGGAAAATGCTTCTTTTAAGGCCACAATATTATCAAAAATTGTATTTAGGGTGCTGCAAATATACAGAATCAAGCATATGTAGAACTTTAAAATGGTGCATGGGGCAGTGTCAGTGGTCTAAAAGTTCCAACACCTGCAGACAGTGTATTGCTTTGAATAGTGAGACACTTTTCATTTAGCAAAGTCCTAATTAAGACTGAGCCACAGGAGAGACAAAAGATAATTATCATAAATGAACAGCAAATACACACCACCCCCCACCATGCCCCTCCCTGCCCTTTTGAAAAAGCTGTTATTATGTGAGGGGGGGGTAAAACTGATACATGAAATGGATGCATTAGTGGAATAATCTAATTAATTGCATTATGAAGCCATTCGGTTTTCGGGAGAAGAAGCTTCTGAGTGGTGCTCTGATGAGGAAATATTTGTACGTGTGAAAGGGATCGTTTGAATTACACTCCAGGTTTAAGCTTGCACAATCAACTTCGTATCTTCGCTGATGCATTCATGCAAAGAATTCTTGTGTGATACTGAATAACTGACACTAGCTGCACTCTTGAGCCACAGCAAGCAATTAAACGGAGCTAAACAGGCTCGGAATACAAATAATTTCACACGAGCACCTGAAGGCACCAAAGAGGAAGAATTTTTGATGGATGCTAAAAGTGGACTCAAGCAAAAACCACTGGTCAACGGCTCAATGGACTGAAGTGCAACTGGTAGAATTGCTAAGAAAACCTACAACCGTGGTTCTCTGGTGACAAATCATAATAACTGGTGACCCCATAATGTGTTGGTTTGAAAAAGCAATTCTTGAAGGTGCCACCAAAGATTGCCATCAATGTGGAAAGATCCCGTATGGATCTGAACCGAACCGTGGGGTTGGTGTATCATCACATCCCTTGTTAACACGTTGCGCTAACATGACAAACACTGTAAAACAGCAAATGGCTCCATGTTAGCACTGTCATCAAAGCGATACTGTGGCTGAGTGCAGCGTAAAACAAATTGTGTATTTGTTCAAGGTGTTTCTTATCCATTTCTTTTCTTCTAGGAGCGTAATCCATCTTCCATGAGTAGGTTCCCCCTACTCATTTCTCTCATACATGTTTTTAATCAAAACTCTATTTTACTAAACTATTCAACCTCTCTCCATCTCTGTCCTTTATGCTTCGACCTTCCTTCCTCCGTTTCTTCAAAGCCACATAAGACAGCCCCCTTTCTCTCGCTCCTGTTTTCCTCTCCTCCTCCCTGCCCACTCTCATTGTAAGAACCAACAAGTCTGTCAGACGGAAAGAGGTCAGACTTCTTATCCGAGCTTCATAATGGTTTTTCTGAAAAGCGGAGCACCGTGCATCGCAATAATTAGCAAGCCATCGGACAATAGGTGGCGCATAATCAGTATGGAGATGTATGCTGTCTGTCTGTGCCTTTCCCAAACAAAACTAAACACTCACTGTATTTCATCTTCCTTGGAGTATGTATTAATTTGTGGAGCTTTTCATTCTCTTTCTGTCTTGTGTCTAATTTTGTCCCTCACTACTAAACATTCGTTTTCTCCCTTCTTTGCCCCTTTCTCTTTTGTTCCTCTACTTTTTTTTTTTTCTGTGTCGCTACTAAAACCAGATTTTCTTTTCACTGAGGTGATTTCACAATACCCTTCAAAACCTAGGCTTACTTTAATTCATGTCACAGCGAGGAGATGTTGGTACTATATGTGCTGGAAAACGCATATGTAAGGTCAAGGGTTTGTGGCTTCGTCTGATGTTCTGCAGGGTCGAGAGCAGTAAGTCATCACCTGTTGGCTCCGAGACAGCAGCACCTACATGCTTGAACCTCTTTAACCTAAATGGTTCCTTTAAAATTTCCCCTTGAAAGTTAGTTTCCATACATGCATGCGTTTGCTTGTTCCAATGCTGCGCTGCAAACGTATGCGAGACGTACAGTTGGAGAATTATTCAGAATCAAAGAGAATTGTCGCCTTCATATGCAAATGGTACGGTATACGGTGAAGCATTAGGAAAACCAAGGATGGTGGGACTTTTAACTACTTAAATCTATACAAATGTCTTCTTTTATCTACATAAATGTCTTGAGCATTTGCATATGTTCTCATTGTGCATGCTCTGAATAAAACCACCGCAACCTGTCAATGGTGAATGGTCAAAGGAGGAGTGTGTTTTGACTTTGGAGTCGAGCTTGGTGAAAAGTTTATAGTATGTTCTTGGCATTCTTGACTCATTAGCTTTAGAAAGTGTTTTGGATGCTGGATGCAGTTGTTTTGAAGAGATTTGAAGTGCTTCTTTTAGTCTAAATGTCAGTCAGACAACCTGATATATACTTAAGTACATAGCGGGTATACATTTCAGTCTAAGACTAAAGGCTGAGATTTCAGTTACAATTGCTTCAAACTGTGGAATTACCATCAGTATCAAGGTGACTGATTCAGATTTATCTACCTTTGACTGCCAGTATACTCAATTTGTGTAAGGCTAGATGAAAGATTGATACTTTTTCTCTACCATTCTTCGCCATTTACACAAAACATTATGAAAATTGGTTAGCAAGGACGTTTGCGTACTTTACTTAACGTTTGCCTAGACTGATTTAGCAGAATACATGTTGGAGAAATTAATAATATGGTTAGGAAAATGTATTTATGTAAAAAAAATAGTGTTCAGGGGATACTTGGCTTGTACAAAGTAGGCTTACTTGCTTGGCCGGTTAGGGCTAGGGACGGGGCAGTGCTACAACCCACGTCATTTTCTGTATCACACTGGTTTTAGGTAGGTATTAATCGTGCCACTTTTATTGGTTCTGGAAAGGCTGTTCAGAAACTATAAGACACACTCAATGTTTGTGAACTGTCTCTTCCTCAACCCATGAAAGACAGCAAGTTAATATCTAGACCCGCTCCTTGAGCGTAGTGGATTTGTTGTGGTATGGTAACTGGGTTCGACTTGGGACCCAGTTAGCAGCATGGGATATTTTAAATGCTAAATATTGTGAAGTGTAAGATATCTGATGTTGCAGAATGTCCTCTACATAACCACTGCTGAGGTAGGGAACGCTCACCCAGAAGCCCGAAGCTTCAACATACGACAAATGTGTAAAAATGCTTAAAGTTGCTTAGTTAAACTTTTACTCCGTATTTTGTAGTAGCTCTGATTGTTATCAAGCTATTGCACACATAACTGTTCATCAGGTATGAACTACTCAAATATTGTGAGAAATAACAGCAAAAGGAGAAATGTTGTCTACGATGCTAGAAATGTTGCAAGTGCTTGAACTTTCGGCGAGCATGGTGGCAGAATTTTAATTACAATGAAGAAGTCATCCGCGCCCTCACTTTTTAAGTATTTTTATTACAAATTTTGCATTTTAAACCGTGGAATGTTGTGAAGTGTCAAGAGGGAATGGCAGAAAATATGATTACGATGTAAAATAATTAACATCAGAAGGTTACGATACTTGAAAGACAAGTCTGAGGGAATGATTTCGCCGGATACAAAAGGGACAGCATCAAATTTATGAGGTAAACAAACGTGAATAAATAAAAAAAAATAAAATACTGTTGTCTTCAACTCTCTGGATTAGTGCTTTTTTTGTTAGGAGGACATAATCTTCCTGTCTCTTGTAGCATCAGAGGAAAGTTCAATAAAAGATGACCTCCGTGATTGAAGAGCAATTAAGGAATTTGTAAAGAAGCATCGTCAAAAAAATAAATCTGGAAAGCACTATTGAAAGCTGGACATCTTCCTTTAATTGAATTAGTGGGGAGAATAATAATAATAATAGAAATAAAAAAGTTAATTTGATTTTTTTTTTCCCTGGTTTTGGTGACCCTTTACAAGACTGTAACAATTTGCATAAAGGCACGGCTATGTCTTTTTAGGGCCAAACCAAGGTCAGCACCTTCCTATTTATCTGTCACTGCAAATTTCCAAGGGACGCTCACTACTTAGCATTGAGAGTTTGAAGTGAACTTGGAGTTTCCTTGAATACGGCCATTGGTACAAGCAGAAAATGTATTGACACTGTGTGCGGCGCGGTGCTGATAGAAAATATAGATGTTATCACTCTTGAGGACACGCACAGCTCTGATTATATGCAATCCCACACTGCGACATACTGCCCATGCTTTAGTAGTAAGCCTATTTCTTTCTCTTTTTTTCTTTCCCTTTTTCAATTTGCATATGGGGTCATTAATTTTCTCAAAGCCGCGGACTTAATGAGTGGATGGCTGAGAAGCTGAACAGGATGCAAATAATAACATTTGATAATGCAGAGCCACAAAAGAAGGGGGAGAGGCTTCCCATTCACCGAGACGGGACTTGAGGTAAATATGCACAGTAATTATATATCAGTGCACTTTAATTATGAGGCTACACGGGGAGCGAGAAAGAGAAAGAATGAAAGAAAGAAAGATGGACAGAAACACAGTGAATTAGACGTAACAGCATATAAATTAAACATCTGAAATAAAGACACAATGAGGGAGAGGAAGAGTGGACTGAGAGAGGAATCAGTGGAAATAACAGAGAGAGCGACAATGGTTAGAAATAGATGGATAAAAACAGAAAAAGTTTGTGAATGCTTTGGAATTAGTCAGATTCCTGCACTGATTGGTCTTAAAATGGGATTGATCTTCATCTAAGTCACAATTATAGTCAATCTGACTACACACAAACAGTTCCACAAACAACTAACTCTTCAAAGGCTACCTGGAGTTAAAATGTTAAATAAGGTCGTACAAAATAGTTGCTGTCAAAAACTGTTCAACTAAAGTCAGCTAGTTGGTAAGGCCCACGCCTAGAGCGCAACAACCTTCAAAGAAAAGGCTCCATTATCATTTTCTGCTGACCTGGACAATCATTGTGTGTTTACATCAACACGTTTCTTTGAAGTATTACATAAGTAAATGTTAATCAGAACAACTATATTTAAAGAAAGGAGTTTTTTATTCAGCTATGGTGGTATATGCCTTAAGAGTTAATGAGTGCAACTTGCTCATTTTTGTTCATTCCTGAAGCCCTCTTTCCATTTTTCTGTCGAAAATAGTCAAGATGACCAATTTTGGTTTTCCTTTCTGCTTTTCAAGGTTCTTCTTTTGTTTTTCAGCAGCCACGCGTAACATAGCCTCGACCGCCATCTTTTGATGACTCTACGCAGCCTCGTTTCTTCACTCCAACATGGAAACACAGCCTAAACTGCTGCTACTTTCCCTGTGTGCGGGCTCCCTGGAAAGATCGCACCAACATCTCAATGTGATTTCAATCCTGAAGGCAAAACACAACTAGCTACAATCTTTGTGTCTTGACTTTAACCCAGTGAGATGCTGCTACATGACCTGAAGGGTGCTGTTCAAGCCATTCATCCATCATGTCTTGATGAATAAACACAATTCCTCCTTGCCGTTGTGCATAATGTCTAAAAGCTAAAGCCTCAGCATGCACTGAGTGGTTATTGGAGGTGTCCAATAAAATACAAGTAATCAGTGGCGGTTCCAAAGGATTTTTGCAAATGTATTTACAGCTTGATTTCCAACCACAGACTCTTATCTTAGCTACGGCCATCAACTGATAACAAAGTAATCTCTTCAGTAAATGGTACTTTTTAGAGATGAGAATCTTGAGTAAAAGACAAATCAATACACTGAAGGAAGAGCCTGTTGTGCACTCAAACATGTGTGCTCCCTCTCTAAGGTAGCATAACACGCGATGGACGTATCAACTTGATATTTTCAAGAATTCAACTACTGGATGGGATTTAGACTGAAACCAATCCAAGGATCTGGATTCTATAAAACCATCAAACCTTTAATTCAGTCCTAGTTTGTCTCATATGTAAGGTCATTCTTTGCCACATGTATACAGTACACCCTCTGGGAAGTCTCTACACCTAATTACACACACACACAAGCAGATTTTACTCTTGACGAGACAAAAATAAAAGTCAGTGCTCCTTCATGTCGCAATCAGTCGTCCTCTTTAACAAAGAAAAAGCAAGAAAAAGAGAGGAGAATCAAACATGTGACCTAGATCCTAGATACTTTTACACGTTAAGTCATTGAAGAAAATATTTTGGACGGATGGCTGGATAGACAAAGACAGGGAGAGCTCTTCAGAATGGGAATGAGGAGGATGAGGAGTGGGTATGGAGTGGACAGATGTGGTCTAATGTGTTTTGGCCCGCTTACTGCATGGACAAAAAGCACACACACACACGCACAGAAACACACAAGTCAGTTGGCCAACATATCTGTTATCTCGTCCTTTATGTTACACACTGGTGGAGGAAAGAAAGAGTACGTCTTCCTCTCTTTCATTTACTTCTTCAGTCTTTAGTGTCTCTTAACCCTCCATCGCATGCCGCCGTGTGTGCAAAACATATATTGTACACACACGTTCCCTGTTTACATGGAAAGAAAGCTAATGTGTCATCCAGCCACCTAGTGCATCCTGATTTCAGCCAATCACACAATTAGAGAGCTGATGACCCATCTGTCCACATGATTGGCTGATGGATGTGCCTGAGTGTGTGCGCGCGCGTGTGCCTGCGTGCGCCTCAGTGTGAAAGGGTCTGACGAGCCCCCGAACGCATCAAGCCAGTGACAATTTTCTTTTGTTACCCGCAACCACCAACATTTTCAGAGAGAGACACAGAGCTAATGCGAGCCCGTGAACAACTTAATAGCACTTGAACCAGTTTGCCAACTTGGAGAAATGATTTCATTCAATTAGATAATTCTCCCCCTCTCCCTCTCCCGCTCGTTCTCTTGTTCTCCGGAATGAGTCATTTGTGATATAATAGCCACATAATGGCTTGAAAGCGGGTTCGGCAGGAAAAAGACAGATGTAGGGCGAATAAAAAGTGAAATGGCGAGGCGGAAGAGGCTCGGGAGTCGACGCAGACGGGGCGTATAGAAAACACACACATGCATATACTGTACACACACACACACACAGCTCCCGCTCTATTTGCTGTCCATTAACAGTGTGTGGTGCACAGCGATAGGAGACGCGATAACATCTTCTCCGATGGTATCTGTTATCGAAGTACACGCGTCCTTCAGGCGTCCATCGTGCTATCGCTCCTCTCATCTCTCCTCTATCTCTCTTGCCATCCTTCTCCCTCGCCTCCTCACCTTGCCTCTCCTCCGTTATTCTCACTTCTTCCTTGTTTGATTCCGCCACTCCTCTTTCCTAATTTGACGGTTTTCTGCATTACTTTGCTGATAGTGATCGTCGGCGGGCCACCAAGAGAGTAGGGTCAATCCATCCTTACAAGGCACAAGGATACAGTGGGACCTTTATACATATGAAGACAGCTTACGCAGCAGTGATTAACAGAACGGGGTCGGAGCACACTGACAAAGAATGGAAGCACCACGGCATGAAGACAAATATTAAGGTGTTGACGATGGTGCTCTTCTTGGGAACACCAGTTACTATAGTCAACAAATCCACTCAAACCTGCTGAAGAAAACCAGTCTAAATGAAAGATCAGGACACCTGTGTCGTGAAAGAACGTAACCCTCCACACCAGTAGGTGGCAGTAATTCATCATTGAAAATGGTCTACTGCTGAAGATGAAGATGATGTTGTTGTGAAAATATTTGTGCCTTTGGATGTTCAGATGAGATGAAGACGAAAGATTTCAAGAGCCTTCTCCTAGACCGACTCCTTCCATCACCGCTGGCGGGATTGTTCCAACGGTACGACGCAAATCCGCCAAAGCTAGGGCCGCAGACAATCGCAGACTGCCCGACCGCCGGCTTTTTCTGTGTCACGGCCACCCAGTCAGGGATTTTATATTCACCGTTGATGAATTAATCATCTCAAGTAAGTGTCAAGTCTCAGCAAACTGCGGTGGAATGAATGGGGGACCAACGGTCGCCTTGAAGGTCCGAATAGCTTCCCATTCTCCTCCCTCTACATGATTCTGTGGGAATGTTTCAGCAAAACCTTGATCCACAACTGAATCTGTCATACTTCCATTCATATTTCCTGTTGTTTCCAGTGTAAATGATGACTCTCTAAGTGAAAGGAGGAACAATGCTTTGTTGAAACCCTCTAACTCAAGCAAATGTAGGTGTTATCTCTTACAATATTTAACTGCAGCAACACAATTATGTTTGATTTTCTGCGTTCAAACCGTGCTCCTTGGTAACAGTCCGGAAACCGCACGCGCTGCCTTGTCCCTCGGTGACTTTAACCAGCGCAGCGCGCGCACATGCCGAATTCAATTTCTAATCAATTTCTACATTGTACTTCAAGTGGTCTCTTCAGGTAAAAGGCTGAATTGGCCGATCGCTTCCATCAAGGATTTCTGCCAAGTAGTGTACTCTGCCGAGAAGAGGAGGAAGAGGAGGAGGGGGTGGACGTGATGGAAGACAACTTCTCTCTCTACCTCCTGTCTTTCTCCTTTTCTTCCTCACCTTTGCCCACACACACACACACACACATACATGTGCCGCTCCTGCAGGACGCAATCAAGCTCTTGTGGAGAGGTTGGAGTAGTTCATGCGAGCGTCACGCTCTGAGTGGTTACTTGAGTCAGGAGGTCATGTCTTAGCCAGCACCCCCTCTTGCCCCTAATCATCCTCCATTACCTTATTTGCGTGTGTGTGCGCACGTAGAAGCCTGGGAGTGTGTCCTTTGCTACATGCGTCTGCAAATCTTTGAATATGTACTGTTTGTCTCCACATATGCGTTTATGTCCCCATGAAAAATGTGTGTTTGCATATGAATGCTGCAGGTGCAAGCGCGTGTGTGTGTGTGTGATAGAAGAGCATCCTCGGAAAACCGGCGGGGGCACGGGGGTGACGGAGGAGATGAGGGGAGAGGGACGGAAGAGATTAAGGAGGTGACGGGTGAGACGGCTGATGGGAGGGAAGGAGCGAGTGCGAGGAGGGGAGCGAGGGCAGGAGGAGGCCAGGGGTGAGGCGGGGACGTGAAGGAGGGATGGAGAGAGGGAGGAAGAGAGAGCTCTTGAGAGGAAGAGGGTGGTAATTACTTCAGATCCGTCTCTGGCTGTCTCTTTCACTTTGAATGAGTTTGTTGAGTTTGAGGAGATAAAATGTGGCACGGTTGAGAAGAAGGCCTCTAGACGCTTAGCGTTTCCCAGCAGTGGTGTTGCTCTGCAGATCAACAAAGACTTTGGAAATGACACCAAAGTCATCCTCCGTTCTTTCTACATCATTAAAGTAATGTCGGTACAATGGTGGCAAAAGCAATTTCGGCAAATAAAGAATGTGCAATGAGGTGTTTTAGTTTGTATCTGACCCCTGATCGGTTCATCCACTGACTAATCTGCATGGGTTAAAGAACATTGATGTGCATGGGTGACAGAGTGGAGTAAATACACCTGTGTGTTTGTGTCGGCTGAGCTGAAGTTTTATTGTTTTTCAGTGATTATGAAAGTTTAAGTGCAGCATCTAGATTTTGTACTAGATGCTAGAAACAAACAAATCAAACATCTTCAGCTTTAAGACATGGACTTAAAGATTAATCCACAGCTCCAACTATTTTCCGTCGCCGTGATAAGCAAATCCTTGTCAAACTGTGCATATCCGACCAACTTACCAAAAAAGAAAAGCTGCAGCCAACAGTAATGATGTATAGTTCAACCTATGACCGTGCCCTTGTCAAAAGTCTACCACTGTACCAGCTGATGGATGGAGGGACAGCTAGAAGGATGGAGACAAAAGAAAGGCGGAGGGAGAAGAGAGGAAGGAGTGATGGATGGAGGTGGCGTCGAAAGCGCGGGACGGAGTGATTGATGGAAACGGAGAAAGATCAGGAGGAAACGGCAGGAAGCAGGAAAAAGACAAAGCCAAGAGGCACCGTGCGGCCGGCGTGGAGGCGGATTCGTTTTTTTTAAGACGTGCGCGAAAGAAGACGTGCGTTTCTAAGGGTTAAGAAGGTGCGGAAGTCAACTCGTCTTTTTCTCCGGCAATAAATCACTCTGTGAGTCACAGCAGGAGCAACAGAAAAAAGCCCTCTCATCTGGCTCGTTTCCCTCCGTCCTCTCGGCCGTTCTCTCGCTGCTCCGCTTTCTCCTTTACGCCACGGGATCCTGTTCTTTGACAAAGGGCTAAAAAATGGAGTCAAGAGGTGGCAAAGCCTCCAACTGGAGGAGCATCTTGCAGGATGGCGGGGGTTGCCCGCGTGCCGGGAGACCAGGTTTCTGTCTGGCTCGTGATATTCTCTTCCTTCAGGGCTTAAAAGACAGTGAAGCGAGCCCTTGTGAAAATGAAAGGTTTCTATTTTCATGCCGCAAACCTGATTCTGCACTCATTAGAAACATTACAACATTGATGAATACACAATGAGAAACGAAGCTCAACTAAACATCTTCAGCTTTAAAATCGTCAACCTGACAAACGTCTTGAGGCAAGCACCCTCACGGCCTCTCATTTCTTTTCTGTGGCACCTCCCTGGTGACCATCTCTAAACAATCATCCAGCCTGAGCATCTCCAAGACTCACACTACACCCTGAGAGCTCCCTCTCTCTCTCCCTGCCCTTCTCTTCTCTCTCGTCCGTCCTTCCTCCTGCCCCGACCCCTCCACTTTATCCGCGACCTCTCCGTAAACTCCGTCCGTCGCGTCCTCGGCGTCCTCCCTCCTGGGAGCGTTTCGCTCCAGCCCACGTGCTCAGTGTTTGCTCCGCGGGGACATTCTTTGTGGAGTGTGTCACCTTTTAAGAAGAACAGCAATCAAACGGTGTTTCTATCTTCTTCAAGCCTCATCCCTCCCTCTTTCCAGCGGATTAACCCCATTTATTTGTTCTCGTCGTCCGCTGGGACGCGTGCTTGTTGTCTCGTCTTTTATCTCCTCTTTCATGTCCTTCCTTTCTCCTGTCTTCGCAGCTGTTGTCATTTGAAAAATGACTGAGAGCATTAGTTATCAGCTCTTTCCCAGTGTTTACAGTGCTTGTAAAACATGGAATATATATTTATAGCCGTATAAGACAGAATATGAGTCTTATATATGTGCCTTCATGTAAAACTGGAGATATATTACCTCCAGTGGAGCTTGACAGACAGAAAATAGCCATTTTTATTTTAATATAAAGAGATATAGGAAACATGTTTTAGCATTATTAAATTGTGGAATTATTTTGAATCTCCCTTCAATTTTAACATCAGTTAAAAACAAGTATTCAAGGAGACCTGCTCTATTTTAAACTGCAGCAGCAATGGAAAACATAAGAAGGCAATTTGTGATTGACAGAACAAATGGACAGGATCTCCAATCCCCCTAAGATCGCTGCAGAGTGCTTTTAAAACAATACCATTTCCATCTCACATAAAACAATAAGAAAGGAAACTCTCCTCCTTTTTCTATCTGACTTTCCAAGCAACTTGGAAGGTATTATTCCCCACCGAGAACCACATTGTTCCAGGAAGTATAAATAGAAATCAAGATAAAGTAACTTGGAGACAAAAACTTTTTCTTTTTTTTTCTTTTTTTCCCCTTTAAAGTGAATCCACTTTTTAAAAACCATCTTCGTCCGCGGAGTCCAAAGCGATGAGCCGGGGAATAAACTTCCACTAATGCTCTTCCATGTTTTCCTTCAAACGGGCCTTCAGTCGCAGTAAAAAGGACGGCTGTCTTGGCTGCCATTGCGCCGTATAGACAGACGGTATGGCACTAGAAAGAGACGTGTCAGAAACCATATGCTCGCTTGAGCACAATGGCCGTCACGTAGCGGCGCCTATCCTCAAGACGACGCGGGCAGACACACGCATTCTCATCACGTATGTAAGGCGACGAAAAGCAGACGGCGGAATTTCCTCCATTCATTTTAAACGCATCATCTTAGCTCCTTTCTTTTCTTGTCTTTCGCTCCCTCGCTTGTTTGTCTCCCTCTCTCCTCTGTTTCTGTGCCATGCAGTGAAAACAGGACGCGTGTGATAGACCGGGAGGCACCTCGCCGTCCCTGGACACCACCGGTGCGCACTTTTGCATGTGCTGTTTCTCTTTCTACGCGCGCGTGTGTGTGTGTGTGTGTCAGCAAGATAGATGGACGCAGCTGTCAGCCCAACACTTCCTGTTGTCCCCTCCGCTGACCTTGCGCTAACCTGGAAGTATTTCTCAACGCTGGGGCCCAAGTCTTCCTGTCTGGAGCCGCTCCAGAGCTAAGCAGCTTGCCGCTCTCACACAAATACACGCAAACAAATGGAGGGATGTGCTTTTGTCTGAAGAGCCACTTAGAAACGGGAAAAGGGAAACATGTCAAACGACATCAGATACGCTCCTTTCTCTCTGTGCTCCTCTTTGTGTGTCATCATTAGTGCAAAGCGTGGCCTGACCTCAACCTCGCTGTGACCACCTGGTCCTGCTTCAACCCTAATAAATCACTCTCCTTTTCGAGGATATACATTTGCAAATGACAACAATCCGTGTCTTCGGCATTGTCGTGAAACGCGCTCCTCTCCCCGTCCGTGCGGAGATGAATAAAAGAGCAACACTAAATGAATAACTAGTTGTATGAATAAAAACAAAATGTGACCAGCGTGAACGGCCCTCCGGATACTGCTCAAGTGCGTGCTGCATGCTTATGTGAGGGAGGGGGGGCGGTTTCATGCATCTCGGTGTCAACGCGCGAGGAAGTGCGTGCGTGTCCAGGGGCAGGGGTGGAGCGCGGCGCTCCACTCGAGAGGCCTTGTCGGGCGCCGAGGCCCGGGGCTCGCCTGAAGGCACAGCCCGTCTGGAGGAGCCCTTGGCTGGGTAGCAGCTGAATAAAAGATGGGAGGGAAGTGTCAGTCTGGAAGGCCAGGAGCGCTGGGAGGCCCCACGCCGAGCTGATGCCGACAAACAGATGCTAGCTGGAAAGAAAGGAAGGAAGGAAGGAAGGAAAATGGCAGAAGGAAAGAAAAAATACAAGAAGATAGGGAAGAATTTCTATTTGTTGATAACGTCTTTGTAAAAATAGACGGCGGTGAAACAGAAATCTGTTAGCTCTGCTCATTTTCTCCACCTTGAAGGCTTTGCCATGTGAATCTAAAGTGATGTTTTTGTTCATTTTAATGTTATATCTGATTTATCATTATATATTATACACTGATCAGCCACAACATTAAAACCACAACATTGACCATCTTGTGAATCCAATGTTCTCCCAAACTGATCAAGTATCTGCAGGATGCAACCCCATCCCCCCATCTCTCCGCGCTGTAAAACATAGCTGCTCGAGTCGTAAGTGCGTGTTAATGAGTTGAGTATGTGGGCAGGGTTGAGTACCGCGTACACGCGCGCGTGTGTGTGTGTGTGTGTGTGTTTATGTCTGTGTGCGCGCGCGTGCGGCGTTTTGCATTTGAATGGAATCTGAAGAGCCCCCCCAACGTGTTTCACTAGCACTCTGCACAAACACAGCTAGTGTTTCATAGACACCTTTCACACCGCCTCAAGTGCATGCACGTGTGCGTTCAGACACATTACCAACGATCGGATGGAACAGGGATGTGGGTTGTTGTTATGAGATGCAGCGCTAGCATAAATAGGCTTTTGTTGGGTGGTAAATTTTTCTTTACCTTGAAGAAATCAGCGATTTTATTAAATTCTGAGGCAGGCCAGTTATTTAAAATGCAGGTCATGAAAGCTTTTTCAAATCTTGTCTCTGCTTTTGTTCTTGTAAATTGTTGGATAATTTTATTCCACAAAGTATGAAAGTAGGAAAAATAGATCACACAATGTTTAGTTTTAATTAGATACAGCCTAAAAAATTAACTTTTTAAAACTATATTAAGCTTAGGATATATGGAAAACACTTAAGGCCTGGTCAGACCTCGCATTAAGATCTGATCTGGGCGATCCGATCACGTAAAAAGCAGGTGTGAACACACGTACCTAAAGCTGGACGCTACTGACTGGATAGCCTGGATCGGATCTTAATGCAAGGTCTGAAATTATTAAATATAAAAGGAGCAATGGTAAAGGACAAGAAAATAGCAGAACAGAGGGAAGAAATCCAAGAGCAATAAAGTTTAGAAAAGCTTCAATCCAACAGGATATAAAAGGGAAATCAATGAGAAATGGTGACGGCGGCGGTGTTATGAAAAAATAACTAGAGGGGCAACAAAAGGAGACAGAAGAGAAAGCGATAGAGACAGATGTGGAGGGAGGAGCACGTCCGCCGTTAGTTATCTCAGCCTCTCAGTGTTAGCTGATAGAATTGAAGTGTTTAGCATATATGCTAATCGTTCACACAGGCGCCGGATTATCACCGGGCTCTGCCAAGAGTCCCCTCCCTCCTCTCAATCCCTCCACCCATTCCTCGCATCCACTCCTCTGGCGATACCTTGCTCTTCACCTTTCCAACCTGCGTTTTGCCGCTTTGTCCATGCACGTGTCCTTTCATTTCTTCTCCCCATCCCCGCGCCTCCATCTCCCCCTGTTACATTGACGTGCACTTTGGAAGACACGCTGTTCCGCAAGTCGAACAAGACAGCAAGAGTTTTACATCCGATAGACGCGCGGGGATCAGCTCGATGCAGGCTAATAACAGATGATTGGTCGTCACGGGTGGTGAGCCGAGAAAAGCCCGTACCGGGGGTTCATAAAAATGAATATATGAGAGGGAGAAAGAGATTCAGAGGGGGCGACAGAATGAGAAAGCCGAGCCCTTGGTTTTTGGTGCAAAGGGATCGAGTTCAAGCTCTGAGGTTATCTCGCTCATCCACGGCGGCCGCTGTGCAAATATTTTACTAAAGATTTCATGGCAACACGCGGAGGTCACGCTCACGCTCGGGTTTTTTTTCTCTCTCTCCGACTATCGACCGGCGCACACACACACACACACATATATACACGTCCAGGCCAAAGTCCTTTAAAAGCCACGGGGTATTTTACGCTCCATATCTGTCCACCCAGCGGATGTCACGGCTCCCATTTGTGGGAACGATTTCAGGTCCTTAGCCAGATCAGTGGTCCGGGGTTGGGAGGGTGGAAGGTGAGGGGGTAGCGGCCGGTTAGAGAAACTGCCCTTCAACACATTGGCGGGGGGTTAAATGTTGGAGGGAGGCAGAGCTGGACAAGGCCGACCCCTGACTCTGTCCAGGGATTAGAGCTTTGTGTGTCGGAGCTGCCACCAGGAGACAGTTTCTCCCGGTAGAGCCCCGGTTGTCGTCTGTTGTGTTGTTCTCATTATCGATTCAAATGCTGCGATCAAGAGAAGATTGGTGACTGACAACCGTTCAGGTTGATAATTCAAAACTTTGAGTCCCAAAAAACAATTAAAAGAGGATTTACAACGAATACCTGAACCGTTCCTGCGTCCTCATCAATTATAGAGTTTAAACATGTATTTAATGCATCAGAATGTCAAATATTCATGTAGAAGGACACACGGGAAGCAACCTTTTCTCAGCTTCAGGTTGCTCTTAAACGCAATTATTGATACGTGAAGTATCTATAGAGAAGAAAACTGTCAATGTGAGTAAAGTACAACGGACAGCACTGCTTTCCTCAGTCACAACACCGCCACTGGCAACATAAGAGTGATGCTATGGACACACACAAAGCACATATAGATATATGTGCATAAGGAGTATTTATAAATACGTGGATAATGAAGATGCATTTCGATTGGCGGGATGTGGCAAGGGGGTCTGCACACACTAATTGTTGCTTATTATTCTCCTTTCACCGGCCCCCGGGCTATGCGCGTCTTCAGCGAGACGGCGTTTTCCTTAGACGTCAGCTGTAATGGCTCTGAATGATGCCTGTGCATGCTTGAAGCACACACAAAAACAAACCTTGACCCATTAGTGTCCATCTGGATTAAATGCGTCCGCCTCCCGCTTGCCGATTTTGCTCCTCTCGAGGCTCAACCTTCGCAGGGCAAACTTACTGTAGGCGGCACGCGCGCATACACAGTCAAGACGTATCCGCGCACGCGGTTAGTGGAGGTAGAGCTGAAAGCCGTGAATGGGAAAACACTTGAGCTCAATAGTGATCAGTTGAGGGATGAATACGGAGCGATTGTGTACACTCTGGTGCAAACTGTGATATCAACAACATGGACAGGGCTCATTACCACTTGGGTGGCATTGTATTCTCAAGAGATATGAGAATAATAATGAGCTTCGAGTTCCTAACTAGGAAAATGTGCTTAATCGTGATGCTTTGACTTTCTTCTCTGCGTGCAGCATCTACAGCTCTCTCTCTCTGCTGTTATCTCCCTCTGTCTTGGCATCTCTCGCTCGCACCCTCCCTGTCCCTCCATCTTTCGGCCCACCACCCCATTTCCATGTCCCTCTCTCTCTCTCTCCTCACCGTCGGCCTACGCCTCTCGCCCTCCTTGCGGATGGTGGCAGACTACAGCAGGGTCCTGGTGTGAGGTCACGGGCAGCCTTCTTGCAGCATATGGACGCGTTTCCTTCCAAGAAAAAAAAACCCCGGCCAGATGAGACCACACACGTGCGAACAAGCGCATGCATGACACACACACAGAAGTGTAAGAGATAAAACACGATAAACCGAGCACGCGAACGCCTTCACATATATCCGCGCGCTGGAGGTCCGAGAGCGTGAGATTAAAGAAAACCAGAATCTGATCTCGCTTCTCCTCTTCTCTGTGACCCGGGGGCTCAATCTACTTGACTTGGCGTAATCTTGGTGTTAAGACACAAACACACACACTCAATATGCCAGTAATCCACCGAAGACCAGGACATGGACACACACTTAATCAAAGCAAAAAAGAAATATATAGCGTCGTCTTAATAATCTGACTTCTTAAAAGTGCATTACCCGCGCACGCACACGCGCCCCAGCAGAGGCTTTTTAATCTTAAACTACGAGAAGTTAAGTGGTATCGAGTAATCTTTAGCAGGCTTCGGTGTGAGGTCTTGGACGCACACACGCTGGAGCATATGCAGGAGATACAGCACACACACACAGAGCTGGTAATCTTCCAGCCAGCTGAAGTGTAATCAAGAAGGAGACAGCCATATGTCTGAGGGTGCTGAGCCTTGGCCTTGCTCTCTGTCAGTCTTTTCATTCTCCCGTTCTATATTGACGTTTGATATTTTTTTTTTCTTTAGCTTTTTCTCTTTTTTCTTCACCTCCTCTGTCACTTCTGTTCTTTCATGTTCTGTCTCAAATGAGGCAGACAGACCAAAGCGTCTCAAATCACTTTACCTTTAGTTTAAGACTGAAATAAATCTGTAGCTCCGGTTTAGAAACGGTCCCACGTCGCCCCTTTGTTCCTTCCTTCACTTCTGATCTCAGCTGCCTTTTCTATCGTGTCATTTTACGGACGTTTGAGTTTGTTTGTATGTATGTAGCAGGCTGTGTGTGTGAGTCCTGGTCCCCTACGTGGAGACAGCTGGTGTGGCAGTGACCCTGGCTAGAAGGAAGCCTCATGCTTCTTCACGTCTCGCTTTCCACGGCTCCCGAGGCCATTTGGGTCCTTGCTGGCTCTGAGTGCCAGCACACAAGGGTGCTGCGTTCAGGGACCGAGCGGCAAATTCACTTTTGCTGCCGGTGAAACGTACCGCATTTATAACTCCGAAACAGTCCCCCCGCTTGTAAAGATTTAGTCCAATTTCATAAAGAGCCAAAATGATTTTCCACCTCCTCCTCCTCCTCCAGTCTATCCCTCAATCCCCTCGTCCATCTCAGTTTCTTATCATCTATTTTTTCCACCAGTCTTTCAGTCTTTTCTTAATCCTCCGCCCGTCCACTCCCCTGTCTGATGAAATGACCATATCTAATCCTCTGCTCCCCCTGGGGGAGATGTAACTGTATTAAGACAGTAAATCCATGTCCTTACAACTGCTACAGATGTCTTTCTTTATTATTCCCTCTTTCTCTTTCCATCTCTCCTACTCCCTCGGTCTCTTCACCTCTTCCTCTTAAATCTTCCAAATCTACTCCTCATAATCGTCTGACCTTTTTTTCCCACAGAGCTCCAAAAATGGCACATCTATAATCTGGCATTATGTTTTCGTGGATTTGTTTTGGCGGTCCTGTATTCCTTACAGCTGAGTCTCAACCCAAAGAGGAGACAGTTTGATTTCCGGGAATTATATCAGTCGGCATGTTCTTCTAATATACAAAAATATCTACAGTATCAGCATTCAAAAAGCAATACTCCTACCAAAAGCAGGGATATTGAACACGTAGGCCACCACTATATGAAATGTTCATAGGACCTTAAAGGCCATGAAAGAATTACTGGCATCGGCTCACGTCGCCTGTGTTTGGACCAAAATGCAGCCTCTTCCTCACGCTTAGGCCTGACAGAAGAAGCAGATAACTTCTGTTGATCATTCTGACTCCAGCAGCTGATGCGTCCTGTACATCTTTATTATCCTCTCTTCCTCCTCCCCACAAAGAACCGCAGCAGCGATGTGCAGATGTGTTGTTTCTTCTTCATTACACATTAGCCACTCATGCTAGTGGACACTGAGTGAGTTGCGCGTGTGTGTGTGTGTGTGCGTGTTTCCTCTGGAGTCATTCCAGGTGTCTCGGCGCCACCCCGCTGATCAGACAAGCAGAAGAAAAGCCCGGTGTTTTTCTGCTCCATCGGCCGCAGCCGCTGTTTCGCTCCTGTAAGCAGGTGCCAAAGACGCAAGGCGAGGAGACCTCTTGATAAGCGGACTGATACCTTCTGGTTTCGAGGATTCTTGGGTTCATTTCAAGACAGATTAAGGCTTATGATGTTTAGTGTGTTCCAAGAAATGCCATTCGAAACACGGATAGTCTTCTTCTACGAATCTGATTACTGTAAATGCAAGCGAATTTGGTGTCATGCTTGTTGACATGTAGCCTATGCTGCTTGACTTTGCCAATGGCCATTTGAGGTTAAAGAAGGCGTAAGGACCTAGCCTGGATACCAGACTCTCTGACTTCGCAGAGGTGGTAATGGTAGCTCCATTGGCAAACGTTTATTTCCTGGTGGGAGGGCACAGTTTGAGGTTTAAAATCATCGGAGTTCCTTTAACCAATCACTAACGTTTGGTAATGACGTATGTTATGCGCCGGAGCCTTCAGGCTCTGCTGCCTCGTACTTCCGCTTTCAAGAACGCAACAAGTAAACAAATCGCTACTCTACCATCCCCCATTGCAATTAAGGACGCGAAATTGGAATAAAAGTGCTGTAATGCCAGGAAGCATATCCACAACGGAGCGAATGGCTTCGAGTATATCCGTCTCCGTTCGTGTAAACATTTCAAACTCGGCGCGCAACTGAAACGTAATCGCTCTCAGACCCGCCCTCTGTTCGCTGATTGGTTCGCCAACCAGTTGGCCGGAGTAAACGTTAGCGGATCAAGCTATTCCAGACGGAGTACTGTAGGGAATGCAAATGAGCGGAAGTACGTAGGCAGGCGGAGCCAGGCTAGTAAGGACCAGCTGCTAGCTTTCAAATCGAAAAAGAGGAAAGGACTAAAGGGTAGTGAACAAAGTGTTAAAAGATTGAAAATATATGATCAAGAAAGGACTAAAACCATTCACAAGGACACTGTATATAGAAATGAAGCAAGCTGGGTAAAATATGTATGCGACGCCAACATAATGTCCTTCAGGAAGCCCTTTACGGACAAGAACACGGGCTGATCTGCTCCAACAGTGCGCACAAGTTACAGCCAGACGCAAGTGCACATTTGGCTTCACCTGGTCATTTCTAAGATGCAGGGATCAGGCTTTTCAAATCAATTGGACATCAAACGCAGCTCAGTGTGAATTTTATCCTCTAAACTCCGAACACACACCTCTACTGGTCAATCGAATCGAAGACAAGCGGACAAACAAGAGGCAGACAGGTGGTATCCTCTGCAAGACCAGACTATGTAACAAACTATTCACGTAGCCTAAGCACTTATTTCGTCTTTAAAGCATGCTAACCTTTGTTTCTGTTGCCTTAAACAAAGTGATGATACATTTCTTTCCATTTCCACTAAAATATACCATTTTTTCCACATAGGAAGTGGTCCAACTTCTTGTCCTGGGTGTGGACAGGCCAACGCAGCAATGCACATCTATTGAAAAACATCTGCAGTTTAAAAAGATGTACCGCATGGAGGGGTTTCCACAGGATATGAACATATGTGTGCTGGTGCAAGGTAGCTGTGCGGTCCAGGGGTCATTTACACCCACCCACTGTGTTTTAGCCGCAACCAGAATGACTCTCTTTACATTATTCAGCTGTGTACACGCCGCGGCGAGGCGAGCCGCGTGATTCAGTCTCCCCGGCATTGAAAAAAAAACTGCCGGAGAAATCTTTTCAGCAGCCACTTCAAAATTAATCAAGTAGTCTTTGAATCAGTCATTACTCGTATCGATTCATATAAAAACTATACATCTCAGCTTCTCTAAACATCTGCGGCCAGATGCTGATGCTCTAAATGACATCCATCTGAATGCTGCTTCAGAAAAACTGTAGCAGTCTCGCTGCTGCTTCTTTTTTACAAAGACCTTCAGTGACCATACACTTCTGCTTGGTGGGACTAGAAGGCTAGGCAAGATCCTAAATTGGTCCAGGTCCTCTCACAATTATTGCGCAGTTCTCCTGTATTCTGCTCCTTTTTGAGCATAATTGGACAAAGCAATATGATTGCTTGCTATGTAGGTATCAGAAAGTGCTTGGTCCTGTGTAAATGATTCAATCATGAAATACGTGGAAACAGCTAAGTATGTGAGAAGGGTAGAATTTAAGTTTGGAACAAAGACTAAAGATTACCGACACACTAAGCTTTTCTTATGTGGCTAACTGTAACCAAGAGAATTCAGCAACCGCTTCTTAAATCTGTATGCTGACTTCAACTTAGCTAAATTTAAAAGTGCTGCCGCTGGTTTTGTTAGCGCTCTATAATAAAACACGGGACGCAGCTAACGAGGTGTGTCTTATTTTCCACTTTTATTTGGAGGATCTTGTGCGTCAATGCTTGATGACACAGGAAACTCCTGGTGAGCCGCCAGAAAAGCTGAGCTCTCGTTATCCTTTGGCACATTGTCACTAATACACTTTCTCTAAGCTCGAAACGGACACAAAAACATCTTTCCCTTCTCGCTGTTGGGGCCAGATGCCAAACTTGTGGACCGGATGCTGGGTTTTGTGTTCTTGTTTTGAGATTTTTTGAAGTCGTTGGACCTTCAAGGTAATTTGTGGTGTTAAAAGACAGTTTGCGCATTAACTTTGTGCAGTCCAGTTGAGAGTCATTATGGACACTCCTATGGCCTGGTGATTTCCTCACACAAGATGTGTATAATGGGTGCTGACAGATTTACTCTTCCTGATGCTTAACAAAGTAAAAGGATGCACACCACACCTACGTGAATGTGCACAAACCTAGAAGTACATTTTAAGGCTATAAGTCAAGCCTCGTAACTTCATCACAGGAAGCACAAGGGCTGTCTTAAAACCTGCATGAAGTTTGGTAATCCCCACGGGGAACACAGGGCAGTGTTTTATCGTCGTATTGTTCTCGTATTTGGACAGTTCACATTAAGTTCAGGACAACTGTGCATGCTTTCCAGTGAGCGCTGGCTGGTGTAAGCAAAGGGACAGAAAGTAACAGACGAGAAGTTGTGTTTATCAAAGTACAAAATTTAGCACAATTAGTACAAACACGCTGGATAAGTAAAAAAATATGTACGCTTACAACAGTTCCTGTTCGGGGTCAGATGAGAGGTGAAAATACTTTTACTTCCTGGGTCAAAGGTCGGGGGCAGGTGTAGGATCGGACCGCAGCTGCATCCGCAAGGATACGGCAAAAACTGTGCCAGTTTGGGTGGGTGTGTATGTTTTTGAAAGACACTAAAAACGAAGCTCATTCAGATGCAGCCCTCTAATTGCAAGCTTTCATTTTGTGCATCGAGTCTTTTGTGCGCGTGTGTGTGTTGCACTCGTTCCTGACTGAATTCATTGACTTTAATGTGTACATATTGTCATATAACTCACCGAGGGAGTGTAGAGGAATACACATCAGTTTCTAGGCCACACACACACACGCGCGCACACATTCGCCATTGATTGAAGCGACTCAATACACTCAGAGACAGTACCGGCTTGAAGCAGGAGGACAGAGCCTGTGGCAAGGTGATTGAGAGAGCACTCTGTGTGTGTGTGTGTGTGTGTGTGTGTGTTTGGCTGGCAAGAACAACTGGTGACATCTGCAGATGAGTGGCATTAAAGGCGGACATTAAATGCGGTCCCACATACCTGCCTCTCTCTTTCCTTTGTCTTCCTACAGCTATCAATATTTGCCCCCTTCATCAATCTATCCATCTTTTACCTCTTTCTCTCAGATGTGTCGGGGTCTTTAGTAGTGTGATCCAGAATCGCCCGCCGCCTGCTCTTTGGGCTTCAAACACACACCAGCGCACATAAAACGATCATAGAGAGGGACAAAAAAGATGGTGGGAGGGAGAGGATGTGGAGAAGGAAAAAATATCATAGGGAGTCCAGCAGCAGGAAAGGATGAAAGTGGAGAGCGGGATGGAGGAAGGGAGGAAATGACAGGGGGACGGCTTCAAAACGTGAATGTTAAATACGCTTATAAACCACTGAACTTTGGTGACAGTTCATTATATTTTGCATTCTACTGAATACAATTCTTCAGTGTATGTTGTTAAATGTGCAGCTACGTTGGTGGGTTACAGTGCTGGTTGGATGATTCTGCAGCTGAATATTAATCATTAAAACTCAACAAACTACCGAAACCAAACGTAGACAAAGAAGATGAGGGTAAAATGATTAGTATTTTCTGAGTATTTTTACAAATTCAAGAAGCTACTGTTCACACGGACAGTTGTTTTCGTGTCTCTGTCTGCCTCACAGCAGTCGTGGCCGTAGCAAAGCTCTGGGCAAAGGGAAGTGAAGGGCACCGCTAGCTCAAGGCAAAGCCCAGTAGGTAGCGTAACTCACACAGTACAGACACACACAAACACTCATCCAACTTTTACACTAACTGCACCTTTTAAATTTAATTGAGTGTGCTTCATAAAGGACATGAAACGGTGTTTTAGCATCTTAAACGTTCCGTTGTCTGGACAACCAAACACAGCAGAGGTGTGGATAGCGCTTTTAAAGGTCAAACTGTATATTAAACATTGAATGTTTCAGGTCTTAAAAGCAGCCTTGAGTAAAATCTCCTTTGTAGTTCGGTGATTAATCCTTACAACAGTACTTGAAATACAATAAAATGTCCAAGCTGCCAAAATAAGGTCCCTGAAATGCAGGAGTTAGCCAAATGTTGGCTAACATTTTAAATTAGCATACTGTAATGCTGCCACACGACAATAAACACATCCTCTAGGCAAAAACACTCCTCGTGAAAGTATCCATGGACATAAATCCTTTGATGCTGTGTGTCTTGTTGTCATTTCTCTTGTTGGATCTGGTTTTCAGTGCTACCGATAAGGGAGATAATTATGCTAATGCTAACAGCACTGCTAGCCTTCTCAGGTTCACGGTGTCAGCGTTTCTTCCGTCAACTCCAAAATGTCAGCCTCAGCCTTGCGTGTGCACGCGTGCGTTGAAGTGAGATGGCTTCAGATAAAGGAGAGCCGGCAACAAGTGCATAAAGAGGCACACAAGCGCCCTCGCGCATGCATATTTGCATGCTTTAACACACGCACCAAGCTCGGATATTAATTAAAGTTCATTGCTTCAGTAATTAGCAGGGCAGGATAATACCAATATGTGACTTATTGCCCCCCCAGGTTCAGCTCTCCCTCGAACTTTAATTGAATGAGCGACATTAAAAACTTCAGAGGCCATTTGGCAAGGTTGACTAAACAGTCGTAAACACCAAAGGAAACACTTCAAGCGTGGAAGAAGGGCGTCTGAGAAAGCATAAAAGGTGTCCTCTTTCTTTAGCTCCAGGTGAGCCATGGTCCAAAGATGAGTTTAAGAATGAATCTACAACCTTGTAGAATTCACATATTGGAAAAGAAATCATTTTTAAGAGCTTTTAAATGGTCAGGTTTTGTGGACAGAGATGTGAATCATCTCTTTCTCTACGATATTTTGGCAGAAAAAGCACAGAAATACATAAAAACACAAAAAAATAGGCGATAGGATGAACAAATGGACTGCTGATTGCATGCTACAGTCTTGAAGTAATACATACTGAATACCAATTTAAGTCAGGTAGAGGCTGTTTTTGAACACTATTACCTTGAGTTGCTAGTAACCAGACCTAAATAATGAAATAATGAAGTCGTAGCAATTTTCTGTTCTCATAGTCAAACAAGTTGAAGACTAGGAGTGTGTAGACTTGAGATATCTTCTGACTTCCCAACTTTTGTCATGGAAAATTGCAACTGTCTTGAATTTTTTATTTTTTTGGGGGGACTGTTAATAAAGACGCACATTCCCGTCCTTTTCAGCGGACATTGTGAGACCTTATTACGGGAAAAAAGACGTACGGTGAGAGACAAAATGTCTTTTCTCATCCTGTGCCATGAACTACACGTATTACATTTGTCAGTTAGAAAGACTGCACATCAAGAAGGTTTGCTGTCATGACGGATGTGTCATTTTTCGCAGTTACATCCTTTAAAATGTTTTTGACTATACATTTCTTGACTTGCAAAATGATCTTATCCTCGAAGTGTAATTCAGGGCGCAATTCAAAAGGGATTAAGAATGGACTTTGCCTCTTTATTACACGTATTTTTGATGGCTACACCAATAGTTTAGTAATGTTCATGCTCTGGGCCTGCTTTTAAATGACCTACCTAACGAATGGCACAAAGCTGATGTCTCAATTCATTCACATTAGTAGACCACCATTGTTTTTTTTTTGTTTTGCTTCTAAATCTCTATTTCAGCTTTGAAATAATCCCCCAAAATCCTGAACTTTTAACATCATAAAGCCTTTAATTCCTGAATGTATGTATACCTTACTCTAGGTGCCTTTCTCAGCATCAAGCCAATCAATCATCATCTCTTTTTTGTGCCTCCGCTGTCTCGTCCTCAAATCTCACACACTCACACAAGTCGGCACACGTACGTCCTCGTGTACACTTATACAATGGCATGCACACAATTACAAACACACACACACACTGTTTCTGCTGCGCCTTTGTGCTCCTTTAACCTTGAGGTCTGCAAGCGCCCAACTGTGATAATCTCTCAGACTGCCTTCATTACTGTTATAGGACACACACACACACAGAAAGAGACAAGCATCAAGGAAAAGCACATTTAAGCTCAACCACATCTAACACACAGACACACACACACACAAATATGAACATACGCTCACAGGTAAGAGGTGGAACATTTAAAATCTTTTTTTTCTCTCTCACTATTGACTTGAATCAGCATTAGACTCATCAGATAGTCAGGACAGTGCTTTGTGTGTGTGTGTGTGTGTGTGTGAGTGTGTGTTATTGGCTGTCCTCCGCCTAACTGGCTAGACGGACACAGCCTCCAGGAATGTCAAACCTCCAACCTGCATTTTGATGTGGGCACCCGCAGTCACTTGTACACCGTCGCCCACCGCGTGTTACTCTATGCGAGCATGTGTGTGTGTCTTTGCGTGCGTGTGTGTGTTGCTCATCTGTTGCACAGTTGTCTGAGTGACAGGCCATGGGCATCACAGTAACCAGACAGGTACAGAAAGAGAGGAGAAATGGGGAGGAAAGTTTCAACAACACATCATTAGCTGATCGGTGTGTGTGGCCAATTCTTCATGGAATACTAACGTTGTGGGGCCATTTAGAATAAATTTCATTGTCATTGTACGTGGTAGAATTTAATTCTGTATGGATACTTTCTAATCACCATAAAAGGATATGAGACCATAGACAGTATAAAGATGGACAACGGAACAGCTCCTCAAAAGTGAAGCAAGAGCAAGTAGAGCTCCCCCTGGTGGCTGGTTGCATTATAGGTCATAAGCTCCACCTCCTCCATGTTAGTGGGTGGGACTTGGGCCAAACTAAAACACTAAAATACACGTCAAATAATGTTTTTTTTCAAGGACAGTTTCTGTCATTTTAGATCGTTCAGAAATTATTTTTTCTGGTAAGTTTTGTTAAACAAATAAGTACAGTGTATAATCCAGCATTTCTTAACTGTAACTGGTGGAGGCAGAGCCAATCAAACGAAAATGCAAATGACTCTTAGGAGACTCTGGCTTCAAACTCGCAAGATGGTGCTGCCCATATCCCCGGGAAAATAGCGTCAGTTTAACAAATGCGAGGAATCGGGGATGCATCATCCATATTTATATACAGTCTATGGTTGAGACCAGGTAAGCCTTGGTTTTAGTGTAAAGGTCACAATTATATCATGGTTAGGGCTAAGGTAAGGGGCTAGGGAATACAATATGTCAGCTGAATGTCCTCTCAAAGATAGAGGCCCAAATGTGTTTAGGTGTGTAAATGTGAAAAGTCCTAAAAAGACATTGTTGGGTAAAATGTGTGTATATTTTAAAAGAATTTCCTGCTAATGTGCAGCTCTATATCACACCTGCATGCAATGTAAATGTAGGATGATAAAATATGTGTGTGTATGTGTGTGTGTGTGTGTGTGTGAGAGTGCCAGTGACAGTGGCTTGGCATGCGATCTGCCCTGCCACTCAGTCACCCTGCCGCTCTACCCGTCTCTTTCATTCGCACTTTTCCTCGCCTTTCATCCCTTTCGTTCCCTCTGTGACACAACCTGTGATTTTTGAGAAAGTTTCGAATGATTGATTCTTTCATCTTTTCACGTGTGTGTGGTTGTGTGTGTGTGTGTCAGACTCCAATTGTCCATGCCTTAGTCTGCCACGATGTTCACCCTAAATTCAAAATTGGAGAGCAGGACTAATACAAAGGCTGCAAAGGCTTTCTTCAATGCACACCAATCCTTTCTTGTGTTTCTTCCCCCTAGAGAATATATTCAGATTCTTTTTTCCTTAGATGTCAAATGTGTAACTGAAAGACATAATTAGTTCCTCTAAGAAAGCTTCTATTCTATAATACTGGCAGAAACAGGCACACCTTCACGTGGGCTTTAGAGGCCCCACATCACGGCATAAGGTTTGGAGATGTTAAGTATTTGATGATGGATAACTCTTCACTACAGAAATGATGAATGCGAAAAGCTACTGTCTTGAAATTTATCTTCTAAAAGTGGAACGTTTAGGAGTTCATGACATGTTCTTGAGGCAGATCCACAGAGGTGCAGACCAAAGTGAGTAATTACTGCAGCCATGGGCGTATTGGAGGTGAGATTACTGTCACTCTTAATTGCATTTTATTTTATTTAGTTTTTCATTTTAATTGCACATTTTCATGAATAATCTATTGACATGCTAACTACATAGCTAGCTACACTAACTCCTGCTAGCTTTCAACGTTCCTCGGGATCATAGATCTTATTGGCTGAGGTTCACATTTTTTTTAGTATTCCAAATTATCATGCAAGATATGGAATTATTATGCATCTTGAAGATACCTGGAGGGAAATTTAAACTTACGCAAGTCTCTATGTGACTATTTCAAACCTTAGCTTGTACCTTTAATATCATGGTACTTAGCAAATTAGCTGCACCACAGGGACTTTAAAGGGCATTTAAATAAAAATGAATCTGACTTTTAATGACTGTAATGCCATTAAAACAAAAAATGTTGAAGGTAAGTTAGTGAGGATATGTTTACTATAGCACAAGTTTACAATTCTTTCCTCGTAGCATTTCTCACCATTTCGGATGAATCTTTACTAGGAAAACTCACAGTTTAATTTTGTTCTAATCCTCATGAGCAATACAAATTAACCATTTGGAACTTGGTTTGAATCCACCTTTACAAACTCAATCAATTTATTATGAGAAAAATAAGCCTGCTCACAATTCATGGCTAGATAAAAAGAGTGCGCATTATGAAAAATAATTTCAAAAAGACATAAAAGACAAGGTTGTGACCTAGACAGTCACAACTGGAGAATTAGTAAGAAAAAAAAATAATAAAAAACTTGCAGGAAGAACTGTGAGTTGTGAGCTTGGCACCACTGATGGGACTTTCTTCTGACTTTGGACTGAACCGATTTCAATTATATATTTTTTATTTCTCAATTTTCAGCGAGAAACTTCATCTTTTCAGCCACTGACGAAAAACAAATCGCTAAATTCAAACTTTCTCACCTGCAGCTGCAGACTGCAATCTTGTGCTGAGCCTTCCAAAGGAACACAGAGCATTTACATCCCATAAATGGATTCACCATAAACAAAAACATGTAAAAAAATTGAGAATGAGCGAACGCAGCCCGTTCAGTGTACATGTATTTAGACACAAAACGCCAATCTTTTCTCAATGCCCCCGACAGCATCCTTGGAAAGATTTAATTTTCCCTCAAGTGCCTGCCTTCCATCTCTTAGAAAAGTATGTTGTCGCTTCTCCACAAGGTTCCCCCACTCGGAGGATGCGTCTCTCTTCAGTCTGAGTTCAAGTGTCTAATCTTCTGTGTCTCAAGGTCAGCGTTTGTATGCACTCTTAAGGGTCTTGATTCAAACAAATGAGACAAGAAAATTAATCGGAGGCAAAGTATGAAGTGTTGAGTGTGTGCGCGCGTGTGTGCGAGCGAGCGTGAATGCAAATTACTACGTGTGTGTCCAACTGGAGTCGGTAGAGGGAGAGCTCAGCTGCTCGGGTCCCGGGCCCGACGGGATTGAGCGCGGGATGAAAGAGGAAGATAAAAGACGGGGGAGAGAAAAGGTGAAAGAGGGAGACCGATCACTGTGCAGAGCAGAACATTGTTCTCTTGATCACAGTCAGAAGACTGTGCATTTGTGTGCATGTTCACTCCTAAATATAAATGTTGAAATGAGTGAATGCAACTCTGTCCTCTTGTAGCCTTTGTCTTCCCTGAGGACGTCCTTAATACCCACTGCATCCCAATATCTCAATCCTGGAGTGAACATGAAGAGGACAGCCCAGTTTGACCCCAAACTCTACCTCTAAAGTGGATTGGGGCAAGACATTGGAGAGATTTAAGCCATTCAAAAAAAATCACAGAAAGAGGATGATTCAAAAATGAGGAGGAGATTAAAAATTCCACTTGTTGTCGCACACGCGTAAATAAAGCTGCGCATAAATATTTCCTTGTGGTTGCGATAAAAAGGACTCCAATCTGAAATGTAGGCGGCCATGAATAAATAAACTCAATATGATAATGTGCAGTGTACAGTAGTCATATAACTACTGACTGTGTTGCAAATTGTTCCGCAGCAGAATCTAAACTAAAAAAAGAAAAGTTCCTGACAACTTGGTGTCGGTTAATTAAGCCCTTCTATGTTCATCCTTAATCACAAGGAAAATTAGATAAATAGAGAGCAAAGGGAACAGGAGGGGAACATTTTATCCCTGCCATCCGTCCATCCGTCCGTCCATCCCTTCCTCCCCTCCTCCTTTTTTATCCTCTGTTCCCTCACATCTATTATTCACCCCATTTGGCAGCCATGCTCACACCTAAATAAACCTCTAGCCAGGTTGGCTCTCCCTCCCGTTAGCACGTTCACCTTTTATGAAATCGTTCCTCGCTGTCTCCATCTAACTACAGCACCAGGCCTTTTTTCTCTCATTCAAGAGCTCATTCAAGCGTGTTTAATTTAAATCCCTTGGTCCTAAAAGACACACCATAAACTAAAAAACTAGAGAAGGACTAATAGTCCGCGATGCCACATTCCACGTATGAATATTCTCTTCTATCTAGGTCACTAAATTATTTTGCTGTCTCTTTCTCTCAGCTGAGATCAGAATCAGCTGTGACGTTACCTGTTAAAAGTGTGTGGGCATGCGGCGCCAGGTTTTCCCACATGTGCCGATTCCAGATGGCCTCAAAGAGACAATGGGCGATGCCAACATCGCACACACAAAATGATGACCCACCCCTGAGACCTCTCTAACCAGGTTTCGAGCGTGGATCAAAAACAGAGTATAAAAGAAGCAGGAGAAATCAAAGAGGGGCGGTGGTGAAGGCTCAACAGAGAGAGAGAGAGGGAGAGAGAGGGAGAGACAGAGAGAGGAAATGATCTCCCTTACATTAAGCAGGACATTTGACAGATCTTTGTGGCGCCGTCAAAGCGATGCCAAGAGTACCTGAACACTGACAAACAAAATGTAAATGAATTCACATTCTACCTAGTATCACAGGAATTCATTTACTTGTAAGGGGATCTCTCTTGAACTTGACTTAAACCTTGTTCTTTGTTTTTCAAATTGAATACTAATTTAAAATAGGTATATCGCTAACCTGGACCTGCATATGCAGGGTCAAGGTGAAGCCCTCCTCTGCAATAAAATGATGAATTCCAACACGAAGAGCAAACATGTAGAGTGTCCTTTTAATAGCAGAAGTAAATCATCACTATTAAAAAGTAAGGCACACTAACATACACCGATCAGACATAACATTATGACCACCTTCCTAATATTGTGTAGGTCTCCCTTGTGCCTCCAAAACAGTTGTGACTCATCAGAGAATGGACATGGGCCTTCTGAGGGTGTCCTGTGGTGTCTGGAAACAGAATGTTGTTAGTGGGGGCCTTTGGGTCCTATGGGTTGAGGGGAGGGGCCTCTGTTTATCATCCCACAGATACTTGATCATTTTGGGATCTATTGAATTTAGAGGCCAGGTCAACACCTTGTGCTGTTCTTCATGTTTTTTGAGTTGTTCCTAAAGTGTTTTTGTGTGTGTGCCTGTGTCAGGCTGCATCCTGCTGGGGATAGCGGCTGCCATCAAGGAGTGTCATTGCTATGGGGTACATGTCTAAGTAACATCCACACCAATGCCAGGTCCAAATGTTGTCTTTAGGTTATGTAGGTATTTCTCTTTACGCTGATGACTAACTATTCTATCTTTCTGTTCACTGCAATCATTTTTAATCCTATTTTTAATCTGCTGCTGTCAACAAATCGACAAAGATCAACCAGCCAACCCAAGGAATGGCCACGGAACTGGAGTCTGAGCTCAAAAATTTAAATGCTGCTATCCAAGAGGGACAATTAGATCTGCTTGGAGAAGCTCTGCTGAAGATTAAAGCTGAAGCTCAAGAAGAACTAGAAAAACCAAAGACCTCCTCCATGTTTGAACAACTTCAAAAGTTGAAAACTGCAGTCACAGCAGAAGAAAACCGATGGCTAAACCAAACGATGGCTGGAAGAGAACAGCCGGAGAGGGAGGACAGTAGCATGTCAGGAATGAATGAGCCTGAATCCACAATGAAGGATGGGAAAAAACAGAAAGTCCACCAAGAAGACAGGATGGTACTATGCCCTCCCCACATCCTGACACTAATGTCTTTGCTTTGAGCATTTGAAACCAAGACTTAACACGACATAAGTAAAGAAGAATGAGAATTTTTCTGTTAACATGTGTTTAGATTGTACTGCATGTAAAAAACATTTTTGTTTCACTGATGTTTTTTTCTCAAATCTGAATGCTCGCCACCAAAACCATCAGATCATCTGCCTCATTACTGACTTGCTGAACCTATTAAAAAACAAATGCTCATGAGGTTGCATTTCATTCAGTGTTGTGACAGCGATACTGAGATAGTGTTTCTAGAAAGGCATGCGGATGCTTGTTTTTTAGGACGAAATTTAATTTATTCTTTAAGGGTGATTTTTTTTTAGCAGTCACTTCTTCTGATTTCTGAAATTTTCTGTGTTAATTTTCAGTCTGTTTTTATGTATTATGAGACGTTGCAGTTTGCTTTTACCTTTCTTCAGCTTTACTCTTTGAGAAAGGAAAAGGAAAAGGACTTTGTAGGAGCACACTGACCTTTCTGAGCTAGAAAAGCAGAGCAAATACTAAAGGACATGAGTTAATTGTTTCACCCCGGCGTCCATTCTGTCCCCCCCGTTCCTCTTTACTTCGACCAGTGCCTTCCATCACTTCTTCTAATTTCTCTCAATTATTGTCTCCTTATGCTCTCTCTCATGGGGATGCGTGTGTGCATGTGCGTGGTGCTGACCTTCCTGAACTGTATGGCCATTTATGGAGATTAGATAAAGTTGCCTCTTGCCTGACTCATTGGCATGCATTAAGCAGAGTACAACAATAACATACACACACACAGAAAGGCACACTTGCACAAGAAGACCATCTTAAATCGAGGATATAGGAGCAAATTAAAGGTAAAAGCGCTCGTGGTTTTCTTCTTTTGTGAGACATCATCTGTTTTTTCGAAAAGCCATGTTCAGCGTCCTTTTCCCTCTCTCTAATGGATTTTTGATTTTTCCAGAGCATGCAACACAATTAGCTCGTCTTTCTTTTTTATTAATGACACATTTACTCTTTTCTTTTCCCCCGCTGTTGTTTATTCTTGCGCTAAATTGGGGAGCGAAGAGGTCTTAAAAGTGCGTGCCATGTGTGTAAATGTGTGGCAGGATTGGTAATTTGAATAGGCTTTTGGCTCATTATTTTTGTTATTTATTTATTTTTTTTATTATTTGTGAATCCTGCAAATTTATCTGGGTTGATGTTAAATAAAAAGTAGATAAATTCTGATGAAAAGGCAAAACAATAGCGCAGAAACTGTGTTAAAAAACAGGATTTTTAAAGCGCCATTTGCAGCCAAGAGACTAAACTTTTAATATTCTCAAGATACTGTGTTGCAGAATAAAAATGTATTTACCTTTCTTTCTATTTTCTTTGTTATAAAAAAAAATATTTATGATCAAAAGGGTGCCTTTTTAGTGTAAGGGCATTGTGGTGACCATTTGTGATATGGTAAAGGTATATCACACATATGTCTCCACCTGGATTTTAACTAAGCCAATAGGTACGAGCCTCCTATTGGATAATTACTGCATGGGTGATTATCTTTCAGCTGGCAACAAGTTATTTAACCCCAAATGATGCAATGAGTAGCTTCTCATTACTTCAACAACCATGTCTAAAGACACATCCCGTAGTCGTGGAAAAGGTGTTAGTCTGTTTGAGAAGGGTCAGATCATTGGCATGCATCAAGCAGAGAAAACATCTAAGGAGATTGAAGAAACTAAAAAAATTGGGTTAAAAACTGTCCAACGCATTATTAAAAACTGGAAGGATAGTGGAGAACCATCGTCTTTGAGGAAGAAATGTGGTCAGAAAAAAATCCTGATTGATCGCAATCGGCGATCACTTGAACGTTTGGTGAAATCAAACCAAAGAAAGACAACAGTAGAACTCAGGGCTATGTTTAATAGTGAAAGTAAGATCATTTCCACACATACAATGAGAAGGGAACTCAAGGGATTGGGACTGCTGCTAGCTGTGTAGCCTTAAGAAAACCACTAATCAGTGAGGCTAACTGGAAAAAAAGGCTGCAGTTTGCTAAGGAGCATAAAGATTGGACTCTGGAGCAATGGAAGAAGGTCATGTGGTCTGATGAGTCCAGATTTACCCTGTTCCAGAGTGATGCGGGCATCAGGGTAAGAAGAGAGGCAGATGAAGTGATGCACCCATCATGCCTAGTGTCTACTGTACAAGCCTGTGGGGGCAGTGCTATGATCTGGGGTTGCTGCAGTTGGTCAGGTCTAGGTTCAGCAACATTATGTGTCCAAAGAATGAGGTCAGCTGACTATCTGAATATACTGAATGACCAGGTTATTCCATCAATGGATTTTTTTCTTCCCTGATGTTCACGGGCATATTCCAAGATGGCAATGTCAGGATTCATGGGGCTCAGATTGTGAAAGAGTGGTTCAGGGAGCGTGAGACATCATTTTCACACATGGATTGGCCACCACAGAGTCCAGACCTTAACCCCATCGAGAAAGTTTGGGATGTGCTGGAGAAGCCTTTGCACAAGATCTTGGTGAAAAATTAAAGCAACACTGGATGGAAATAAATCTGGTGACATTGGAGAAGCTTACTGCAGTGTGTGACCTTTTTTTTTTTTTTTTTGGTGGCGGCTTTTTTTCGGTCAGCCAGTGTATCTTATAAATGCGCACACAGTAAATGTTGAGAGCAAATTAATGATTCCAAGGACCAGCGTCTAAGAACTAGACCTTCCTCCCACTCTAAAACATGAGTAACGTTGACAAAGATGCACTGAAACAGTAAAGGAAAAGATGGTTTATATCGATGTCTCTGAAAATCATTTACTGGCAGAAGACAAATAGCTGAGGTTTACTTTTAAAATGCTCCTTGTGCCACACTCACTGATTAGGATTTTGGAAAAACTAAGGTTCTAGGTGTGATCCTGTAGGTCCTGCAAGCATATATACATGTTTTACTGCCTGAAAACATTCATTCTGCCAGTTCAAGTTGTCCTTTTGTATTGTATTCCAAAAATGTGTTATAATTCATCACAAATAAACAAAAGCTAAAAGAGAGATACTCTGTGGAGACTACTTCAAGCACCTAATTCAAGTTCATAATGGTAACAGGTGAAGTCTCAAGCACACAAGTGCAAAGAGTGCTTTTAATAAAGATACGATTCTGAGATAAAATAGAAGACACTGTCTGATAAGCAATAAAGTGCTTTAATTTTATCCATAAGATCATCCTGCTGGTTTTAATGATGCTGGAAAAATAGCTGCAATATTGAAGTGACGGCTAGATGCTTCCTTTGTTTTGATCAAACAAGCAGAAAAACTAAACTACCACTTTTTCCACAGAGTATCAAGACTTTCCACCTGCTGGCTCTTCAACGGAATGCCTCATGTGGCCTTCACATTTAAGAGTTTGCCTTCGTATGCTGGTTTACGATTCATCATACCCTCCAACAAACACTCACGCTTGCATCTTTTGTTCCACCTGCCTTTTTTTTCCTTTCATTTTCACTTCTTGTCTCCGACCGTCCTTCATGCCGTTTCTTTTCACTACCAGTTGCACCTCTGTCTTTCTCTCGTAGAGAGCTGCGCCACACAGAAATCAACGAAGGTACAGACACACAAATGAAATTAGGCAGAGCCTCCCTCTGGGTCCCAGTTCCTCGCCAGGCAGGGCATGGCCATACTGCCTCCGCGCGACTGACGGACTTCTGGCACAGAACGGCAGAGCGCCGGACACAAAATCCCTCTCAAGGAGCAGATGCTTGCTTCCTCTTGACATATGCCCCTGAGATGGAGCTGGGCGGATGGGGAAATGGAGGGGAAGGCAGGAGATATTAGAGGGAGATGAAGGAGGGAGGGGGAGGGTGTTAATCTGGAGGAGAGCAGAAACAAGAGAGAGGGAAGCGAGGATACACAAAGAGAAATTTAAGAAGAAGGATAAGAATTAAAGAATAAAAAAATCGAAAATACGCATTTAAAGACAAGTTTTGAATGGTGAAGTGGACGTGATTTTAAAGAAAAGCTCTCAGTTTCTAATTCTCAAGGGGGCACAGTCCAGGTCCAGTGTCAGAGAATGAGTTCAGAAGAGAGAACAGAAGGAAAGTGAGCTCCTTCTTAGCTAAAGATGAACAGATGGTGTGGCCAAAGACTCACTCTATATAAGGCAAGGGAGAAAAGGATGCAGGATACAGATCTATTTTTTATTTTTTATTTATTTTTTACATTAAACCAGCCTTTATGTTTCAACTTTGACTGAACAGCCAAAGATCATATGGTTTAAAAGATCAGGTCTAGCCACGGCAACCCATCCATGATTTAATTCCAACAGAAATATTTGGCTAGAAAACAAAAGGTCAGCCTCATGCCACATTAGGCAGATGACGAGATCATCAAAACCAGTAGGTGAATGCCTATGCAAAATGTCAAATTGAAAATGTGTCCAATAGTTGTTGAGGTATTTCATATTAAGCTGTGAACATGTGGTTGGACAGCACCTGGTTTAGCCAATCAGCTTTTTTTGAGCAACTATTGGCAGCTACTTGTGTGTTTTAGGTGTGAAGAAGACAAAAAGAACGATGGTGGGAGTCATTTACGGCCGAAAAAAGCCATCAAGCACTGTCCGCTGACATCCGAGCTCTATACACCGATCAGGCATAACATTAAAACCACTGACAGGAGATTCAATTCAATGTTCTGCTGGGAAACTTCTGGACCTGGCATTCATGTGGATGTTACTTAGACATGTAGCACCCACCTAGACCAGACCAGGCACCCACACCCCATAGACCTGGCCTCCAAATTCCCTAGATCCCAAACTGATCAAGTATCTGTGGGATGATCCACAGAGGCCCCTCCCCTCAACCCATAGGACCCAAAGGCCCCACCAAAGGAGACCCTAAGAAGGCCCATGTCCATTCGGTAAATCTAATGTCATTTTTCAGGACTCTCTGGTGGCATATGTTTCCAAAAATGACAACACATGACTCAAACTTCCATGGCTTAATACCTCCAGGTATATTTTTTTGTAATTTGGGTCAACCCGTTAAAATTATGTTGTTTTTTCAGTTTTTCTTATTCAATAAATCTTCCTCCCTCTTGTCAAACTTTCCGATTTATATCTTACTTTGAAGCAGCAAAAACGCAAATGACTGAACATTCCCACGCGTACCGCCACACACAAACACTTCCACCTCACACTGTTGCAAGGTGAAATCTTTTCATTAAAGAAAACAAACAAGCTGAGAACATGCGCACACTTAGAGAACACGCTATAAACAGCAAGTCTTTCATTAATACGCATAAGAATTTAATTAGTGGCTATTGATAAGCCTTGCCTGTCTTAAGGACATGTTTGTTTGTGAATGCGTATACACGGTGTGTGTGTGTGTGTTTGTGCCTGCGTATCTTAAGGACGTTCTCGTTATGCAGTCATTATACGGTTATCTTCTTGATTTGTGAAGCATGAAGAGGAGGCGCGCGCGCGCACACACTCGTGCAGGGGAAGCTATAAACATGATGTGTTGACGGATTAGATGGGAGTTTTTAATCATCTTAATTAAGCCTAATTGTTATTTGTTGAATATGTGGCATTTGTGAAGTTCACGGGGATATAAAAGCAGATTGAATGCTAATTAAAATAGAAGAAGTGCATTTTATTACAAGAATCTGTTAAGATGCAGGAGATGTTAGCGCCGGTGTGATACAAATGAAAGGCGTACATGAGGAAACTGTGAATTTGAAATACCGTGAAGTGCCTATTTCAGTACCTGGAAAGGTTTGGACGAGGTTATGTGCGCACAGGCATTCACCTTTAATAGTAGACCATAATTAGCAAAGATGTTGATTTCAACAGGAAAAAGACGGTGATGTCCTTTTAACTCGAGCTGCATAAAGAGAGCCTGAAGATGTTTGTGTTCTGTTTAATAGGCTGGAGAGAGTCTGCAATTCAAAAGTTTATACTTCACAGGTAGATCATTTTGTGTGTGTGCGCGCGTGAGAGTGTGTGTGTGTGTGTGTTAAGATAATTGTCTGATTCTTCCGCGGCTGGCAAGAGTCTTCCTCGAACAGTAATTACAGACTATCATCTCTCTGGAAGATGATCCAGGAGCGCGCACACACTCGCTCTCTTGCCAAAACACTACACCCAGGACTCCCCTCTTCGATGCACCTGAGGATAGAATAACTGTCAGCGCCGCGCACACACACACACACACATCCTTGCACCTGAGTACACTCACATGCCAGGAAAAGGCCACGGTACCGTCTGTTCCCGCTCTATTCTTAGTTTTCCTTTTAATTTTCTCCACTTATTTTCTACTGTAGCTGTTCAAGTCTAATTCACTGGAGCCTTTAACAGTTATTTAAAGTCTTTATGGAAATATGAAAGTTCCCCTACAAGCCAGTGTTTTTGTTAAATATGTAGTCAAGAACCTCCCGTGACCCATCTACAAGCCCGTGTAAGCCTGAACCACCACCACTACTCTTTGCACTGAATATGCAACATTTCATTTGCATGGTAACCGACTGTGATCATTTAAAAACTTTAAAGAAGCGAGTCACAGCTGTGGCAAGCTGGCGAGTTTGTCTTTTTTCAATGTACAGCAGGTCTTGGTTGAGATTTATTGACCTCAGGGTCTTCACGTGCATTTTTCAGCTCTTAACTTTTACAACAAATGATCACATGCTGCTATGAAAGTACTTACGTAACATTCAGGCACCTGGCCACGCAGTCTCCTTTCGCAAACGTATGATACAAAATGGTTTGTTCTGAAGAGCTCAGTGACTTTAAGCGCGGCACTGTAACGGGACGCCACCTTTGCAATAAGACGGTTCATGAAATTTCATCCCTGCTGGATATTCCACGGTCAACTGGAAGTGATACTATTAGAAAGTGGAAGCGATTAGGAATGACAGCAACTCAGCCACAAAGCGGAAGGCGGAGTAAAATGATCAAAACTGTGAGGCAGGAGCTTCATGGGATGAATTTCCACAGTCAGTCTGCTGCATGCAAGGCTAACATCACCAACTCCAAAGCCTAGAGTGGACACTGGACTGTGGAAACGTCTTCTGTGGAGTGACGAATCACGCTTCTTTGTTTGAGGCAAGGGTTTGGACTAGGCCAAACTCGGCCTTTTAGACTCTTCACTGGAGATCTCCAGTGAAGAGCAATCTTAATGCTTCAGTATGCCACAACATTTTAGACAATGCTATGCTTCAAACTGTGTGGCAACAGGAAAGGCCCTTTTCTATTCCAACAAGACTGGACAACACGCTTCGATGAGTTCGGTGTGGAAGAACCTGACCTCAACCCCATGCAGCACCTTTGGGACGAACTGGAACCGAGATTGCAAGCCATGTCTTGGTACCTGACGTCAAAAACGCTCAACAGAATGAACGATGAGGAATTCCCACAGAAGCCTCCTCTATTAATCCTAAAATGCAGGCCACGGAAAAGCGTCTAATCAAACATCAGTTCTTGACGTGTTATGCTGTGTATGCATGTCGGACAGATGTGAAGCAACAACAGAACACCGGGCAGGTGTGAGTAAACACACGACAGATGACGCGCGAGCTGACGCGCACACGCAACTTAGCAGTCTCAAGAAGTAAGACATGATAAATGATTAATACGAGCACACACAGAGATATTTAGCAGGTTGCCACCTCATCCAGGTGGTGCACACACACTCACACACACACACACATTTAGCATGTTTAGCACCTTGTATAAAAACCCCGGCGACCCAGAAGAAATCCCAGGCAGATTGAAGATGGGACGACATGAGGAGGAGGAGGAGATGACACGGAGGGGGAGGAAGACACACCTGTTATTAGCTTTTCTCCAGACGGTGGATCAGATGGAAGCCGGGACGGACGGAGCTAAGGAGGGACGATTTGGAGTGCGACGGGTGGGACAGAAGGATCCTGGGAGGGAAGGAGAAAGATTGTCAGGCATTAATAATAGATGACAGATCCTTAGAGACCATGTTAAGACATTAATAATGGATAAGACTCAGCTGGAGGGGGCAAAGGAGCACATCAGCAGAGTTTACCTGAGGAAAGAGGAAGAAAGCATTTGTATGATGTTCGGTGCTTGGAGATAAATGTGGTAAACTTTTTGGAGGGATGTGTGATTATACTGCACCCCTTGAAATAGGAAGGTAAACCTGCAATTCAAGTACAATGACAGAAAAACACCAAAATGTGTTGGGACTAAGGGAAGAGATGCAGTGGAATTGTTCCTAGTGAGAGCGGTTACAACCAAAAACTTAAAAATGTGCGCACAACAGGAGCAATGAGGAGACTGTGCAAGCTAACTATCACTTCGGAATTCCACTGCGGACGCTCACACTCTCTATTTCATCGCTTTCCTCTTGGTTTTGTGTCTACTGGGTTACTGCGCGCACAGTAACGTTAGACAAATGAGCGACACACTAAATGTCCGGCCTGATGGTGCAACAAAGACCTCAGCTTGTTGTCCCCTCATCCCTCCCTCTCTCTCTGTGTTTCCTTCTCTCTCTCTCTCTCTCTCTTTCTGGCCAAAACGTAATTGTCGCTGACATGCACGGACACACAAAATAACATGCAAACACATGTATTCTCTTCTGCTATCGTACATGCATGAAACACACACACTCTCTCTCACACACACACACCGTATGGGTGTATAATTACAGTGAGTTAAGCAGCACTAAGGAATAATTACAGAGGCTGGTTGCTGTTGTTGTTGTTGTTTCCAACAAATAAACCGGTACACAAACAAGATGGAAGGGTGAGCGGCAGGTCAAGCCATCTCTGTGATGATGCTGTAATACAGCGCCAATTCTCATATCTGATTCTCCTCCGCACTGGACAAAAGTATGTGGACACCTGAACATTGCATGTCGTTGGAAAAATGTTGCCGTTCAGGTATCATTTAGAACACGGACCAAACAGTTGCCCTCTGTGAAAAGAAACAACCAGACCAGCAGGTGGCAGTAGTCTGTACTGGTGATTCAAAAGGGGAACCAGAACTAAGTGGGAGCATCGACTGTAAATAAAGATGGACCGCGGAACTGCTCCTCAAAAGTGAAGCCAAAAGCAAGTAGAGCTCCCCCTGGTGTCTGGCTGCAGTATAGGTCATAAGCTCCACCCCCTCCATGTTAGCGGATTGGTCAGGGTTCAGTCGTTTTAGGTAGTTAACAAAATGCTGATGTATGTTCAAGTGTCAATTTTTCTGATACGTTTCGTTTTATTTATTTAACGCAATAGAAAGATGATGTGACATCATAATGATTACAGTTGCCATGCCAACTGCATTGGGAATTGTTCCACAGGAAGTGGGGATGCATTGTCCATATTTATATACAGTCTATGGGTTAGAGCCTAGGAAGTGAATCATGCTGATCATTCTAGATGATCTTGTTGTTGGGCAAATATTTGTGTGTCTGAATGTTCAGATTAGATTAGACGTAAAACGAGAAGAGCCTTCTGTGTGTCATTTGGACTTTGTCATGTTGTTTACTTTACGTTTCTCTTCACGTGAACTGGTTTTCTGAGATGAACAAGCAACCTGAGTGATCTCTTTCACCAAAAAGCTGCCGTCATGGGTCCGACGAATGCCAAGAGGGAACCTGGGGACGCAGATCTCGGCAAAAGGCCGATCACTGGCTTCATATGTGACAGCTCTTGGTAAGATAAGACCTGAATCTGTCTGCAATCTAAGGTGTTTGATGTGGTTGCACTGGAAACTGAGCACAATCCAGTCACGTTTTTCCAAGGCAAACTGAGAAATCTTTTTTCTTGGACTCTATTTTGTGCATAAGTTGCATTGTCACATTGAAATAGGCCGGCAGAAGCCAAAAAAGACACTAAAATGTACCTGTCTGGATGATGAATGACAAGCAAAAACTATCAAAGAACGGCTGTCCACACACTTTTGGACGTATCTCTTTTTGCCCATTCCTTCTCTCATTTATTCAACTTTCCTCCTTCGTTTAAAAAGTTCTACACCCCGCAGCAGAAGATTTTTTTCTGCCTCTCATACGCACGCACACGCATTCACACACACACAGGGCCCAGGCAGTCACCTGCACTGAAGGTAAATGGAGTGTGAGGTTTTACTGGCGCCGTGATTGCGGGGTACAGCTCAGGAGGAAATAAGTGTTTAGTTTGTTTACGTGCTATCAGACAGCAGGTGGCGGAGTCAGCACACCACCTCTTGACCCGCACACCGAGAGAGAGAGGTGCGCCGAGGTGTAGGCAGGAGTCTAAACATTACTCTCGGATTTAAAAAAAAAAAACAAAAAAAAATGAGAATGCATCATACTTCAATCCACAACCCAGCCCCGACATATTGCTGATATTCCTGATAGTCTCTGGTTTCGTCCATGTGAGCGCAAGCAGGGTTGGCGTAGGTGCACGTCCATCAGTGTCTGGCAAAGACCGAGCGTGTGTGTTATTCGTGCGCAAAGCGGCAGGGGAGGTGCGAGGTTGTGAGGGTGAGGGTTATCCCACTGTGTCAGAGAGAAAGAGGAAAAGAGGGAGACAGGGAGCTCTCTTGCATGTGGGGGGGAAAAAAAAAAAGGAGAGATGAAAAATGGACGATGAACGAGTGCAGCGCGAGGCGGCTTTGTTCTACTGAAGGGCTGGGTTCACCGGCGGATGAAGAGCTAACTCTTACTGGGAAATCACAGCTTGGCGCAGGTCTCTGCCTTTCATTTGTTTGCTCTTTATTCCTGTTCCTAAACCTCCGTGGGTTTTGTTTTTTTTCTTTTGGTCTCTTTATCGATCTTTTCTTGCTTTATCTCTTGTCCTTTTTTTTCCGCGTGTTTATTTCTCCAGTCTGCTTCTTTGAGGTTCTGCTTTACGTCCGTGCACATCTACAGTGCCTAATGTATGTCCTGCATGTAAACAGCCTGCCCTCCATCATCTACTAAACCTTCAACTCAAACATCCTCTCTATCTGTCCTCCCATTCTTTCTTCTCTCCTCCCCTTCATCCCTCCATCTGGTCGACTTTATCAGTCTTGATAGCTGTCCTCAAAGACTTATTTAGGACTGCACCAGCCCAGGTCTGTCTTTCTAAGAGTACCAATCCAGGTTCCTTCTATAAAGTAAGCTAGTATATGTAAGACACCTAAACAAGTCCATATAAGCAACAATCAGTGCATCCTTCAGCCCAACCAAGTACTTTACTTGGTGCGAGTTCAGACTACTTACTACCACTGGTAATTTGAAATGCCCTCAGTTTTGTTATTTCCTTCATCTTTACCCCAAACTCCTGGTTCACAGTTAAGTTTTCTTTTCATTCAATGACAGAAAGACTCAAGTGCCATTTGACCTTAGCTCTTATCCTTAGCTTTTTGTATTCTTCCAGTGGCAAGGATGGCAGAGGGAACTAGCAGCTACTATTTGGTTTACCAGTCACGTAGCGCGCGTTTTAAATGGATGAGGACTTCAACAGTAACCCAGCGACATTGTGGCTGGCCACACTTGGCCTTTGTTGTAGGTTTCGCACCTGTAGAGTGAGCACTGCATCAAAAAAATGAAATAAAATGATGATAAAGAAACCGCTAGTCCACTGAAAGTAGTCATACACGAAGAAAAACATCTGGTAAAATATCTACAGTTAGGATATGCTAAGGGAAATAAGTCAAATTAATAATACTGCTTTTGAATTGAAACATTAAATGGCAAATTCATTTATTTTGCAGTAAAACAAACAAATGAAATGTAGAAATGCAGCAGCGATGATGTTGTTAAATACATTAGCTTCTAGACATGTTTACTTCAGCTCGACTGAGCTTCGCCATTTAATTACCCGCCTACTTTCGCTCGTGTGTGTGTTATACGTGCATGCATGCCTCTTGGTGTGTGTGTGCGCCGCTGCGTTTAACAACCCCATTACTTGCTTTCACCCGGAACTTCTTCGCCGGGTAAACGGGAGCGGAGCGTGGCTTCGGATCGGGCCCCGAGGCGTTTCCTTACGTGCTCAGTTAAAGGGGCGGGAGGTAGAGCTCTGTAATTCAATTTCAATTAAAGGAGAGGAGAGGAGGAGGCTTTAATTGATTGCCGTTACGCCAAAGCTCTCGGGCTGACTGCGGACACACACACAGATGTCCTACTTTCTCCTTGCTTGATAATATATAATCCTGCCTCTGTTGGGGAAACATTCAGATTACCTCTAGAACTATTAGATTTCATACATAAAATACAAGAAAAACACAATTACACTGTTATTTCTTGTTATTATTCAAAACTGATATAAACAAAAATTTACATAGGATAAATAAATGCGGAAAAGTGATTAAATTTGTGATTTTTATTAAATAAAAAGTCAACAAAGTCTTGTTTGTTTAAGCTACTTTCCCTGTCCAAAGCTTATTCTAATGTGCCAAAGGCTATCATTATAATACTCCATGCAAATATGGCAACGTTATTAAGCTGAGCATAGTTTGATCCCCAAAGTGATGGCCGCTGAAAAAAAAAAAAAAGAAACGTCCTGAAAGTCTGCCTGCCTGTCACATTGTGCGCAAAACGACACGGGTCAATGAGTAGATGTGGAAAAAGAGGAAAAAAAAAAAAAGAGAAAAAGTTTTTTATCCTTTGTTTGTTTGCATTATTTGTGTCGGGGTCGTCCCTCATCGTGCCTTTTTTTTTTTTTTTTTTTTTTTGGCTCAGCTACAAGGCGTTAATGAAAGCATTCGAAGCAAACATGTTGATTTTTGTTTCCATGGGGATCCAGAAGGCCTGACAATGTCACAGAGGCTTCGGCCAACAGGCTGGTGGAAAACCCTCCTGCCTTTTCCTCTCTTTTATTCCCACCGAGTGCTGCTATTTCTCCCGTTTCTTCTCCTCCACTTGTTTTATTTCTTCTCTCATTTGTTTAGCTTCCTCTCATCCGCGCCGTTTGTTTTCGCTGATCCGTCTTTTTAAGCCGCCCTTTAGCTCCATTTCTCTCTTTTTCCCGGCCACTTTTTCTCCTCTTTCCTCTTCGGTTTCTAAACCCTCTCTATTCTGCTCGCTCCCTTTCTTCCTTTGTTGTCGTCTACGTGTGAAGAGCTGCGATAAATAAAGACAAACACAGCAGTATGTGTTTGTGTGCGCGTTTGAGAGACGGACGCCAGCTCTCTGATAGCATTGTTAGCCTCTCCACCTCTCCTCACTCCACTGCACATGCAGCTACAGGCTTTCTTCCCCCCCCCCTCCATCCACCCAGGACTCCGAGCCAGGAAGGCGGCTTCGGGGCCAAGTCAGGCCAGGACGGAGGCTTCATTGAGGGCGATGCTGCTGGAGGATGAGGACCAGGGATCCAGGCCAAAGCCCCAGACCCAAGACCCTGATCTGGCTTGCCAGGCGGCCCACTAAAGGGCTTTCATGGCTGGGCACGACATCAGGACAAGAGGGGAGGTGGAGGCTGGAGGTCTCAGTAGCAGTAATGGCAATGGCTAGATTAAGACCTTCTCTTAGAATCGGCACAATGGAGAGGGTCTAGAGCAAAGCACACACACACACACACACAAGCACGCACTCATACACACTGCCTCTATTCAGCTTCATCCATGTTTCCCATCAGAGGCAGAGGAGCATGAATAAATACATGAGCAGTGTAGAGCTCCATAGGACTGATAAAAAGAAAACGCACACATGAATTACAGGAACTGAAAGAAAGCATGGTAAATTGAAAAAAAAATGAACAGATGAATAATGTTGATGGTTTTGTACTACAAGTAATTGTGGAGCAAGAAAAAAAAAAAAAAAAAAGCGAGGAGGAGGAATTATGAAAACCCTCCCTGAACTCAGAAAATGGAATAATTAAGAAAAGTTAGCAAAGAGCCAAGTTTGGAAATTAATTGTTAAAAAAATTTTTTTTAAAAAAAACTAACTTTCAGAGGCTTTGGAGGGAGCTGTTGTAGAAGTTGTATCAGGGTTACTGCAGCACAGACAGTTGTGGCGCTGCTGCAATTATTTATGACAACTAAATTAATTCAGACTGCTGCTACTACAACCAACGCCGGTTCTAATCCTGCTCCACATTTTACTCCATTAATTTCAACCAGCAAAATGACCACCACATGCAGCGCTGCGACTATTCTTCTAGGTGTCCAAACTATTACATGTATTGCTAATAATAATTTCCGCACCTCTACTTAATGTTTATCTAACAACTAAGTGGACTAAAGCAAATGTTTGTGAGGTCGCAAAACGAGTGCATGCAAATTTAATTTGCAGACTCTCCATAAAACCCACTGCCTGTGAATATTTGAGTAGAATCAAGGTTTATTTTAAACGTCCACCTGTTTTGATGAGTTAGGCAACATCTTGAGATAGAGGAGATAAAGGAGATAGACTGTAGGTATGGAACATAGACTGTATATAAATATGTATACAGCGCGTCTCCACTTCCTTGCATTGGCCAAACTGACGCTAGTTTCCCGGGGATACAGTCTTGCAAGTTTGGAACCAGAATCTGAGAGTCTGAGAATGAAGCGATGCAGAGCCATGCTATCAGTGACCCGCCCACACTTCGGCCAGACTCACCTGTGTTGTGTTTGATTAATACTGCGCTCAGCTCCACCTCCACCAGTTTCAAAGACATTTTGGATTATACACTTATTTATTTATTTTTTCTATCTATGTGTCTGTCTCTTTATCTCTCTGTTTTTATCTTGTTTGTTGTCGTTGCTATGGACCGCTTATTGTGTGTGGAATAAAGATTTAAAAAAAAAAAAAAAAGCTGTCACGGTCCTATGGGATCGCTTCACGGAGCGTTTAGCATTGTAACTTGTAGTGATCATGATGTCACATCCTGTTTCTATAGCGTCAAATAACTAAAACAAAGCTTAACAGAAAAATGGACACTTGAGTATGGATCAGCATTATATTAACTACCTCAAATGTTAGAAACCATTCTTGAAAAATTATTAGCTGATGTGTATTTTAGTGTTTTAGTTTGGCCCATGCCCCATCCACTAACATGGAGGAGGTGGAACTTACAACCTATACTGCAGCCAGCCACCAGGGGGAGCTCTACATACGTTAGCTTCACTTTTGAGGAGCTGTTCGTTCGCCCATCTTTTTATCCATAATCCAAAATCTGGAAAGGACATAAAGCTCCACCTACTTTGGCGTCTTCATTTTGGTCCGTGTTGCAGTGTTTTCAGTAAAATTAACTGTTATGCTACTGGCTTCAAGTTGCGCAAAAATCGAGACTAGCGTGTTAGCGTAACAATGCTAGCTCATCAGAGCAAAAGTATATATATTAACAGCTTTGGTAGGAGCAATTAAACTAAATATGCAACTTTGGGTGGACTTTCATTATCTGTGGTTGTCTGGGATATAATCTTCTTTCAAGAAACTCTGGTAGCCTTTCTATAACTATTATTTGTGCGAATCCAGTTAAGTCACACATTTTTGTGTTTCTGCTAAAACATTTGAAGACACAATTCAGGTTCTCATGTGACAAAGCACCTACGGCGTCTTGCAGACTTTTGATAGCACCTATATACTTCCCTAATCAGAAGAATCACAAATAAACACAGTATAATTCCACATGTGTTAAGCAACCTCTTCCCACGTTACCCAGATCACTGCACGCATCAATATCCTTTCCTAATTTGGAGCAATTTTGAGTATTTCAATAGATTATTCAATGCACCGTGAGAGTGTCGGGATAAAGGAAGCCAACAAAGAGAGAAGATCATGTGTATCAAAGTTCACAAGAATAAATAAACCCACAAGGACACAGTGCCTGCTCAGTGCAACACACCGTGTGCTGCTTTATTGAGCACTGTTCATTTTTCTTTGTGACAGCTAATGTCCATGGTTTTGGTCACAGAGGAGAGTAGAGGAGCCTGGGTACCTGGTAATGTCTGCAATAAGACCTTTTTACCACCTCTTACCTCTTCACCTATACTATATGGTACTTCTGTAGTCAAAGTGTGTGTTTGCGTGCATGCATGTGTGTGTGTGTGTTTGCGCCAGAGCTCTCAGAAAGGACCCTGGGACCCTCCTCGACAGTGAGAGCTTTTAGCTCTTCTTCGCTAATGTCCTGAATAATGGCATCTTGATGGAGAGAGAGCAGACGAAAAAGGAGAAAGAGAAAAAGGGGGGAGGACAGGGAGAGAGAAAGAGTGCGGAGGGAAGAGGCAGAAAGAGAAACCTCTGCCTCCATGTGTCTTTACCTCCAGCCCCCCATCAGCAGCAGGCCTGTCATTATTCCCTCTCTCTGCCCTTCTATTTTCATTATTCCCCGTTTTTAGTATTTTTTCAGCATGATGATCCAGAGATGCTGCTTGCAAAGAGACACATCTCAGTGTGCGCGCACCTGTCTGTCCACATGTAAGAAGTCCTTCCATGATATCCCAGCCTTTTAGCAAAGTGAATTTTTGATGTCTTTGAGATATTATTTGGAAGAAAAGGCAATACGCTGTTTTAAGCCGCATTAGCTGAAGCCGCAGCAGCAGTCTCTCTAGATGTAACTTTAATGACGGCTCCCATAAAAACTCCCCGTCCACTTAAGTCCAACCAAAAAGTTCAAGGTGTTCTCGACAAAGTTTGAACGGTCTGCACTCAGTGTTTAATATAACAAAACATGACGTCCCCCGGCGCGCGTGACTTCTTCGGGCTACGGTTGAAACAGAAAAGTGGAACAGGAGTAAAACCGTTCGCGACTCAAGATAAGACCGGTTCCTGTTTCGCGCCACAAAGACGTATATATTTGCCGAATCAAAACCTGCGGCGGATGACACAAAAATGACAGTTAGTCTGAGGTCCTGTTCTCACGTCAAATGTCTGATTTAGACACCGATTCGGGGGAAATGCGTCACGTTCACGAGGAAAAGGTTTGGAGAATGATACCCCTCATCTTCTTTTCCCTTTTTGTGGAAAATTACTCTCACAGTGCTAAAGGTGAAGTGGATCATGCTGTTAGACCACAACTTGCACGCACCCATTTCCCTCTTTGGTTAACTCCTATGAAACGAGCAGCGGGCAGTTGATTAAAAGCCTCTCCCGCTCCTGTTTGGGTTGTAAGGTCACGCTGGGATGTGGGTGTTGAGTAAACCGTATAGGGACCGTTCAGGGTGACTGACCGTGACGACCGAAACCCACACGAACACACAAACCCTCGCTCGCTATCCCCCACTTTCTCTTTCCCGCAGTTCAAACTGTTTCCACCTTCTCTGTTTCACAAATCCAAACACACCGGCTCTCTGTGTGTGTGTGTGTGTCTCGTTCATTGAGTAACACTCTCTCTCTCTGTCTCCCACACACAAACACACACACACTGGTGGGGGTCAATGCCACAACAGGCACATAAACTCAGAATGTTAAACATTAATGCAGCTTTATTTATTTTGAGGGTCTGATCATCATATTTTGGTCTTGTGTTGCGTTTAAAGAGCGGCTCTTCTCTTGGGAGAAATATATTTTTAGATTTTTAATTAAAATTTCCATCAGCTTATCTCTCATTTTCAGCTGCAAAACTGTCCCCTCCTCTTTATTGTCATGACTCCCCTCCTATTTTGTCCTCACACTCAGAAAAAAAAAATCAAATATGTATTTTTTTTTCTCCTCCATAGGCTCATTTGCGGTCCTCACTAAACAGCTTCTGTTCCTCCTCCTGCGCGCCTGCATCCAGATTCTCGTGCGTACATGCACGAAGAGAAAACACTAATATGGAAGTTACAAAACTACAAAATGGCATCACCCAGGGCGCCGTCGCTCAAATAGGTCATTGTTGTTTTTTTTTTGTTTTTTTTTTTTGAGGCGCATTGTTGAGTGGAGAAAAAAAAAAAAAAAAAAAAAAAAGGAGGTTCGTGCGCTGCGTTGTGGTGAAGTCCAGTTGCCGTGTCTGTGCCAAATAATTGGGCGAGCGATCGTTGGAAAAGCAGGGCCTGATCGCCCGCACGGAACACACCTCTGTCTCCTCAGGGGGAAATATTTACAATTCACTTTAATATTTCGTGATATTATTATTTTTCTTTCTGTAACATTAAAGCACAAACATTGCTGTAGATTACTTTAAATAATTGCAACAGTCGTTTATTTGCGTGCGTAATTTGGTTAAGAGGAGAGGTTCAGTGGAGTAAAATAATGAAGGAATTCCGTCTTCATTTATTTTTATTTTTTTATTAAATTGACTCGTTCCAAACTAACTGGCTTCTTCTCAATAACTTTAATCAATAGATATAGTTTTTATTTAGAAAATGTTCACGGCGTGGCCCGCACAGACACGAAGCGCGCACTGGCATACCTCCGCATAAATATGTGCGCCGATTTGACATGCCTCTATCCACTTAAGCCCGTCTTTCAAAAACACACACAAATGACTTGTCTAAAACATTAGGCTGTAATAATATTCGCACATTAATTGTTTAGTTTTATTTGTTCCATTTAAAAGAAGAAGACGACCCTTGCTTCGTTCTTTTAAATAATAATAAAAAACATCTTATCAACTTGTTTCGCTTCTGCGTGATTTCTGATTTCACTCGGTTTTAGATCATTTAAATCCTTCTGTCTTTTTTCCATCCCCTCCACTCGAAATAGAAACTCGGGTGATCCTCCACAGTGTAGGAACGTGGCACTAACTCGACATACCGATGGAACTAACACTTACAAATGTACTGATTGGAATCGAAACTCCTTCAGCAGCTAAGAAATAAAAACACGGTGCAGAGTTCACTGCTGGATGTTTTTTTTTTTTCTTAAAAGGCCTTCTCTGCGCCTTTAAATGTCGCTTGAACGCACCAATGTTTGCGTTTTCCTGTGATGTTATTTCACGGAAACAAAGAAGCCAGGCGTCGTGCTGAAGTGCCCTTAAGCAAAACACTGATTCCCTCTCAGCGCCAGGGGTTGTGTGACCTCTGATCTCTGATTAAGAGAGGAGTTTCCCCATCGGGAGGATGAAACTTTTTTTTTTATTTTTAAAAGAAGAGCGGCTCCGGGCAGAGGGGTCGTCTCCGGTTACGCACACGCAGCTGCGTAAAGCTACAGAAAGTTTCTTGGACTGTAACAGTGAATGCAAGGAGGAAAAAGAAAAAGAAACAGATTAAACTGATTAAAAGCAAAGTTTATTGCAATGTTATCATAGAGCAGTCCATGCAGAGCACCTGTGCAAACTGTTGGCGCACTAAAAACTGAATCAGCTGATTAAATCATAGCTGACGTTTAAAAAAAAAATATGTTTTTATTGAATGCTCCAAGTCGGGAAGTTCACATGTTAAATGCACTATTCTAATCTGGCATTTATCACATTTAAAAACACTATCAAACTGTTAAATTGCCTCCATTAAAGTCCAGTTTAAGTTCTCCTAATAATCTGCAGCCTCCACGTAAATGAGAAACTGATTTTCAGTTTACCACTCCGCCTCCTCCTCCGCTCCTCTCTCCTCTTTCTCCTTCCCCGCTCTGGCAGCGCGCCGTTCCCAGCGGCTCCTTATAAATAAAATCCACCCGTCCCCGGTTCCTCCTCCTTATTGGTCAGGCGGCGCCGTTACCTCACTCCGGGGCCGGTGACGCAGCGTCTTCACGTATCCTTCACGCGCTCTCTTCTTGCTTCTTACTGAGAGTCTTGCCCGTGCCCGTGAGGAGAGGGAGGCGAGAGGGGATTCGCGGCGAGCCCAGAGTTGCTGGACGGACCCGGGCGCGCTCGATACTAAACACTTCCCATCCCGGGAGGAGAGCGGCGCACAAGAGCAGACTCTCTCTCCCCGTTCCTCTGTATCTCTCGTGTTGCTCTCTCTCGCGCACACACGCACACTTCTGTATGAGCTCTCTCTCTCTCTCCGTCTCCCTCCTGCACATACACTCACACCGGCGCGCACGCACGCTCTGCATACGTCTCCACTTCTCCGTAGTAAATTACGGCACTGATCTCAACTGCGAGTGCGGATCTGTCTCTCGTGTTCGCCCTTTCTTCGACGGACCGACTTGAGGGGGAATCGCTCGGAGAGAAGTAAGTGCAAAACACTTGTTATTTTATTTAGCACGGTTATTATTCCTGACTCCCGTTGGGGGGGGGTCCGTACTTTAAGCGTGCAGTTTGCGCGTGGTGTTTATTTGGGCGCAAGTAAACTTCCACAGCCTTCGTGGACGCGATCCATCCTCGTCACACATCGCGGATCCAGATGGTTTAGTTCCATCTCGGGACGGTTAACTGAGAACTACTTGCGCGCTGGCTGACTTTCTGTTAGTTCCACGCTGCCCGGGTGACTCCTGGAGCTGAGGGAGGCTGCGTGGAGTAAAATCCCGGATAAAAGTTTGTTTTAAATCTGAAACGAGCTCCTGGTCGCTGCGGTGCTTTATTCTCGCTGTCGGTTTCGTGGGTAGATGGCTCGGATTCACGCACGCACCTGCGTTGGTGTCAGATTTGACGGCAGCTTTTAAACCAGCTGATGATTAAGAAGCAATTTAATAAAAATATTTAGAGTTTTAAAATCATATTTCATGTATTTTGGCATTTAAAGTCAATTAAGAACTCGGCGGATTCTAATTTTCCATTGATGTTTACTCCAAGAAATCAGATTATAGGAACTTTAAGAGAATAAGCAGCTTGTTTAGTTGGAAGTGTTTGCATCCTGTTGCATTGTCGAGTCATTATCTTGGACTAGTTGTTGTTTGGAATACGCCAAACATCTATGTGTCCGCTGTAATGCAGTGCGTAAAAGTGACAGCTTGTGTTTTGCGTCTGGACAGCGGTGCTGTGCGTTAAAAGCGCAGAGAAGTAACGATCCACTGCTTCACTCTACACCTCATCAAGTTCTAATTCACCTTCAGAAACACACACACATGCTATTTGGTTCCTCTATGAGCAGCAAGAAGAAGTTCAAAATATTACCCAAAAAGTCATTTTTACGTGTTTTTCTAATTAGAATTTTAAAACAAAAGGGTGAATATCTTTATCTTCGTGCTCATGTGACAAAGAGAAGTTCATTTTCATGAGTCACCTCACACTCGCACACCTTTTTTAAATGGAGATATGACATTTAGCTATTAATCAGTTACTTCCCATTTCAGTTCTCAATTGCAGAGCAAGTTATTCCTGCTCTTCAAATTCGGATTAAACCAAAAGTTTCGCTTTTGTCAGAAAAACCACACACTCTCACATCTCCTTTCAGCGCTCACCTTTAACAGGAGAAGGCAACTTGTCTGCTGAAGCTCATGAGTGTGTGTTTTTGTGTGACTATGATTCATTATTTCAGATTTTTTTTTTTTTGCTGTAACAGAAACTTCATACTAATAATGCAAACACAGAGCAATGTGTGTATGCACGCATGGACAGTATGTGTGTGTGTGTGTGTGTATCTGGGTCACCGTCCAGCTCCCCAGTGTATGTGTGTGTGTGTTTTTTTTCCTTTTTCTGAACACCTCTCCTTTACAGCAGTGAAACTCACTCATATTCAAACTAACCCTCGTCGCCTGCTTGGACAGTATCTCATTTGCTAATGGAACAAAACAGTGTCTGCTTTGTCGGCCGTTGTTGACGACTGGCTGCCAAAGCATTCGTGTCCTCGGTTTGGTCTCTGTGCGCTTTCAGGATTTCGTCAGAACACCTTTTTACTCCATTAATGTTTTTTTTTTTTTTAAGTGTTTTAATCTTCGGTGATAGCGCTGCTAAAGTGTCGGAGGAAACGCAGCTTTCATTTGTAAATGATTTCCCTAGACTGGACCCTGAAATCACTTGCAAAACAGATGCAAACTTGTAACATGGAAAACGGTGGCTTTTTCGTACATGCGTGTGAAGGCACAAGTGCAAGCAGACGCTGAGCTACAACATTAACCCGTTTAAAAATGTTCCACCGTGTGTTTTTTTTGTATATTTTTCTGTGGATGTCCCTCTTTTCATTCGTAGAATAATGGACAACACACAATACACTGAAAGCTTTGTGCACAGAAAACTTAAGTTCAAATTCTCTGGTTTTATAATACAACATAAAACCTTTCTTTCAAATTTTCAAAGAAGGAAAAAAAAATGAACACAACAAGAGAGGAAATTGTCTTTTTTCCTCCCTTCAGAGTGGAGTGTAATCCACCTGACAATAAGAAAGAAGCCGCCGATTCTTCTCAGCTCCTCACAAGATGCAGAAATCAAGGTTACCCCTCGGGGGACGAGGAGGAAATAGGAAATTATTTTGGTTATTACAGGCAGGTGCCACTTCTCTGTGGGAATATCTCCTTGAACTATTTTAAAGAGTGTGTTTCTTCTCGGAGTGGTTCCCCTTGGCTTTTGGTCAAGAAACGCTTTTTATTTTTTTTGTATTTTGCTCAGTGTGCGATCAATAGAAGCGACTGCCCCCATTTGCCTTTTGCTTCTAAATGCTTTTAGCTGGCTGGAATTTTTAAGGATGGCTCCACAGTAGTGGCTTTTATATTTGTTAATCGTTTTCTTAAAAAGGTAAAACACACATGAAGGTTTTCTATAGAAGAGTTAATTTAATTTAATGCGACCGTGACTTTTGATTGAAACATTTCTTCACATGCTCCGCATTTAGAATCATTTAAATCCAACTGCTAATCAGTAATTTGTGTTTATTTGCATTTGTCGTCGACCAGGTAACGCCTCTCATCCTGCGTGTGTCTGTGAGGACCCCTGGTCATGTCTGCTTAGCTGCCCTGCGTGATGCCTGATCATGACAGCACCACCCTTCTAACCAGACAGACCAAGCGCCGTCGTGTTGACATCGGGGTGAAAAGGACTGTGGGTAGCGCGATATTCAGCCGCGTCAGGGAGACCCTGCTCGAGAGAATGAACCAATCGCACGGCCCCGATCAGGACGGAGACTGCTCGTTAGTCGGTCACGGCCACGGGGGCACTAATGGGGACGGAGAAAAGTCCAACGTCCTGAGGAAGTTGCTGAAGAGGGCCAACTCGTACGAAGACGCCATGATGCCGTTCCCCGGCGCAACAATCATCTCTCAGCTGTTAAAAAATAACATGGGGAAGAATGGAGGGAGTGACTCAGGCTTCCAGGTATACATAAACAGACATGTACAGGTACTGTGAACTCCTAAGTCAATTAATCACTGTCTGATTTCAGGTTTGATAATCAATGAATTATATTTCTAATCAACCAAACAGGTCTTCATTTCTCCTTCATTGATTGTTAAGTTGTTTAATTCATTATTTGTTTTTTTACTTCCTGTCTTTTATCACAGGGGAGTGGAGCTTTGTCCAGCGGAGGCTCTGAGATCCAGGGCGAAGACGCCTGCAGCAACTCCTCCCGTGACCGTGACAGCCCGTCTGACTGCCTGTCTCCGGGGCCTCCTCTCCCACCTCCACCCTCATCCTCCTCCTTCGGGCGGCCACCGCCCCCTTCAAACCTCAACTCCCACGCTCCCCCTCAGCCCCTCCCCCTCTCCTCCTTTGACCTGGACCGACTGTCGGACGAACACCTTCGCGCCAAGCGGGCCCGCGTCGAAAACATCATCCGCGGCATGAGTCACTCTCCGCTGGTCCGGCCCGGCGCCGGCGACCACAACCAAGAAGGCAGCCGCGAGAACGAGAACAGCAGCAGCAGCAACGGCAATGACCACAGAGGAGACGGCAACGGCCACAACGTCAGCGGCCACGGCCGGGGCGACTGCCCTTCTTCTCTCCTGAGCTCTCCGGGCTCGCGGGGCGGAGGGGTTAGCGCCGGGGAGGTTTACAGGGAGAATAAGAGAAAGCAGCGCCTGCCACAGCAGCAGCACAGCTTCACCCAGCTGGTTTGTTCCAGGCAGGAGCAGAGACAGGAAGAGAGAAGGCAGCTCAAACTACAACTGGAAGACATGCAGGTTGGTAGCCTAAATAGAGTTGATGACAGGGAGTGGTCAACGCTGGAGAGTTTCAAGAATTTACCTTGAAATATAAACACAAAAAAACCCCCCAAAAAACACAAAGAAGCCTGGATATTCCCCCTCTACATCTGACTATGATTTCCCTCAGGTACAGAAAACCTACTAAACATTTTCTTTCTCCTTTATTCAGAAACAGCTGCGTCAACTTCAGGAGAAGTTCTACCAGATCTACGACTCAGAGACAGAGGAAGAAGAAGAAAATGGGGAGAGCGGAGGGCCCGACCGAGGCGGAGAAAGAGAGGAGGATGGCAACTTGTCAGAGGACAGCATCCGCTCTGACGGCCTAGAGGAGAGGCACAGAGACAGGGGACGGCACAGTCACGACGATCTGTCTGAGCTGGACCCAGGTCTGTTCCTAGACCGGGCCCGGGCCCTCCTCCGAGAACAGGCCTTGATGGACGGAGAGATGGAGGAGGATGTGGACTGCAGGGAGGAGGAGGAGAGGAACGGAGAAAGGGCGATGAAGAGGAGAGGTGCAGCGGCGGCAGCAGGAGGAGGAGGAGGAGGTGGAGGAGGAGGAGGAGGAGGAAGGCAGCTGGCAGAGACTCTGAAGCAGGAGCTGAACTGCGCCGTGTCGCAGGTTGTCGACACCGTCGTCAAGGGCTTCTCTTCGCCCAAGCAGGCAGTCAGTCACCATCATGGCTGCCACAGCAGCACACCAGCCGCACCCTCCTCTTCCTCCAACTCGTCCTCTTCCTGTCCTCCGCCTTTCTGCCCGCTGCCCTCTCTTACCCCAGACTCGCGCTTTGGTGGCGGCGCCTTAGCTCTCAGCCTGAACGGCGACGGCAGCCCCACCCCTAACTACCACTCCTCTAACCAGAGGTTGCACTGTTTCGGGGACGTAATCGTCCCGAGCCCACTGGATTCATTCGGGGGCTTGAGTGGCAGACTGAGCGGTGTGCCAACGCCCAACGACCAAACAGAGGCACTGCCACTGGTGGTGCGCAAGAGTAACGGCGGCGGGGAGAACACCAACCCATCTCTGCCTCCTCCTCCGCCTCCTCACCACCCCCCTCTCCACCCCTCTCCCCTCACAGCTTCACTCGGGTTTAGCCCTCCATCATTTCGCCACCCGTTCCCTCTTCCCCTTATGGGTTACCCCTTTCATAGTCCCCTGGGGTCACACGGCGGTGGAGCGGGCTACCCCCCAGGGCCTAAGGACCATCATCGGTCCTCCCCCGATTCCATGGACATAACCAGGGAAACTGTTAGCCTCAGAACCAAAATGGCGTCCCTCGGAGGAGGCCATCTTGGTCACCATCACCACAGGCAGAGCTCTCCAAGCCAACATGGGCCAGAGGGTCTGTCGCTGTCCCTCATCAAGTCTGAGTGCGGGGACCTGCAAGACATGTCCGACATATCGCCCTACTCAGGCAGCACCGTATCCTTGCCGCTATAAGGTTTTGTATCTGTGTGCATGTTTCCTCAGTTTAAACTGGCAAAGATTTTATCACTCCGCTCCACAAGAGTCACATTTTTACTCCAGTCAAACACTGAGACATCTTACAGGAAACAGCAGCAGCAGGAGGCAATAGTCACACAAAGTCTTTAGTATCAATTAATCTGCATTAATTGGTTCCTGGCCTAAGCCTGTTGTTTCCTCGATGAGTAGGGAAGATGAAACAGGCGCGCCGGGTCTTGCAAGAGAGGGAAGATTAAACAGGTCGCACGCTGCTCTCTCAAGCTCTTTTAAGTCTATGCAGCAGGTTGTGGTGTTTAAAGGTGCTGAGAAAGGCTAGCGAGCTCCCTCTTCAACACACACACCGGTCCCACTGTCTGAGACACTCTTGTGCTGTTAGGTTCTCTTTCATCACAAAGACTTTGTACATAAACGCTCAAAGGAAATCATATTTCACTTTGTCCGTGTGCATGTGTGTGTTGTCAGTGTGTGGGGTTAAGATCTTGTACATAGGAGCTCAAAGCTAATCATGTTTCAAAGAGCGGGGGAGAGGAACAAGCAAACGTTTGGCCTCATTGATGGCAGCCTTCTAAATGTGTGTGTTTCAGGGTTGTGGGCACACATAAAGAGAAGTGTAATAACTAAAATATACACGTAAGTTTCCTCTTTATCATTTTTCACTAGTTGTCTGCGTCTCATTTTGGAACACTCCTACTCACTTTCATTTGTTGGCCTTCGCTCTCAGTTGCTCGGCAGCTGTGTGTTTTGCTTCCTTTCGCAGCGCGCACGCACACACACCCGAACACACACACACACACACACACACCCTTTCATGGCGTGTGCTTGCGGACAGGTGTTTGCAGGTAGCTGTTTATCTTTTCGCTCCTCACCTTTCATATGGAGAGGGCTTCTCCCGGCATCTACGCACGCACAAACAGGCGCGCGCCCCAGACGCGCACGTTTGAAGAACAAAGTGAAAAGAAAAAGAAGACTTTGAACCTGACAAATAGGAACTCCTTGCAGCTGCGGTGGGGGATTTGATCACAGTGTCATCTTCAAAGCCAATTTATATGTTGCTTTAATTAAAGAAAAAAAAAAAAAAAAACAACACACACACACAGAGGGACAGAAATATTTGACACGTCTCTTGATCCTGTTGAACTGTTTCATAGCAGAATGCTCTCCTATTCATTTAGTGGCAGGACATTAGTATTTCAAAGATTTTTATCATCCTTCAAAACACCTTTTTTTTTAATTATTTTGTAGGTTAAAACAAAATAGTTACGTATCATCATATTTTATTGTAGCACTTTTATTAGAAATATCTCTTTTCCTTTAAGAATTATTAAGATATACAGCTGTCAACCAATCAGTTATAGTCCACGGACAAAAAAGAATTAACAATTCTGTTAATTAAGTTTAAGCTATTCATCAAAAACCTTTTCAAATATTACTCAAGAGATTAATAGTTGTACCTCTGACTATTAAAATATCCAAGCGACATGTACGTTTGTGTTGGTTCGCGTACCTGAATCATCCTCAGGCTTTCAGATTAAACCAATACTGATGAATCTATAACACATAGTACAACACTGTTAAGGTGCCTTCCTGGTGTTAACTACATGCCAGACATCACTGTTCATTTCTCAAAAAGGCCACATTTAGTATTAGCCCTGCTGTTTTCTGTCCTGTTAGTTTAACTCTCTATCTTAAGGGATCTTTTTGTTTTTTTTAAAAGGCGTCTCTAGTTGAAGCAGCATGTTTGTGTGATTTACACGATGGGCATAAAATGGCGATCAGACTGTTGGTGGCTTTAAGGCTTTAAGAAAGCTGAGCAGTGTTTTGCACCAATGATAGTTCACCTGAAAGGATCTCACCCCCCTCCCGACACACACACACACACACACACACACACACACCCGTCTCTCTCTCTCTCAGGTCTGTGTATCTTTAATCCTTTGTACAGAGCTGAGCAGATGTCCTCCATTCATTTATGAATTTATCCCCCCTCCCTCTCTTCTCCACCCAATCCACCCCACACCCCTCCCATTCACACACAAACACACACACACACACACACACACCTGGTAACAAGGTCAAGTTACAGCTGATACAGTGAGCCCTGCACAAAAACCCTCACACGCACACTGGGATGCACACACACCAACAGGAGAGGAGGAAGGGAAAGAAAAAGGACATCACCAGTTGCATTGTTTATTCACCGACTCACTTTCGCTATTATTACACACATCGCTTGATGTGTATTCATTATGATGTTGCTTCACGCTATTTACTGTTTGCTGGGGTGTTTAGAGCCGCAGAAAACAAGGCCGCAAAAAGACGAGCGCACACAAATAGTGACAGGTTGGTATGAATGTTAACGAAGCGATGGTGTTGTTGTCTGGTGACCTGACGTATCTGCTGCTAAGTGAATGATGGATGATGGAGAGTGCGACTCACCTCCAGCTTCAGTGATGGAGACGAAGTGGACATGTTGTCGCTTGTTGTCAATCGTACATTTAAACTTCAGGATGAAAGCGGAAAATTACGTTTTTTGAGAAGGCATTTGCACTTACTAAACGCGGAGCTAAAACTTAAAATCTTTCCTCTGCTTCCTATCCTGAGGCCGTTCCTTTCTATCTCTCTTTCCCCAATTGGTGATGCTCCTCTCTCCCTCTTTCCAGACATATAGAGCCCCTGGGGGTTTACTTTATGTGTGTGTGTGTGTGTGTGTGTGTGTGTGTTTCTCTTTGTGCTAATTGACCTTGCAGGGGGTTCCATTGATTGCCTCATCTTCTCTGATAGATTATAGGCCTGTTAATGTGGTGAGGAAATGGCAGCGTGGTGGGGCACAGCTGTTGTCACACACACACACACACACGCATACACACACTCTGTCGGACACACGCTCTCTTGGCACCCCTGCAACCAGGGCCTCCGCAATTATTATTTTCGTTGTTGAGACAGTGGGAGAGGCAGACTCGGCCAGATGCAGGAGTGATTTTGGGATTTGGTCAGAAGCCAGCAGGTGCTAGTGTTTGCTTTTTGCTCTTGGTGTAAGGTGCAGCGCCCAGCCCTCAACTTAAATCCACTTATTGTAGCTCAGAATGTGGGTGGTGTTTACTAGCCACTCCCCACTGACATGTGGGATTATTTTAAATGGCGTCCCATTTGTGAATGAAGCTGCAAGTTTCCTTATTATAAACCTAAAGGGCATACACACTAGAATGGACTAGTGGCAATGTGGTGATCATCTGAGAGACTTTGAGGCAATGGCCAATGGAAGCAGCCGATACAGTTGATTGACATCAGATGAAAACATCCATGCTGATAGTGGGCTTTGAGCATCAGATGAAGCAATGGCATTGATGGCAATATTTTCTTTACATGTAGAGAGCGTACGCAGCAAGAAGAGCTAGCTCCGTCCAGACAGTAGAAATATTTTTAAAGAAACATTATGTTACCTAGACAACCGGAGTCTGGAACTTCCACTAGAGACCAACAAAGCAATGGACGTTGAGCGAATTGCTTCATATGTGGACGAGGATTAAGACAGTTCATAGGGATAAATTAGAAAGAGCTCAGTACTGCACCCACTCATTTGGTTCCACAAACAGTTGAGTGAAGTGACTTCTCAAACCTGTTTATTCCAGCATGTAATAACTGAGAAAATGTTGCTTGACAAATGAAGCTGATAATAACGTGAACTGATTCGGTGGAAATTTCCCTCCGCTGTGTCAAAAGGTTTTTGCTCGCTGGCTCCTTAACGTCTTATCACTCAGATTCAGGAGGGCTTGTCTCCCAACCACCTGAAAAAAGCCAAGCTGATGTTCTTCTACACCCGCTACCCTTCCTCCAACATGCTCAAAATGTACTTCTCTGACGTCAAGGTAAGACCTCTTAGTTCACTTTTATCCTTCATCCCTTTGTCCTTTTTTTAATGTGACTTTTCAGTTTTTGAATTTGATTGAATTGTATAAAAAATATTGGCAAGGGTTTAAAGTGAATAAACTCAATGCAGGCACACACACCTCCACAGTGAACAAAAGAAAGGTTTAAAAGTGCAGGTTTTACGTAAATTGATGAAAATCTAGATACAGAAGAGGCCAGGTTTGCGTTTTAATTGTGCCTTTGTAGATGAAATCCTTAATGAAAGGATTAAGGAGACACAAGAGCATGAAAAAGTTATTATACCATGATGTCAAAAGGACAAGCTATATGAGAAACACTGGAGTCAATACAACAATATCATTAGAGTCAGACCTCAAGAATCACATGAGTGACATTTTCATGGACAGATGGGATAGATGAACTGTTGAGTTTGGTTACAATTATTGACAATTATTGCTTTCTGATGGAACTTTCACTATTTTGTTGTCTGATATTAATCTATTTTGTTCATTAGATTGTATATTTGTGTCTTTACGTGTGTGTGTGTGTGTGTGTTTTGTGTTGAGACCCTACAGCACAGATGGGTGCTCCAGTCTGTCACGTCTTTGTAGCATAATTAGAGTTTCTGGCCTTAATCGGCCCGGGGTTGGAAGAGGGGGAGTGATAACGCCCACTTTCCCTCTCTCCCTCTCTCACACACACACACAGACACACACACACACACACACCAGAACTTAAACGATTATCTTCCAGTCACCCAAAACACATGGGTATACATTGCCGCTTTCACTCTCACTCTCACTAATATGAAAAGAGAAGCTGAACTTTTCTTGAAACATCCTTATGATGCATGAAGGGGTACACAAGGACAAATAAAGATATATATATATATATATAAAGATAAAGTTAATACATTCAGATGAATTAAATGGCATGAATGACAGGCAAGGAAAAAGTTACAGATAAAAAAAAAGAGAAAAAGAGATTATAAAAGTGCGTGCTGGACGGTTTTGAGAAAATGACGGAGTGGACTCACGCAGGGGAGGGGATGACAACAGAACAACAGCTTTAAAACAAAGGCGCTGATTGTTTTGTGTTTACAGGCTGCTACGTGTTTTTGCAAAGGAGCATACGGCTCCTCGACAGATTCAGGACGCTGTATTCAAATGAGCAGCCACACACACCGACACACACACACACACACACACACACCCACCCACCAGCTGCCCTTTGGCTCATATCTGTGGTGACCACTTCCTCGTGGCAGTGCCACATCCTCATCGGCTGCCATGGCAACAAGGGTCGCCGGGACACCGGGTTGCTAGGCAAACACAAGGTTGCTAAGCCTACCTGCCCCTAGTACGTGCGAGTACGGTTTGTCATTAACTAGGAGTCCACAAAGTGATAAAAATCTACTGTTCCGAAAAAATAAGAGCAGAAAATTCAAAACTTTTTTAATCTCCCTAGATATTCCTCTTCACCAAATCATTTGAGACTGGTTTGAATGATGAAGGGTTAAAAACATAACTTGAAGCTCTTCTTTATCAACAAGTATGAATGAAGATTATCAAACTGCTGAATCTGAAGGTGAATAGCAACTAGCTACATGAGATAATGAACTATTGTCCCAAGCTCTCTGATTTTAAAGGGTCTCATCAGCTTTCAGAATAGAAAACTATTTAAAACTGTTATGTGCTGACATTGTTATTATTCTGTAATCAGCTTAGGTTATCATTTCAATTATCTCAGTAATATGCTTAATATTTATGTGGCCAAATCAAGTGTGGCTTTGGAGTTTAATTTGGAAAATGAATGAATTGAATTAATGAGTTAATGCCCAACTTACGAGTTTATCTTTCGGAGATTGATATTAGCTTTCAGAATTAATCTAGCCGCCAATCTGTGGGTTTATCTCCAAACTGATATTCAATTAATCTCCGCAATCTCAACAAACATGGATTTAGATTAGGAGATGTTTGCAGTGCTTTGGCCTGCGACTTGGCTCAGCAGATGGACACTGTTACAGCCTCGGTGTGTAACTGCAGGCAGAGCCGTGAGCAGTGGGGTTTATTGGAATGGAGAGATTGTTCTGTTGGAATTTACTGCGTGCTGTGGGAAAATGTCGTGTTATGTTGTGTTTTCAGTCCTCATTTAGCGTGTAAGCTAAATACTTTAACCACTACCTCTGGAAGAACCAGCCTGTCCCAATACTTCCTCACTGTATGGTACACCAAACATTTAGTCCCAGCAAGCGGCGTAAAAACAGTAATTGTGATTTATATAAAGCATAATCTCCCCAAAACAGCTGGATTGTTCTGATATTCAAACAGTGATAGCTTTTGCATTGATCAGGGACTAGTTTCAGACGTGGAAGAATACATATATTTGATGTTTTAGTGGGGCACAGTGAAAATAGATGGTTGCCTTGCTGTCGACTGAAGCTCTTCATCTAACAGCTCAATGTCGCTGCTCCTTCTAGATTTCAATCCAGTCTGCTGTTGTAGAGCCAACTCTCTGACAAACACACTACATTTCCTGTTACTACTTGTGTTTTGGCAGCTATATGTTAGTAATATGAAGCTGCATGAATAGGAAATGTTCAGTTTGCATTGGTAGCAATCCCTTAAACCATTGGCTATCCATTCTTCATATCCATCCACATATCTGTTTATAGAAATCCCTTTAATAGTGACTTAATATATGCACAATAGCGCAGTATTTTCATTACTGGACCATATGCAGCGTCTTAAAGACTGAACAAACATGTCAGGCAGCGCAACAGCGTGGCCCACAGATGAGTTTTAAACAGTTCTTAGACAACAATGGAGCCCTGTGGAACAGAGGAATACGAGGTATCAGGCTTTGGCTACACAGACAATTCATGGGATTTGTTGACAATAAGAAGCATGTATCTACAGCCTTATCCCAAGAAATGATGGTTCCTTATTATGCATATGTTATGCAAATAAAGGTTTATAGTCAAATTTAGTTTTAATTGAGTCATAATCCCAATTAATCCATCATATTTTTTTCAGTGGGAGGAGATATTGCTTTGCTTAATAAAAAATGAATCATGGATAATCCTATTTGTGATGAGTGAGGCTGTTCTTTTCAAGGCTTTGCTAATATAGATATATATGTGTGTGTGTGTGTGTGTGTGATGAAGACAGTGACAGAGCGAGCACCCTGTTGCCGTCCATGCATGTGTGTGTCCCGTTTCATTGTCCCGTCGCATTCATTACCTTCATCATTACCATATTTCCAAAATCCGGGTCAGTGTCTCTTTCTCTTTTTCTTTCTCTCACCCTCTTACTGCTGCCACCCAGCACCCTCACCCGCCCCTCCTTCCCCGGGAACAATAAGTAGCATGTGTTAGAAGGATCAGGCAGATTCACTGTAAGGGAATTAGGGCCCTGAATGGTTTCCCCTAATTGGACTTGAATGGACTTTGTCTATGGGAAACTGGTTCTTAAAGATGAGCCTCTTACGCACAATAGCCTCCTCGCTCGTTGTGGGAAGTGGGTTGAGCTGACAACTGTTTTAGGCGCAGATGAGCGAGCACACACACACGCATGCACACACGGGATCTTAATTGCGCAGTGAAACCTCTTGCCTTCTGACCAGACAATCATATCATAATATATGTTAGCATGAGACGCTGAGGCCGCTGCCGTCTCGTCTTGAGAGAGAGTCAGTGAGAGTAATTAAGACCTCGTTAAGACTGGAGGAGGATTAATTAGACGCTCGCTGGCTCGGGGAGCTGCTTTCTAACTTGCGCGCACTCTCGCGAGCGAGTTCCCTGCCAGCCGAGGGTTTTTACATACACGCCAACTCTCCCTCTCTCTCTCTCTCTCTCTCTCGCACACACACGCACAGAAGCAGTGACACATTTATCAGCGAGAGCCCTGAACACTCTTGCCTTGAGAGGCTGAGATGACATCTCGATGTCGCCGTCTCAGCAGGAATCAATTAGCATCCGATGCGCCTTTCAACTGTCTTGTCAGTTAGTTACACAATGACTTAAACAGCCAATTTGGTGACGTCAGGATGCGAACAGCTCGTCTACTGATACTGATTTATCTGAACTTCGGCAATTAGCATGTTAGGAGAATGTTAGCGCTATACAGCGTCTAGTAAAGGACAAATTAACTAATTTGAAAAAGTTACTTCAACTGCTATTCTTTCGGGATCCACAGGAAAACCTTGAGCGCAAAAACTCATAGATTTCTGTCGATTGTGCACATTCACGCTGTCCTCTATAAAATTTGCCGAGCTACGACAAATCTGGTTCTTAAAGGATGTGTGTGTTTGCCCTTCCAACGTGGCCTGGGGGAGGCTGACAACACCCACCGTCAAGGAAAAGGAGAGGGGGGGGGGGGGGGGGGGAGTCAGACCACAGTGACACTTTCTCTGACACTCTCTCGTTCCCCCCTTTTTGTTGTAAACAGAAAATGGCATTCCTCAAACTCAGCGTTTTACCCCCCCTCAACCTCCATTCTCTGTCTTTTGTCTCTCGCCTCTTGTTTTTTTTTTTTTTTTTTTTTTTGGTTTGTGCTGATTGTGATGAGCTGGACGGGACAGTGGGTGGCTGAGAGGGCAGGTGGTGGGTGAAAACTGGGTGTTTGTGTCGGTGCTGGTGATATTCGGTTCTCTTTGGCTAAATCTAATTGAATTAGCTGTTGGAAAGTCGAGGGGTAAATGTGGTATAGCCACTAGCGGTTATACGCAGTAATTTATAAATTCATTTGAATAGATAGCTGATTAGTTTGATGAATTGCAATCAACACTGATGATAATAGTCATTTAATTAACTCAAGTTAGCCTCGAAGACAGAGGTCTTCAACAGGGGGTCCGCGGCCCCTAAGGGGTCCACGGCGGTACTACACAGGGGTCGCATTTTTTTTTTTTTTGCCATGAATTTAAATGTCTTTAAATACACAAATACAAAAGTAGGGGGTTCCTGCTCCATCTCTCCATCAGTTTGGGGGTCCTTGGCCTGGAAAATGTTGAAAACCCCTGCTCTAAGACAATGTCACAGTCGTATTTAACTCAATATGTGTCCCAGTGGCCAACTTTGGTACTGCAATAAAAAAGTCCACTACGCCACAGAAAGAATTTTAATTTGCAAAAACCCATTTAAAATATACCAATTTAATCAATTTTAGAATTAGAAATATTTTCCAGAGCTAACAAAATCAATATTTCCATTTTTTTTTTTACTTTTCTTTGAAGCGATATTTCTTATATTAATAAAATGAAATACCTTCGAGGACCTGTGCATTTGCCCCATTTATGATTAGATCTAAATGACGATCAAATATTGTCAATGTTAAGTTTACAGAGTGTGTTTGTGGCATCATGGAACAATTTTCCGAGCGATAAGTTTAAGGGATCTGTATCTTATATCCACCGACTCATATCTTCTGACTTCTTTGCTAAAACTGAAAGTTCCCATTCCCAGTATTTTGTGCCTATTTTTGTGGTGCTACATACTTGGATTTTTCCTCTTAATTCAGTGTGTTATGTTGTGTTAATTGCTGAGTTACCAAGTTCCTTTCGTGCAGCTCTTTTGTGGGTCAAAACCCCCTCCGCCACCATCAGCACACACACACAAACACACTTTTTCCCCTCCTGTCACAATGCTTTGCAGAAGCAACCCCTCTCCTGCGCACACACAAACACACACCCCTCCAATTATGCTCCATTATGTCACCCCCTCCGACCGCTCCTGAAAAAATATCTCTTTCCCTCTCGGTCATCCTCTGCTCGCCCCTCTCTCTCTCCCCCTCTCTCCCTCTCTCTCTCTGTGCATTCCTTTTTCCATTCCTCACACCATTCATCTCTCTCTCACCGTCTGTCTTTCTTCCCCCCTATCTCGCTCGCTCATCCCTTGTTCCTGTGAGACAGTGTCTTGTAACAATACCGAGCTTAATCTCCGTGTCAAAGCCGTTTTTCCCCTCCACCGAACACACACACACACAGAGAACACTTTCACTGGGCTGTCGCTGTGGTTCTTTTTCCTGCGTGTTTTGTTTCGCAAAAGGGCATGTAAATACCACACACACAAATACGGAGCGCGTATAGTCGAGAAATTACACCAGATAGTGCGATTTCTTTACAACCAGAAGTGATCGAATGCTTATTAAAGTATTCTTAGGCTTCAGTATAACTTTTTAGTTGCACTTGACACTTTTGTAACTGCTTCCTTTAGTCCTACCCTACATTTTATTAACAACACAAAAACAAGACAATAAAGTACAAAATTGTGTATTTAATTAGAGTTGTTTCCAGATTTTTATATATTTTTTTTGTTACCATTACTTTTGAAACAAGTTCAGTCAGTCAGAAATCTGTGTGAATCTTAGCAGACATGTTTTTACAGTGCAGCGTTAGCCTGCGGGGCAGGAACAGGGCTTGACAAGTTGTTTTAATGTTGCTCAGCTCGAAAGCGCATGATGGCATCACCACAAGATAATATTTGAGGCACTTTTGTTTGATTTAGAAGGTTTCCAGAGAGTGTTTTTGGTTTTCAATGAGGACCCTCAAGGTGTAGGGAGTGCTTTAGTGGATAATGAGGTGGGTTTTTAACTGTCTGTGTTTGCCAGCTAAATGGAGGAATGCATTTTCCTACAAACAAGACAATACAAGATTAGATTTTAAAATGCCTATTGATTATTTAGTTTTCAATTTTGAAGTGCACCCACCTCACAGGTAAAAATACTTCTTTATAGCGTCAGTTCATGCTTGGATGCTGTGCTATAATCCTGGCTTGAGCACACGGAGACGGAGGCCCAGTTCAAGGCAAATCTGACAATATCATGCAAATAAGTATGAAAGCAAACATCAGGCTGCCGAACCACATAGGAAGCAACATTCAGCTGGAAATCTATGGCCTCACAGTGAAATTAAAATCAGTTTTTAAGACGTGTTATTGCATAAATCCAATCCTAATCCAATCAGCGGCAGTGTTTGCTGTCACAGAAAAAGAACATGGACATCTTCCGTGGGTCATTAAACTATTGGAGTATTGAAGTTTTTATTAGCTGGTGAGTCTTTCCCTGAAATGTCATTTGACACGTGTTGTTTTGTCCATGTTCTTCTGTTGAAGTTCAATCGCTGCATCACCTCCCAGCTGATCAAGTGGTTCAGCAACTTCAGGGAGTTCTACTACATCCAGATGGAGAAGTTCGCCCGGCAGTCCATCAACGAGGGGGTGACCGCTGCTGAGGAGCTGACGGTGGGCCGGGACGCCGAACTCTTCAGGGCGCTCAACATGCACTACAACAAGGCCAATGACTTTGAGGTAAGCCGGGGTGTTATTTTATTTTGTGGAAATTTATTTAAATGTAAATTAAAACTCTGGTAATTTTTTTACAACTGACTTCAGCACGACTCGAACGCGCTCACACACAAACGTCCTCTACCAAGTCAGCTGTTCAGAGCGCAACAGTCACCTCACGATTCTGCTGAGGTGTGGATGTCGCAGTATGTGTGTGTGTGTGTGTTTGTGTGTGTGTGTGTGTGTGTGTGTGTGTGTTCGATGAGGCGAAAGAGGACGCCGCTCGAGGCGCGGGTGTCCTTGTCAAAGCGATTTGCAGAAGTCACATTCTCTCCCTCACTTTTTCTCTCCCAATATTGGTCTAAGGGGACCTGAGGGCCCTTAAACTATCCGACATAACATCAGCACCATTTAGATGTCCATTAGCGCACAGCTCCTCGCTGACACACACACACACATTTTTTTATTTATTTTTTTGCTTAGGGAGACAAATGTTAAAGCTTAAACGCAGAAAGATTTGCAGACAGGACAAACCCACACGCTCACACACAGACTTCAAGGTATCTAAGTGTCCTATTTAGAGGAGTGCTTTGCATACTTTGCATAACAAGAGTCAGGTAGCTTTTCACAGGTGTGTATGTAAAGAGCATGTACAGGAAACAGACACACACATGCAAATAATTTATGTGTGTGTTTATTTTGGCTGGTCCTCGGGGGGGGGGGGGGGGGGGGGTTATTTATAGGGACGGGGTTAAAGGTTCAATAGGGATCGGGAGTAGAAGAGGCATGGCTGCGTTTGGCACATTGGAGCATTCAAACTATGACTTGGGTTCAATTAAAGATATAAACGCTAACCAGTTTTAGTTGGTACCTTTTCTAATGGTTTCAGTCCATGTCTGTGCTGTATGGAAATCAACTTGGAGACACTTGATACCCAAAACTGAGATAGGCAAAACCACCCAACAGTAAACAATTAGGATCTTGTACTTTTTTGCGTATTTGGAAGGTTGCATATTGGTGCATTTGTTGACAGGTATGGCAACATGAATGACTGTACTTGTGATGTAATCTACGTCTACATTTAGCAGTCTGTCAGCAGCATTTCTCCACTGCAAACGCGGCAGCTAGCCGGTGGATCGGCTGGTCAGACGCTGTTAAAATCACTTTGCTAAGTGCACGACTTGCTCGCCGCGTTTAATTTGAAACAACACCGTCCGAATTCACAGTGTCCACTGCACTGCATGGAAGTTTACTTAAGGGAAAGCTAGAAATTTGCGTTGCCCGTGTCCAGTAAATGTTTTTTTTCTCATGGATCTGATTTACCTAAACTCGACTCCAAACTGGATTCATTTGATTATCACGGACGCAAACCTAATACGCAATGCAAAAAAGAAACAATCCCTGACTCATGACTCATGAAGACAAATGGAAACTAACAGCTGTTTAAAAAGTAGAAAAGGAATACACTTGAAAAGATTCGCTGGTAAAATGCTGATAATTACTTGTTTGCAAAGGTGCGCATACACTTTCTTCCCCTACTTTGTCCCCTCTCCTTCTCTCACTTCACCTCGCCTCCCTCCTTCCTTTCATTTGTCCACCCTGAGGGAACATTACTGGCTAGGGACTCTCTCTCTCTCTCTCTCCTTCTCTCCCTCTCTCTCCCTCTGTCAAACTCAGAGGCGTGAAACTGGAACCACGGCCGATTCAGCAAGTCTCCCGACGTACACACACACACACGCGCGCGCAGAAGTCTTCTCCTTTTGCCAAATTTAGCATCATCAGAGTTCCACCTTGGTTTGTCCCCCATCACACCTCCCTCCGTCCCCTCCCCCCCGTCCCCTCTCCTCGCCTTCCTCCTCTTTCCTTGCTCCCTCTCCTTCCTCCCCCTCTTCCTGCTGAACGTGTCCTCTACCGATACGCGCCTCTCTTCGTCACTTCCTCTCCTCCTTCGTATCCTTCTTTCATTCCTCTCTTTATTGCAGCTTTTTTTTTCTCCTTTCCTATTGTCCTCACCTCTCCTTTGCTTTTTTTCTTCCCCACCAAATCATCTCCAGCGGTCTAGCCAGATTACGTGGCGGCGAAGTTAAAGTCTTCTAAGCTGCGACAGCTTTAGAGAAAGTGTGTCATTAGCAAACATACACATTTTAAGTAGTTGCCGCTGTGGAAAGGTGAGTTTGTGTACGCGCGCTCCCGAAGTTGGCGTAAACAGGCCTCGGTAATTAAAGCAGCTTCATTAATTACCTCCTCCTCCCGCCTCTCCAGCCACATTCTTTCAACTCTTCTTTCTTGTTTACCTCTCTCTCTCTCTCTCCATCCTTACAGTCTCTCCCTCTCTCCTCCTTCCCCCTCCGAAACAATTTTGTGCTAATTGCAGCTCTGCCCACTAACTAATGAGGAAGGCAAAAGAAAGGAAGGAGGCTGGAGAAAGGGAAAGGAAACTGGGGGTATTCACATCTTCAAATAAAAAAAAGTGGAAAAACAAAAAGAGACAGAGAGACATTTTCTCTGCCAGGACACTCGGGGGAAAGGTGTCAGCATCCACCTTCTGCCAAGAGGGAGAGAAATGTTTCCTCTTTCTTTTCTTTTTTACACCGAGAACAGATTGACAAGTTGTTGGTTAAGTCTGCCAGCAGCTCTGGGCATGGCACGCCTAACTTGCCGGAGAGTGTTTCTGTTAAACTCTCAACCGAAAACTGTAAATATGGAAGAATGGAGGCTTGGAGCGTGGCCATATTTCGGTGCGCGCGTGCGTGTGCGTGCGCGCGCGCTGGGCGAGGAGGGACAATGAGACATTTTTATGAAGCCTTCTAGAGGACGTTCTCATCTTTCCAGTTCAAGGATCCTCGCTGGCTCTGTCAGCACCGAACGCCGGCACAGCTGCGCCTCACACACACACACACACACATACGTTCACACACAGATACTCATTTGTGTTTGTCTGAAAGAGCAGAGATACCCTCCCTTGAAGGGTGGGTGTGGTTGCTACCAAAATCTGCCCTTTGACTTTGAGCGACGCACACACACACACACACACATACACATACACCTGCAGGCCACAGAGTGGTCACACACTCACATTTCAGGGCTATCTGGTTTCATAAGCTGTGCACTTCATGAAAGGCTAAACTCCTCATGTCTTTCTCCGCCGTTTTAGATTCTTTGTCATCCTTTCGCTCTCCTTATTCATCAATTCACTCATCTTTTCCGCTTCCTCTTCATGTGAGTCCATTGAAAACGGCGGCCTGAGTGCGACTCCCAGGAATCGATTGTGAAAGTGGGATTTCTATCTCTTCTCATAGGAAAAAAAAAGGACATCGGTGAAGGGCTTATTCTAATAATCCTAATCGTTAATCTGAATAGGATATCCTGTTTTTGTAATGTTGTTATGAATCAATACAGGCAAAAGCATTTGTCTATATTTCTGCCCATTACCGTTAAGTTTGTAGATCTTTTTTTTTTTTTTTTTCTCCGTGTTTCTGTTGTCCTCACCTCTTTTAGTCGTAACCTACCCAGAAGGCGCACACACACACAGACACACACACACACCTTGAGTAATGGATCAGCCTTTTGAGAAGAGGTGAATTTCAAAGACTACACCTCCTGGACTGCTTTCTTTTAAAACCCTCTTCCTCCAGCCTCATTCAGAATTTAGACTTTGGTTTATGTGATGTCACCTGAACTTGCCGTTTTGTGTATTTTAGTCACTTCTGTTTCTCTTCTCATGCACTGATTTCGCTAAAGTGATAAGCGTATAAGCGTAATGTCTCCCTCCAATCCGTTCCGCTGCTGGTTAAACATGCTGAATCGTCTGAAAGTCAACCTGCGGGGGTCTGGCTAGTCGGGGCGCATCTCAAAAAAGTAGGGCCGCAGACGCTCACCGGTGCGTGACACTGGCGAACGGCTGACTTGACGTCTGTGTCACGTCCTTTGAGCTACAGATTTATCTTACTAAATACATTTCTGAGTACGTGGGCGGATGGGTACTCCGAAGCTCAACCACAAGCGTTGAATTGCGTAATAAAGTTGTTTTAGTTACAAGCAGAAAAGCACCGCCGCTTAATGGTTTGCAGACACAGTCTCCCTCACTGCACTTCCTTCAGAACGACCTGCTGATGCAAATTACTTGCATATGCAAATAAATCTCGAGGAAGTTACACACACGAGTCCGTAATCTATGTGAACACGCATTCTGGATGCTGTTGTCACTCATTGTCACTGAGCATGAGTCTCCCTCGCTGTCTCTTTCTCTCTGTTGCTGGCTGACAGAGAGCGGTATAGTACAGACAATGCCACCTGCCAGTTTCTGTCACTATAATTATAGCTATCTGCTTGCAGTGTGTGTGTGTGTGTGTGTCTTAGTATTCCAGTCGAGAAGAAGAAGGCATCATCTTTGTCACTGAGCCTGATTGGAGTCACGAGGGGGGCGGCGTGTGTGTGTGCGCGCGTCTTCCTGTACGTGTGTGTGCGCGCCGCGCACGCAGTGATTCCCTTCCCCTGCCCCAGCTGTCTCCTTAGCTTTAACAATAGGCCTGGTAACAAAGACGTGGCCTTCAGCCTCTATCATGTGATACTAGTGGTCTGCAGCCTCTCAGTCAGATGACCCGGGCTATTGTCCTCTATGGGTGACACACATAAGCGCACGACACAGGGAAGCACAGAGCGCACACACGAACCCAAGGAAGCGCAGCACGTGTGTGTGTGTGCGCGGGGCCGGCGAGGCGCAGCGCAGCGCGCCCGAGATACGAAGACACTTGTGAACGGCTGCGCGCAAAACAAAGATACCCACACTGATGAGATAGCGAGGGCAGACGCAATCTCAGGACGCAGACCCTTCCTCTCGGTCACATGCAGCGTGAACAAAGAGAAACTTTATTGTCATTGTCCTGGTGACAGTGAGATCAGTGACTGATTGACAAAAGAGCAGCTGAGAAAGGAAACATATTGCTCATGTCCCTCCAGCCTCCACTTTTACCTATAATTTTATACTTCCTGACTAAAAGAAAATTACATATTGCTAAGAAACATCAATTATTATTATTTTAGCAAAAATATTTTGCGCTACAGTATTCCCTGCTCCACTGTGGAATGGCTGCTATCTGCTGCTAGCATATATGGGTGACTGTGTCAAAGAGCACCTTACCAGAAGGTTACTGTCTGTGTTATTTATGTGCAGTGAGGAACACAGAGAAACAGAACTGAATCCCCTGAATCCCCTGGTCCGTTCGGGGGAATGGCATGAACGGAATCGGCTTCGGCAGCTTGTGGTTTTATCGGTTGCCTTCAAACGCTGGAGTTTAAAAGTCTGTCAGGCTGACATTATGCAAGCGGGGGGACAGTTATAGACAGGAAGCATACGTGCGCGGTGGCAGGGGGCGATATCCGAAACAAAAACAAAAAGTTGAAATTAGGCATGGCTGCAGGAGAATGTCTGGGGACTTTTAGTTGAAGCAGGGTTCTTTAAAGGATAGTTATGGAATCTATAATATAATATAACTTTAATATGAAATTATAAAAGCATGTTGAAGAGGAGATAGGTGCTATAAAAAAGAAGAGAACTGATTATCTTCTCTGGTTGTGTGTGAGTAAAGCCAGGTCTGATAGCGGCAAAAAAAAAAAAAAGAGCGAGAGAAAGAAGAGAAGGAAAAAGGAAGCAGATGCTTGTGTGTTGGCACAAAAATGATATGTCCACTCTGTCCCACACACACACACACACACACAGCGTTTTGCTCAGTCCACAGAAGGAGCAGCGCAAAGAGTTCCAGCATTGTCTGAGAAATACTCTACTGACCGACAGCGAAGCGAGGCGGACCTCAAGGCCTCGGAGCGAATGGATGGCGGAAAATAAATAAAAAACAGTCTCGAGGACGGCGCGCGTGCTTCATATAAAACGAAAAAGAGCAGCATGTAAAGACTGGAAAGCGGGTTTGAAAGAGACAAGCGAGGTGAAAAGTGATCAATGATCTAGCTAAGCACATGACACACTTGAGTAAACAGCGTCAACATCTCCTGCGTAGACGGAGGGACTTACATAAAACAGAAGGAACCACACACACACACACCGCCTCCCTCTGTTTGTACACCTTGAGAATCAAGCATATGGTGTTTGTACAGTGATTTCTTAAGAGCCCGGTGTGTGCGTTTCCCCTTTTGTGCAAGACGGCGAGGGAAGATGGAAAGAAAAAAAGGCAGAGATAGGCTGGCAGGAAGACATATGGAAAGGTGGATAGGTAGAGTCAAATGAGGACAAGTAAACACAGGCACAGCCCAGACTTCTCTATCAGTCAAACAGTGACAGACGAAAGGCATCAATCCGTTTGGATACGTTAAGAGGGAAGAGCTGCCTTTATTCAGAAGGGAAAGGGAAAGAGGACAAACTTTTTAGGAGTTGACACAGATGATTGGCGACTAATACTGGAAAACATATACAGTGTTATAAAAACAATAATTTAAAGTCTAAATCCATGATAAGAAAAACAACTTTGAATCTATTTACTTAACCGATAGTTGGCTATATTAATAATTAGCAATCGTTCGTAGTCTGTGTTACAGTTTGAATTTACTAATTTAGCGTTAGCATGATACTCGGCTAGCTAGCTAAACGTCATCAACACGAACACCAGAGTTAGCAAAGCCAGACAGGATAGTTTTTCTAACTCAGACGACAGGTAGGGAAGCTCGTTTTACAATTTAGGCGGACACCAAACACAACCGCAAGTCCAACTCATTAAGCGCAAAGAGACTCCACCTAGTGGCGCAATATAGAACTGCAGGAAATCGGATTTTCCGATATGAATCAGTCAGCCTCGTAAATTAACCTATTCCTGAGAAGTAGAAGAAAAAGAAGCCGAGTCTTTGTTGGAATGACTTTATAGACCTTAATTATTTTCTGAATAGAGGAGGAATGACAAACCAGTGGGCAAAGGCTGCTACTACCATTTGATTTAAAATGCGCTACATGCGTTGATTTGTCTTTTAGCCGATGGATACTTTCAATCATAACCAATATAAAGACTTCTGTCTTTCAGCCTTGATCTCCCAGTAAGTAACTTGAGTCTATTTTAAGTTTTAATATTTTAGACGTGTTAAAATGGGGCATTAAAGAAGCAACCTACTTATGAAGGGCTCGCCTTTATTCTAAAAATATTTTCAGTGCAACACTGCCCTTTGTGCTCGTGGCCTGCACTGTGAAAAAAAAAATAAAAAATACAAAATTAGCCAAATAGACGTCACTGTTGCTAAGTGCTTATTACTAAGCCGTTTCTGCACTTCATGTTTTCAAGTTTGGTTTCTGCAAATGGTGCTCTCAGGTTTGTGTTTTCAGCCACTGCAGCCACAGTTTTTACAGTGTCGAGCGTTGGATTCTTTCTTATAAAAAAACTCAGTTAAATAAATAGGAGTTTCAGGATTTATGCTGCTTTATAGAACATCTAATGTTGGTAAAATGAAACAGTGAGACAAGAGATACGTTGGCAAATATAAATGAGTACAGATGAAATAGTTAAAGTGGCCTACATGCAAATGATAATCAACACACTGAGAGCTTCTTACTTCACATTTCTTAAAGTGAGTTTGCTTGTGATGTCTGATAAACACTCTTGTGATTTCACACGAGATTTCAGTTCAGAAAGAGATCGGGGAATCCAATGAGGGAGAGAGAGAGAGAGAGTGGATGAAACAAAAAGGAAGGAGGGAAGGAAAAAACACAGGAGGGAGAGCGTCCCAGTAGGCCTCTTTGTTGGGCAGCGATTTAGAGATTTACAGGCTCTTGTCCTTCTGTGTGCATTTGTGTGCATCTGTGTCTGTGTGTGTGTGTGTGTGTGAAGAGAGAGTAATTGAGCCTCCCTTCATCCAATATTTACCCACCAAACCGGAGCAATCATGCGAATTATGTTTACTGGGAACCAAGTGTCTTTCTTCCTCTTTATCTTTCTTTCACTTTCCTCTTTCCACATTCCTCCTTCTCTCTTTCTCTCCTGGCAACTAGATACCATATCAAGATCCTAGCCAGGAGGAAATCACACACACACACACACACACACACACACACCCACCCACACGGAAAAAAAAAAAACGCCCATCTGTATTGATGATGGCCTAATTTAGATCTCTTTATTGGACTGATTTACGATGGCCAGACAAATCTGGGCATCTGGACCCAAGTGTGTGCCTGTCTGCGTGTTTGTGTGTGCGTCCAGTTGAGCTGACATCGAACCAGACACACAATATCCTCCGCGCTTCATTTCATTCGTTGTGCTTGTGTTTCCCTTACCTCTCTTGTGAGTCAGCGGTGTCCTTTTCGTAGTCTCGTTTCAGCACTTTGAGTCCTCTCAGCACTGCGGCGATGACACGCGTCACCCTGAAACATTAAAATAAAAAAAAGCTGTAACAGCGCTGCGGGGCAAAGACACGAGGATTGGGGCAATTCTAGGTCAAGGTCAACTGTAGACAGGGGTTTAGGAATTAGCTTCACATTAATGAAGTTGTCCAAGATCTAGAGATCAATAATGTTGGAGAGGAGAAGCATTTGAAGGGAGGAGCCGTAGGAGGACATGTGGGGTTTGGAATTGTTCTAAGAGCAAATTTGAACAACTATAGGTTGAAGTGATGTATTCCAGGAGGGAGAGGACGCCTCAAAGGCACATTCATCTTCAAGATCAATCTCAGGTTTCAACTTTTATTTGTCCCCGTGGGCAGTTTCACAGAAACCATTTAACAGTGTCTTTCTCTATTTCCTTGCGAAGGTGTAAGCGTGTGTGTTGCAGCCCATTTATAACTACAGAAACATGTTCTTAGGCACCTCCGGAGGTTTAGTGATTAATTTAGTTTTGGGCTTTTTGTTAAAAAAGAATCTCCCATTCACAATAACAGGACTGTATTCACCAAATTAATTACTGAAATCTCCAAAGGAAGAAGCCTAAAATGAAACACAGTTAGATAATATTAATGTTTTAAACTCAACTTCAACTTCCAGTCTGACTTATTGTGTCTGTTATAGTTGTCCACAATTCCCGGTGAAATAAAAGATTTTCGCATGAGGTGGTTTGACAGTTTAGGTGACGTAAACCTTTATTATTTTCTAGATTATGGAACTTTACTAAAGACAGCAACGATATGAAATAACAGTTTTCATATTTTAGGTTCCTAAAATCATGTCATCATCACATTGTACCTTATGTACCTTAGGGTCTTCACTAAAAAGTTAACAAATCTCCTGCCTTTTTAAAAGGTTTGAGACAATTAGATGTGTTGGAGGTAGAGTTGGGGAACAGCAAATAGCCCTATTTAATAACTGTAGTAATCCTTACTACGGCAAGAATGGATCAACTAAGTAAAGAGAAACAACAATCCATCATTATGCTAAGACAAGAAGGTCAGTAAAATTACAAGAATCTTCGTCAAAGTTTCTAAAAACAATCCAACGTCATAAAGTTGGCTCTCATGAGACCTCAATAGTCACCAGTGACGTCACCTCAGAGTTCAAACAGCAGTTAATAAGGCCTTCATGGTCAAACTGCTGCAAAGAAGCCACTAATAACAACAAGAAAACACCCCTCGATTTGATTTTTGGTTCCACCTGGGATAAAGAGATGGTTCCCAGCAGACAAGCTGTCCCATCTGGTTTGCACGAAGAGGGACCATCATTTGTTTGGAACTGGACAATGATCCACGACACACCTCCAGGCTGGATGAGAGCTATTTAACGAAGGGGAATGACGGAGTGCTGCATCTGCTCTCCAAGGCAGAGGAAAGAAAAAAGCAGCCAACAAGTGCTCGACATATGTGGAAACTCCTTCAAGACCGTTGGGAAAGTTTTCCAGATGACAACCGCACGAAGCAGAGAGAATCCACAGAAAGTTATCGACGAAGAGAAACCCTTGGATGAGTGTCCAAACTTTTTGACGACTACTGTAGATAGCACCTGGAAAGTTTAAACTTTTATGTGTGTGTGTGTGTGTGTACAGTAGTGTCTAAGACAATGACAGAGGGCCTCATTGAAATAACTGTGGTCTCAAGGGGCCAGCTAAAAAGAGAGAGAGGATAGGTTAGGGTAGACAGAGTATATGAGAGTCCGGGGAATCATTTAGCTTGTGTGTGTGTGAAGTGATTCATCCGTTCTGGTGGCGGCTAACCTTGGCATGTCCTGCCACGCGTGACGGGGTTGCACCCAGACGGCACTCGGCTGTCCTCTGTCCACGCGTGCGTGTGTGTGCGTTTGTTGGGGTGTATAGGTGGATGTACCCTGTCTGGAGGAGTCAGCAGAGTGTGCGTTTTGTGTGTCTGTACATCTGTATGCAAGAAAAAGAGCCAGAGAAGAAGAAAAAACGAGACAGGAGGGAGGAGGAGGTGGAGGAGGAGGAAGGGGGAGAATCCTAGTCAGGTTGTTTAGTGTCTTTGTATGATCTTGCCCCCGGGAGAAAGGGCAGGAAAAAAAAAGAGTGAAAAATGTGTGTGCGCACATGGGTGTGCGCCATTGTTCTGCTGTCAGACACACACACAAACACACACAAAACCCTGTGATGACAGTATATTTATGCCTGCACTGGAAAGGACAATTGGATCCCTGCAATCCCTTCATTTTTGTTTAAACTCCACACACACACACACTCTGACGGATCACAGGCGACTGCTCACCTGCCATTGTCAAGCACAGAGTGTGTCATCTGCCGTTATGTGTGCATAAGGAACTCAAACACACACACACACAGCTGGGGGCTGGTAAGGGGAAGTACGTTTTAAGGAAGTTCTGAAGAAGAACCTCCTAACATGAATAGTAACATATGGACACCTGAATCAGCCGCACACTTAATTCTTGATTGTTTTCAGTCACATGATCAGTTTTCAGAAAGAAAACTCCCTGAATGGGAGAAAAAAATTGCTTTATCACTAAGAATAACCCCTTTGTTTCGTTGTTCGCCATTTCGGTTTTTTGAATTTGCGATTTCAGACGTGGAGTTTCATGCTAGAACAATGAATGGCCACTGTGCAACGAAATGCCGAAATGCACTGTATGGTCATAAGTATGTGGACAGAAAATGGCTGTTTGAGTTGGGAAGTGTTGGTAAAATGGCAGCGCCGCCTCATAAAAACTGCACGCCTTCACGACCTGGCTCACGCTCCCAACATTAACGTCGCTGATTGTTTTGTGGAGCCGGGTTCCAACATCTGGTGTGAAGCCCGTGGTTTCACAACGAGACACAACAATCACATGTTTTCAATTACATTCTACTTGTGCCACATAAATCTACTCCATATTTGCTTATCCAGAAGTAACGCAGTTCTGTAATTTGAGCTTATTTATGAGCGCAAGTGAATATTTCAGCTCAGGACAAAGAAAGGGGAATTGAAAGGAAGTTCCTCTCAACACTGAAAGCAGTTATATCACTCATGATTTCTCCTCTTTGTCTCTTCCCCTGCCCATTTGTTTTATGCTTTTTCTCCAAAAGGTTCCCGAACGATTCCTGGAAGTGGCCCAAGTGACCCTTCGCGAGTTCTTCAACGCCATCGTGGCGGGAAAGGACGCGGACCCATCCTGGAAGAAGGCCATCTACAAGGTGATCTGCAAACTGGACAGCGAGGTTCCCGACGTCTTCAAGTCCCCCAACTGCCTACAAGAGCTCCTCCACGACTGACTAGGACGAGGGAGGAAACAAGGCGCGCAAGACAGACCTCCGAGGACCGTGAGAAGACTGTAAGAACACGCCTCCAATGGTGCGGCGTTAGGCTAGATTGAGGTCTTTAATGAGATGCATTTGAAGGTGTTGGACATTCATAAAGTGATGCAGAGACCTGAAGTGGTTCTACTTGGAGGCTGCAGGAGAGTTTTGCTGATGGTTGTTTTTTTTTTTTTTTTCTTTGGTTGAAAAACAAACCTACCCTCAAGATGTTTTTTTTTTTTAAAGAAAAGCAAACTCGGACCTAGAGTCGACTCAAATTAACAAATTCCGTCGGGGCTTTTATAAATTAAAAGCAAACCAGTGAAAAATTGAGCCTCCTTGCACTTAAAGAAAAGCTCCACCTCGCCGAAAAACCCCATCCTACTCTTTCTCCTCCACCTCATCCGAACTTTCTCGTCATCCCTTATCTCGCGGAACAAAGGGGTGAAGGAAGGAAGATGACGGATGACTCTTCAGCTCGCGACTTGAGGTCGGGAGCGAACTAAAAATAAAGAAGATAATATATAAATAAAAAAAAAAAAAATCTTTTTATCGTGGATGTTTTTAAGTTACATGAACATTTTTTGAAGAAAAAAAAAAAAAGTGATGTTTCTGTATTTTTTTCCTCCTTTGTATGAGCTTACATCCTCTCTTCTATGAACCCTCAGTCACGCACACACACAAAGACACACTTACATAGTCCCTTGAATAGAGAAGCACAGTAGCAGTCCCAAATCTTTACCCGATACCCAGAAGATAAACTGGGCAAAAAATAAACTTAGTTGTCGTTTATTCCCGTTCATCCCCCCCTCCTCTTTTTACTTCATCCCCCTTTTATTGTACTGAGACTTAATGAGTGTTTGTTTTGACTGTGTGGCTCTTCCTGCCCCTCTAGGCCCAACGCATCAGAGCAGTGCATCAGAGACAAAAGTTTAATTAAAAAAATTTTACAAAAAATTTAAAAAAAAATTTACAAAAATTTAAAAAAAAATTTGTATTTTTAGAAAAGTTAGTCCAAACCGGAGACAGACAGGATGAAAAGTTGGATTTAAGCAAATTTGTTAACCCCAGTTCTGAGTTTATTTCACTTTGCTGTTTCAAGAAACTCTCCTCATGCAATGCACACAGTTGAATTTATTAGCTTTAGGTCCTAAGGTCACTTGGCTGAGCTGTATCTGCTGCATGTTTGTATGCAGCTGGGCAGAAACAGTTTGGCATTTAAGATCTCTGAGCATGAGTGGGACGTGCCGACTACAACAACTCAAACCTTCTTTTTTCCTAATAGGGCAGTATCAAAACGATCATATGCTCAAATACTGCTGGTTTATTTATAGGACTTTCAAAATAAAAGCACTGACGTATGAAACTGGTTAAATGCAGGCAAGAACCACGGCTGGTACTGTAGCAGAATTGGTGTTTTATTTTATTTCCGTTACTTCCGTCACACGAATCGCTTTAAATTGTTCTTTGATTTATTTTTTTTTGAAGTCGGTTTTGTAAATTTCAGTTCATGACCTTTCTTTGATGGTGCTTCGGTACAGGCTAATCTTTGGTAATACGCCATTTAATATTTGTTATTATTGATTGGACTCAAACACTCACATTCATGAGCTCATTTATTTTACATTCAGGAATGTAAAAAAATTAAAAAATAAAAACTCGTAACCCCTCTTAAAGTCTGGAAAAAAAGCACCGAACCACATTTAGAAAAAAAAAAAAACCTCTAGAACGTTTCTATCTCCGCTCTGGTCGGCCACGAGGGGCAGCTGCACCAGCCGGGTCATGTGTGAAGTGTTTAAGGTTTTAACAGCAGAAAAAAAAAAGAAAAAAAAAGAAAAAAAAAAAAGACGACACACGACAAAATGCTGATATTTGTAGCTTGTATAGATGTAATAATTACTCTGATCACTCTGATATTGTTATTATTTATAACTGAAATAATTATTCCTATTAATGTTATTCTGATGATGATGATGATTATTAATAATGCTTGCTACAGATTTGACCAGTGGTTTACTCATTGTTTATCCATCACACTGCAACATGAAATAAATTATTCTTTGAACAAAAAGAGGAAGGCGGCTTGTTTGTAAGTATGCCACTGTGGTGTGTTTGCGCCGCGCCGAGGTTCAGAGGGCGTTGACCGTTTGAATGCGTCTGCCCACACACACACCGACTCACCGTCAACCCAAGCAGTAACTAGGCAACATCATGGCCACTTTAACTCTGTCCATGCCCTCTCTCTCTCCCTCTCTCTCTCTCTCTCTCTCTCTATTCCCTCCCTCTCTCTCCATCTCTCGCTCTCTGGATTCTGTGTAGGGGACATGTGATCCCTTGTTGTTGTTGCTGATGAATTGAAAAGAGGAGCGCTGTGTGATTATTGTCAGCACAAAAGCCTCAAAAAGCTGCTGACGCCTAGATTAGGCAGTACAAAGACGCGGGGACAGACACACACACACACACACACAAAAAGACATAGGTACAGGCTCACACTCGCACACACAAAGACACGGGGACGAGGCCCGCCTGCCCTCGTTGCCCTGCCATCCTTCTCGCTCCTCTCTCTTTCCTCTGTTCATCCCCTCCATCAGCGCCGATATTGCCTCTCCTCTGTCCTCTCTGCTTCCCCCATCTCACGGATTTCGTTTCATCTCTCCTCCTCCAACGCCACTTACCGCACACAAACACACACACACCGTGCCCTCTGTGTGTTGGCGCCAAACACTAACTGGCATCACACAATGCCAACCACCATCACCAGCATGGGATAAAGTGCCAGCACTCAATGTGCCTCTCCTTTCTCTCTCACACACACAAACACACATTTAAAAAAAAAAATAAAAATCCAGAATTCTAAGACGATAAAACAGTTTATCATTCTGTAAAGCTATGTCTCCTGTTCTAAAACACCTACAATGATAAAGGGCTAGAAAACAAACAAGAAATAAATACTTCTGTAATTAAAAATGGAAAACCATGGCGCTGTCAGTGTCCAAAGCTATCCGGCGGCCAATCAGAAAAGGCTATTAATATCTTTGACAGCAAGACGGCCTTAAGAGGATGAATAAAAATCAAACCAGATTTCACATTTGCTGGCTAAATTCTTCTTGATCGTAACCACATGTAATTCAGATTAAGACGTTCTGCTCCTTGTAACAACATCTGGGTTATCAGCCCAAATGTTTGACATATTTAAACATGAACTTTCAACATATTCCAGCGGCAGCAAAGATGGGAAGTTTGAGTGAGGTTGCGAAACTGGAAAATACACTGAGAACCTCCTTCTAATTACAGCTTCATGAATGTGAAGATTTACTGCTTTTCTTTGGTCTGAATTTATAGCAAATGACATTTTTAAGGGTTTAGATTGGTGGTAAAACCAAACTGGCACTGGCAAACAGACCAGAGTAGATATGAGATGCATATCTTGAAGTAAGCATGGTATTCAAAGTGTATTTCTTTGTCTAAACTGTGTCTGCAACACTTAGATTCATTCTGCCAACGTTGTTTGATATTGTTTTGTCGTGAAGCTGTTTAATTCAGTTGTCACTTGCTGTAATAAAACGCGCATTAATGCAGATTTCAGCGGCGTTAAAAATAAAAAAAAGAACAGAGATGAACAGGAAAGGAGACGAAGGGTATCTTGTGCATTAGCTTCCACTGCCAAAGCTTTTCATTAGAACAGGAGGGGCTGAACAGGAGGTGGGGTCACTCTTCGCTCTATATGATCACACACACACACACACACACACACACACACAGGCGAGCGCGCCGTCTGCCTGTGAAAGCACATCTGAGCAGCGCAACAATAAAACAGCTGTGTTTGTGTTGGCCTGATGATTGTTTCATTCTCAATCAGCACGTCATTCGCATAAACACACACAGAGACGCGGGCGCGCTTACTGTCCGCTGAGATGGCATGACAGTGATACATCTCGGGTAATAGCCGCTGTTATGGAGTAGGGAGAGAGTTTATTATGAAGGAAATCTCCTCAACATCATCCTAATAGCTGTCTTCTCTATGTTAACTGCTACTAAAGCGGACTGTGGTGTGTGTGGGGGTGTGTGCGTGTGTGTGTTTGTCGGCCACATCAGCTGCCATCCTGATACAAACAGCCCACTTACACAATTTTTTTTTAACATTTCTTTACCATGTCTTTCTTATTTTAGGCTGCAGGGTGAGCTAGGACATAGATAAAGCTAACTTAAACCTCCATTGAAGTCAGATGAAGATTGGAAAGTAGGACTTTGTATAAGTCAAAGTAAAATCTAACAACCTCATGATTTCCATAAGGTTATATTCCCTCTAAAACTTATAATGGGGAGAAAAAAAGAACAGAACAAACCACATGAAGAGCAACGTCCAAGACAGACAGGTGTGCTATTGATGTACTACAGATTAAGGACAAGGCAGACGGACTGAGATGTGAACCAGATAAAAAAAGAGAGAATAAATACTGGTGATATTAAGATATCTGTTAGGCAAACTGCTATTTAAGTCACTACTTCCAATTCCAGCTTCATAAATTTGCTGCTTTTATTTTGACCTAAGCTGTAGCAGCTTAAATCTTTGGCATCATGTTGGCCATTTGTCTGTAATGGGCATGAAGATCACTTCAACTCAGGGACTTCTATTATGCAACGGTTGCATCTTTTAAACCCTAAGCATGGCTGCCAGTAACTGTAATGTGTGCTTCTTTGTCTAAAGTGTCTCTCCTGCACAATTGCAGAGAGGATTCCTTCTCCCATCACTGTTTGATACCGTTTTCAAGTAGCTCAAGTAGAACCTCAGTGCGCCGTCTGACCTCCGACTGACCTGGTAGAAAGCTAAAGTCAGCTCTAATTATTACTTTAACACACTCACTTGAAAGCATCATTCAAATAAACGACTGATTGAAACGGACCATCACTGGCTGCTGCGATCACTGTTAGCTTGTTGAACAGACTTTAATCAGTCAGCTCTGCAGGTTTATTTGCATCAGTTCTTTAAGATGGCACCCAGGTGAATGGAGTTAATTGCTGCGGTAACGGCGCTCTCCAAACACGCACCGCATCTCTTTGTTTCTCCGTCAGACTGTGTGCCCTTTTCCCACAAATTAATTCTCTTACACCTTTTGTTGTCAGCAAAATCAGATTCTTATGTCCAGTATGTAATATTTCAGCCAATATGTTTGCATTTCTAGTCAAGAACAACCTTCTGTCAGTCACAAGTATTCATGATCCATGTACAGATCTTAAAGTTAAAGAATCGTCCATCTACTTCTTACCTTCCTTCCAAACTGAAATCCATTTCCCCCTCCCTCATTCCTCCCTCCATCCCTCCTTCCATCAGCGGTCTGTTCGCTAATCAAACACCATCTGTCCTTCCATCCCCAACCTGTCAGGAACAGCTGCCAGCCGCTCTCTTAACAACACTTTTAACAACCCCGCCGCATCTTCCACGGCCCGCCGACCGCCACCTTCCACCGGGCGGACGTTGCCGAGGAGAGCCGCCGCAGTCGCCGCAGCCGCCGCCGCCTTTACAGGTACGCGTGAAAGACAAGCGGTGTACAAAGTCATGCAAGTGTGCTAGTGATCAGGGGGATGGTGTGGAAGAAAACGAGAAGTACACAGAAACTTCTACTGGCCTCTCGTTGAACCTAAGTAACACTGTTATGAACCACGGGCGAAGAAAATAAAGTGATTCCAGAGAAAGGAACAACAGACAGATAAAACAAAGGAGAGATGGCGTTCTGTAAACGAGTGGAAGTCTAAATAGTAATCAGGGGAAGAATCAGCCGCCTGCTCAAAAAAAGGCTTTAGAGCTAATGGTGGGAAGTAAAAGCTCCCAACACTCACACACAAGAACACAATTCTGCACACAAGTACTGCACGATCACCGCTCGCGCGCCGACATAAGAATACAATTAGCTCAAACTCGCTCACACATAGCAGTCGACCGGTTCAATCATCCCTCGCGCGCACGCATCACAAATATAATCACTTCACTCGCCGCACAAACTGCACTGCTGTTGTCGCGAACATGCCAAGACATTTTCAAGTGTTATATCCTGAGGAACTTCCCCAACCAATCATTGGCACATAGGCCAGATGTTCATTGGCGCTTCGATGCAATGTACCCCTGGCATACGCGCGCGCATACACAATGGTTGGCGTCCCTGGCTCGCTCCCTTTACGCAGATGAGCTTTTGATATCAAACCGAAACGCCAAGACTGCAGTTTTTCATCACACAAAAGGGAAGAAAAAGCGGTGGGAAGGGGAGGAAGAAATAAAGGAGGAATCAGAGTCATGAGTGCGGACGAAAGGCTGAGGCAGGAGTAATACCGTAATATGCTTAATATCTGTGCAATCTCTAATGTTTAGATCAGCGGTTGCGCTAGACTTTTTCGTTGTCCGTCATTTTGACTGACAGGGTCATAAAAATCCCGTCATAAATCAATTTTTGCCCGTCGCTTTATTTATTTATTTTTTAAATGATAATAATGACATATTCAATAGCATTTAATGTTCATTCATTTTTAATTAATATTCAGTAGCGGCGGAATACGCGGAGAAACGAAACTTAACCGACTAATAACCACTACTCGTGGATCCCTGCTTAACCGAGAGTCAGCAGACACTCACTCGGCCGGCAGAGAAAGAAAACTTAACCGACACTTACACTACTAATCAAGAGAGACACGAGCCAATTAATATGCTCACTCGCCACCAAGTGGTCTGGGTGTGAATTGCAATCCGTAAAAATGACAGCTTGCCTTCAGATTTGTCCGTCACCGTTTTAAAAAAAACGGTCATTGACGGAAAATATTCGGTTAACGCGACCCCTTGTTTAGATATGCTTTATACTCTGTCACATATGGTGCCAATCGTGAAAAATTGCGGGGAAGGTGTGATGGAGTCAGGCTGCCGACACTTCTGGCAATTTATTTAAGGTTGAAGGTCAACTCTACCAGCATGGCTACCACAGCATTGATCACTGGGGTTGTTAACAGGCCTTGGTCGTATTAATTTCAGGTGGCTACCACCACCATCAGCTGTTCTTGAATAAAAACCTCAACTCACCACCAACTGAGGAAGCCACTTGGTTGAGTGGTAAACATCCTTAAGAAAACTCAAACAAGTCCAGTTGCTTTATTAGGATTATATGACCAAGAAGCTCAGAGTTCTCTTCAGTCACTTCTTTGTCTTATATTTAATTCTGAGTTGCACCTCCAATTTCAATTTCGTTGCTCCGCGGCAATGACAATGAAGCTCTTTACCTTTAAATCATTTTTTGAAAGGTGTTATTATATTTAAGTTAAATATTACTTGTTATAAGGATGAAGTAAAAAGTAAAAAACGGCGAGTCTTCACTTATGTTACCTTGTCAACTTTGAAAATGTGGAAGCCAATTCAATGACTAATCAAAATTCGAAACTTTTAACCTTAACCTTAGGTGATCTGCCTTTTATTAAACGCAAGAATGACTGCAAACTCAGTCTTTACTGGAAGAAGGTTTGTTGAAATGTAGACACAGAAGTTATTCAGTGCAGTTTTCACCTTGATTCTCCGAGCTCACTTGTGTCTTGACTGAATTACTGAAGAAATACAGCTTATAAGTGGACAACTGGCTGAAGACAGCAGCCTCTATACAGAAGTATGTGTCTCCTTTTTTTCCTCTCACCGATTCAATTTAATGAATAACAGTGGATTAATTCACAGCTTCCCGTTTCCCTTTGCTTCGGAGAATGGCGGGAATTCGCTTATTGAAAATGATATTTCGAGGACACCTGCGTCTTTTGTTGCTGTCAGTGCCTTTTCAATTAATGCGAGCTTTTCTCGGTGGGAGTGTAAAGTCATTAAAACAATGTCACATTGTCAAAGACAACACCAAAGCGGCAAAATTAGCTGAAAATGACTCGTCAGATTAAAACGTAGTCATGGGAGATCACTACAAAGAAGCAATGAGATGATTTAATGGAGATTTTAGAAGTGATGAAAGTTGGTCAGCAATTAAAATCAAAGCTTTGAAACTTTTTGTTCGTAGAAAGATTTATTTTATTTTTTTATTTCGTCTGCCTGAGAGGAGTGACTGGACACCCTGTGAGGGTTAAATCCAACCAAGCAGAGAGTGGAGACATCTGGCGTGGAGATCAATACAGGCTCACACAGAGCGGATCCGAGGGCTTGCGCACACATTAATACATGCTTATAGATATACACACTTTGGGCGTTTGCTTGGAGTGTGTCGGCCACGTGTCTCATGTCCAATAACGGCGTTGAGTCTGTCAATAAGAGCCTTTCAAGACTACCAGGGGTTCTATCTAGTGCCACACAGATGATATACGCTCATCTCCGCACACACAGGCTTTAACTTCCCTCTAACACTTTGTCCTTTAAACAGAAAAAAAAAAAAATGGAGAGGAGCCCGCGGCTATTCCATTTTAATCCACATCACCCACCCCTCCTGACATCCCCCGACTCACCCATTTTTCTGTTTCTTCCTCTCATCTGCAATCCGAGGGGGACAACGTCAGCGCTTTCTATAAGCGTGGATCAAAGGCGATACGTCAAATACAAATGATGAGTTCTGTTAACGGAAGGGACTTTAAATACATACAACCACCTTAAATGATTCAACTATTAGGAGCTGTCAGAAGAAGAGTAAAGTCTGGCCTTGGATAAAGTGATAACGACTGTGTTCTATAGCCTACTGGAATGGCCTTAAGCAAGGATGGAAATCCAAAAGATTGAAATTTTTTTAAAAAAATCCAAAGGCAGGCACTGATATAAAATATGTTTGTAAAAATGTCCTTCAAATGAGTTAAGCCACAACAAAATAATTTAATATTGCAATCAAAACAACATCGGTGCCAAGCTGTGTTAACTTGCCTTAAAACACATTATCTATGAGCTGTATACCACATAAAGGAACATTTGGTTTGGTTTTTACTTTCTTTTAATGTGTCTGATTCATTGCTTCATCAGTTCGTCTAAAATAAGCGGGAAGAAAATCTTATCACAGTTCCCTGGAGTACCAAGAAATCTCTTGACCGGTCCAAAGTTGAAATTATTTGATAAGAAATAAAGTTGTGGAGGACCACCTTATCTTGTTTTATTCTATTTTTGGGTTGTCCATCCGTACCCTTCTTGTTGAATATTTCAGTATCTTTCCAACTTGCATTTTTTGAAGGGTTTCTGGTTCTTGTCATGTTGTTGCATCCTGTTTCATTTATTTCTATTACAAGTCTGCAACAACACTGACAGAATCCCAGTTCAGGCGTCAAATCTCCGCTCCTTTATACCTCTACGTGTTGTCTAAAAGAAAACCAAAGCAAATCTATGCACAGCTTGTAAGTTAAATATGTTTGCAACTGAGGAGAAATAGTGTTCTCCTAAGTCTCCTATGCTCAGTGTCTATGTTAGTTATTGTTAAGACCCATGAAGAGGCAAGGAATGTCATTTATCAAGAAGTGGATAGGGTTCCGAGGAGAGCCCTCTTCAAAAACACAGTCTATAAATAACAAAATGACAAACTGAGCTTTGTTGGAGAGCGACTACTCATTAGAATACAAAGAAGATGAGACAGTAAAGTAGGAATATCAATAAAAAAACTGTTTATTTTAAAGCACGATGAAAACTAAAAAGTGAAAATGAGCAAACAAGTGCTTCATAACGAGCTCTGAAGAGAAGCGGCGGAGGGGAGGAATCTCAAGCCTCCCATGCCCGCCTGTCCACTCGCAGACCGACTACAAATAAGCCCGTGCGGCTTCTTTGAACACGCAGTGGTCAAGGTTCACCGGCAGGTCAGCTGTGGACCGAGTGAACAGAGCATGGAAAATAAAACGCGCACGCAGACAAAGACACTTGTGGACAGCTGTCAATTGGCGGCTAAGCATGTCTGGGGTGGAACAATGGGGCTGAAGGAGAACGGCAAAGACTTTTATTGAGGTTAAAACAAGGTTAAGCTTTCAGGCTGGCATGTGCCATGGTAAATCACTCGAAAACATGCCAGGAAGCTTTTGTGTGTTTACATTAATCCAATCAAATTTTTACAGTAACTGCAAACATTATGAGACAATGAGCGATTAACAGTGTCCAGTGCACTGCACTAAAACTTGCAGGGAAGTAGAAAGACATCTTAAGCAGTAAAGTCCTATTAAAGAACTATTAAACTAAGCTTAAGATCTGTTTTAGACTCTTCTTCCTGCTCTCATCCTGCTTCATGGAGATTGTCCAATAGTCTTCAAGGTGTTTCAGCATCTGCTCAGCACTTGCTCGCTGCCGTCCAACTCATCCCAAACCATCTCAGCTGTGTTTAGGCCACATTTATCAAGGTATGTTAGAGAATAACGACAGGATGGCTCTCCTCCACCCAAGATGTAGACTAAAAATCTACGTAAATCTTCTACAGCATAAGTTAGAACAAAGAAAATCTTAATTTTGGTGTGACCCAGGCAGAGCCAAGACCTTAACCCAATAGAGATTTCAGATCTAAGAACACGAGCAGGACAGAAGCTGCTTTAAAACTCCACCCAAAGGTTTGACGCAAGCTAATAATGCTTCACCAAAAGAAGGGGCTGTAGTTTGTTCACTGTTTCTTTTGGTGAAGCATTAGTAGCAGAACCAAAGAAACACAAGATACTGAGTGAGTGCAGAAAAATTCAGACACGGGGGAAAAAATTGTGCCGAACGAGAGCAGAAAGTTGAGCAAATGTCAGCTAGTCTGAAGCTCTACAACTCTTTATCCATGCTAATAAAACACAGGAAAGGTCCTCAACTCATTGCCTGACACAGGAAACCTTTATCAGGCGGTGCCTTCATGCCACGGAAAAAGACCAAAATGCCTCATATACATTTTGTTGTTCACATTTTATACACTACTGCAAGAGCAAAGAAGTATAAAAGTATAAAATGCACATAAAACATATTCAAATAGCTTGTGCAGAGCAACATTAAAGCTTTTTGTTGCCAGGCGAGTGCTCATTGGGTTTAAAGTATTTACATAATGGACCCTCTATAATCACATGTTCTCCCTTAACCTGACATGAACCCGACTGATTGAGGTTTCTAATGAAATTACTTATGAAATTAACTTTCAAAGATTGAAACTAGTTAGCACGGGTTTGTTGCTGTTGAAATAAACGTAGTTTAATATTATCTGTTCATTCATCCAGCATGTCTGTCTGTCACACAATCTAACCGTGTGCAGAAGAAATGTGCAAAAGGAAGATTTTCACTATCTGAAATGAAAACTGAAACACATGTTAATCAATTAGATGCTGTTTACACTATACACATGTGTTTTTTTTTCTATTTAAAGCCTCTTACGCTGCCAGAGCGTCTCACTCTATAATACGGCAGGGTGATGCATATTGCCGTGTAATGCTCTTTTACTGCCCCCTGCCTTTTCTTGCCAGTCCATATGAGATGGAGAGAACTAATGTGGCAGAGAAAAGGCAATGTTTCAGACAGGGATAATAGAGACAGACATATGATGATAGTGAAATGATATTAAAATATTTGGAAGATTACGTCGCAGTGGCTTTAAGGATAACTGGAGGTTGCTAATGTAGACCAAAGGAAAATAAAGGGTTGTGCAACTTTACATTAACTACAAAAACAGATTGACATTTATAGATGGTTTTATATCATCAGAACATATTTTAGCTTTGCAGAAAATCACTGTCTGGGAAGATTCTCAGTCAAAACCGTTTGATTTTTCTTTAAGGCATTTCACCACTAATCCAAGTAGCTTTTCCACATCTGATTGTTTATTATATTTCACTATTATTCCCTAAGTTATTATTTTAAGAGCAGATTCTAAAATGCAAAGTAAGAACACATGCCAGGAATTACAAAAAGTCATAAATAAATCAAAAAACATAATCTGACTTTAAGCATTTGGTGACCTGAGGACATAATCTCCCCAAAGACTGCGCAGTCTTCCTCCACTAATCCAACTCTTCTTCATCCTCGCCCGCTTTTTGCCCCCTTTGTCTTTAGACCGCAAGATCGATCTTGCTCTTACACGCTGGCGTTTCCATCTAATGCATCTTGTAAATACAGTGAAGCTCTTCATGCTTGCTCATGCCATGTACAAATAATCACTGCAAGGAATTTTACACTTTTTGGTTTCTAATAGTGGCTTTGGGTCTTCTGATATGCACATTTTTGGCACAACAGTGAAATTTCTGTTATCTGAGTCTCTTCAACAGCACTACTACTAGTTTTGAACTTAAACACACCGATCAGCCACAACATTAAAACCACTGACAGGAGAAGTAGTAACACTGACCATCTTGTGACAATCCAATGTTCTGCTTCGGAAACTTCTGGACCTTACATACATGTGGATGTTACTTAGACATGTAGCACCCACCTAGACCAGACCAGGCACCCCCACCCCATAGCAATGACACTCCTTGATGCCAGCAGCCATCCCCAGCAGGATGCAGCCTGACACAGGCACAAAAACGCTTTAAGAACAACTCAAAAAAACATGAAGAACAGCACAAGGTGTTGACCTGGCCTCCAAACTCACTAGATCCCAAACTGATCAAGTATCTGTGGGATGCACTGAAGCAGGCCTGATCCTCAGAAAACGTAAAGGAAAATTTTCTAAGTGATACATAACAGATAAAAAAAAAGAGAATGAGCTGAAGATAAAGTGGCCAACCGTTTGTGATTACGCGCACACACACACACAGCAGAACCAGCTATTACGAAACTCCTTTTGCTCTTCAGATTGGTTGAAGGAGGACAGCAATAACGCAAACTGACAAACAAGATGGCTGCCGAGTGCTTTCATGATGAGAGCCTAAATTGAGTGGATGCAGGTCCCGGTTAAGCCCGGCTGCATTTTACCAGCGAAAGGTTTTAAGGCGACATGCCGAGCAGATATTCAGTGATTGAATCCAGTACCGCCATCCCCCACGCTCTTGTCATTATAGCACAGCTTCTCCTTGAGAACTAAATCTACTTATGATTGTTTTTAGATTTCTTTTTCATATATTCCTTATCATTTTCTTTAATTCGGGACGACAATCTGGACGACGTAATCCATCATGGATTTAACGATTTCCCCATACGCTCCGCTGCCCCTCCCAGAGTCAAATAATCGTAATGATTTAAGACTTCGGGTCTGACTCAAGGGGGATAGAAAGAAAAGACAGATGAAAAGAAAAGAGTGAAAGGAAAAAGAGGGGGCATGGAAAGATGTGAGTGAAGGGCTGAAGTGACATATTTACAAAGAGAGAACAGAGACGCGAGGGCAAAGAGTGAGAGGGACGAGTTCAAAGAAGTCTCTTATTAATCAGACAAGGAATAAAACAAGATTGTAATATTCATAAATGGTGCCCAAGCTGTGTACCCACCACCACATCCTCTCCCCCACCCCTTCCCTTTGGCTTTGATAGTATTAGAAAAATGAAAACGAAATCTTTAGATTAGAAAGATTGGAAAAATTGAATTACGGCGGTCGTACAGGGGCCCGATGGATGAGCGGGAGCCAAATCTTCATCTCGGACGGAGCGGGAGAGGAGGGGGGGGGGGGGGGGCGGGTGAAAATGATGAAAAATGAAATAGGGTATATCTGGAGAGGGGGGCCGAAGGGAGGGAGGAGAGATAAGAAGTCGGGGTCATCACCTGTGTGGGTTCGGCCAGCTTTTCTTTCAATCTCAAATCCAGCAATCAGTTTAAGCTTTGACCAAACTGTCCAACACAGATGTGAGTGCAGCAGAGCGGCCTCACGTTACCTTCTGGAGCGCGTTTAAGGTTTCTGAAGAAAGTGATGCCCTGCCCCACGGGTTAGCGTCAAGACACGACACTGAAGATAAACGTCCATCCATTTAACTGGTGTGTACATACCAATCCATAAAATGTACACTGTTAGTTGACTGCCAGAAAAAATGGATCTCCTCTTTTGATCATTTATTTTACACTTAAGTGACTAAATACTCATACATTTATACGAATAAAGAGTAAATTATAAACGCTAAAATACAGCGGCTGTACAGCTGATTTAAATATATTCTGTTCTTCTGTAAACGAATATTAAAGAGATCATTTTAACTGCTGAAGAGAGACTTTTCATTTAAAATGAGACAACAAATATCGATATCAATGACATATATATTATTAACTACTACGTGTGCAACCTGTCACCCTTTGCTGTGACCAAATCTCTGATCAACAACAAGAACTTCTGAAACATATAATATTTATTAAGGACAAAACAAGTGTTGTAAGAATTCATATCCAATTCAATAAGAAAAACTAAAAGGATGTGCATGTCCTATGCTTTGTAGAAAATCCAGTTTACAAAACAATAGCGCCCTCTGGAGTTAAAACTGGCTAACACATGCAAATACAAATAAAGTTTCTTTTGACATTAATAGGAATGAGGCCGTCATTTATGCTACTGCACATAACATAAAATATATATCATGAAATATATTTACATTAACGGTAGCTGTCTTTTGAAGTCAGTATAAAGTGGGATTGATAAATCATTTAGCCAATAGATGGCGCTATATACATGCCTGATAACCATATACACTGCCTGGCTAAAAAAGTCACCACTTGGATTTTAACTAAGCAAATAGGTACGAGCCTCCTATTGGATAATTACTGCATGGGTGATTATCTTTCAGCTGGCAACAAGTTATTTAACCCCAACTGATGCAATGAGTAGCTTCTCATTTCTTCAACAACCATGTCTAAAGACACATCCTGTGGTCGTGGAAAAGATGTTAGTCTGTTTGAGAAGGGTCAAATCATTGGCTGCTGTGTAGCCTTAAGAAAACCACTAATCAGTGAGGCTAACTGGAAAAACAGGCTTCAATTTGCTAGGGAGCATAAAGATTGGACTCTGGAGCAATGGAAGAAGTTCTTGTAGTCTGATGAGTCCAGATTTACCCTGTTCCAGAGTGATGGGGGCATCAGGGTAAGAAGAGAGGCAGATGAAGTGATGCACCCATCATGCCCAGTGTCTACTGTACAAGCCTGTGGGGGCAGTGCTATGATCTGGGGTTGCTGCAGTTGCTCAGGTCTAGGTTCAGCAACATCATGTTGCCCAAAGAATGAGGTCAGCTGACTACCTGAATATACTGAATGACCAGGTTATTCCATCAATGGATCATATTCCAAGATGACAATGCCAGGATTCATGGGGCTCAGATTGTGAAAGAGTGGTTCAGGGAGCATGAGACATCATTTTCACACATGGATTGGCCACCACAGAGTCCAGACCTTAACCCCATTGAGAATCTTTGGGATGTGCTGGGCTCAGTGGTCAGACTCTCCAATCATCAACGCAAGATCTTGGTGAAAAATGAATGCAACACTGGATGGAAATAAATCTGGTGACACTGTAGATTGTAGCTTATTGAAACAATGCCACAGAGAATGTGTGCTGTCATTTTTTATCCAGACAGTGTATCGTCAGGATGCAATAAGATCACTGAAAACGAACCAAAAATAAGACCACTATAGGAATACACTAAACACATATCCATTCACGGAGAGCCCCTGAAAGGATTACACAGTTCCGAGTATTCAGAGAAAGCAGAAATGTTGAATTTAATAGCACTAATGGTCTGGTTTTGGTTTGTAACATGATTTCTTTCAAGCCTATCTTATGTAAGACACTAGGTAGACTATCTATAGTTCCTGCGACCTCATGTGGGTTTTATATCCTTTTTCATCCCATAATATCGCTTCTAAGAGAACAAAGCTGGTTTTCTTTTCTTTTTTTTTTAATAAAATAAAATTTCTTTCTGTGCACAAATGTAATTTGAGGAAAAAGCAAGGCCTCCTTTTCCAATACAAAGATAAAATTGTTCATATTTATCAATAAATCATTTATATATGCTGTTTTTGTTTTATTTAGCCCTCTTTATTATTCTTGTTTGCAATTTCCATTTCCGTCCACCAAGTGTCCTCATAGACCAATAATTCTTTTACCTACAGGCACAGCTCAGGTGGAGTATCCATAACGACACCCTTAACTGCATTACTTCATTCATTCATTCATTACATAATGTGATTACTGTGTTACCTTTTGTTTAAATGAAACCCCAGATGAGTTGATAATGAAGATAAACTCTGATGACAGCCAGTTTGTCATCTGATAGATATCTCACTGCGCATCATCGGCTTCTATTTTGGAGAAACCCAGCTCACATTACAGCGCTGCTATTACATGTGTTACATCTGATGATGGAGCCAGATTAAATCTGTGGACCACAAGGGGCCCTCAGTGATCTGCGGCAATCCGTCTCCGCGGCTGTCAGCACACGGCTCCGTCTTGTTATTCACAATCAGCTGTGAGCGGATGCGAAAGCTATTTCTGTATTTTGTCACGCAACCCCAGCAGCTATGTTCAGCGGCTGTTTGGAAACCCGCAGCCACACTTTCCAGGAAGCAGCATCTGCTGAAACCATCCGGCAGCTGATTAATGCCTTTTGACTCCTGAGGATTATTGAGTGACAGAAAAATGAAGGGGGGAAAAAAAAATAAAGCATTACAGCGTTCAATTAAGAATGACAGCTCCAACAACGCAGGCCGTGTATTGTCGAGAGGTGTCCGGCTATTTCCATCAATGCCCACTGATTTCATTCACACTTTCATACGTGGATTCACATAAAACACAAAGCAAAAGGAGCCATCCTTGGACTTAACGTTCAAGCTGAAGTCTGGAAGAAGAGAAACATTAAAGCAGACAGCAGGAGGTAGGGGTTTGGAGAGTGACAGATTGGAAAAGCTCGGTCGTTGTTCAAAAAGACAGATTGGCAGGCGGTTGCTGTGGATCTCCGCCGGCCGGACTAATGCTGTCAACGGCACCGGTGTAAGTGGTTTCTGTCCTATCAACTCCAGTCATACTGAGACCGAAAAGCTTATGTAATCGACTGAACAAGGCCTCCGGAGGACGTACGAGGTGATGTGGTTTGCGATGAAGGAAGACAGGGCGGGGAAAACAACCCTTTTTGTGTTTATGTTTTTGCTTTGCGTGGATTTAAACCGGCAACCTCTGACGCTGCCTGTCCTCTGATTTATTACAGTTTGCCTTGCAAGCTTTTAAATGATCCCCCCCATCCTCCTGCAGGGCGTGGAAATGTAAACCCGGATTAATGGGTCATTAGAAATGAACCATTTATTATCCTGGAAAATGAATTAGGCTTTGATTCTTTTTTTTTTTTTTTCGTCTCTCCGCTTGTGTATGCGAGCCAGACTGAGAGAGAGAGAGAGAGACAAAGAGAGAAAAAGAGACAGAGACAGCCATGATTCACATTAGAGATACATAATGAATTTTAAAAAACGTAAAATCCACTCCCATTATCTTAAATAATTGAATCTTACTTCATCATATCAGGGCATCAACCCTTGGATTTTGCTCATGTATGTTTGGTTTTGGAACTAACAACAAGTTTATTGTCTCAGCATTTTTATGCAGCTAATTTGCGTCCATCTTCTCCTTAAAATCATTGGGAATAAATACATTCTGATGGATTTACAGTGCTTCTAAATTAAATTTACTACGTCGTCGGTATGCGTGCGCTATAATTTGATGACTGTCTGGTGACACGGTCAGTAGATGCGCTTCCAATGATGACTATGATATGGAGATATGATATGAGATATGGAGTAGGTGTGTCTGTACTTTGGCGCACTGGCACCAAAATGGACAGATCGTAAATTCAACAGATGCCGTGGAGTCCTCTGAAATGATGAGTTCATGAACAGTAATTAATGGCGTTACACCGACCTGCTAAGATGATAGCTTGCTGTCGGTCCAGTGGAAATACAATCTGTGGCTCGTCAGTTTATTAATCAGTTCAGTCTGACAAGAGAACTGATAAATGATTTTTGAAGTTAAACTGTCAAATATTCTCACGTATACGATGCTCACGTCTTTTCGTTATATGACGGTGACTTCTTAAGATTTGTGATTAGGACTGGTGGTTGCACGAAACAAGCAAACAGATTTTTTATCTAACTCCATGCTTCTGTCCCTCCTGGAAACTCGTCATGACAGCTGTTGCTCCAATATGCTCAGAAAGAACGGATTTATTCCAATCGGAGAGAAACGACACCAGTTAATAGTTTACTACTGAACACCACTCTATTCAATGTGATCGGACCAGTCTGTTCGTATTGAGATAGCTGCATGGTGGATGGCAGGGGATGGACAAGTCATCATGTGTACAGCCTGTACCCTGCCTGCACTGCGCCTTCGCTGTGCTTTCAAAACAAAAAAATCTTTCTCCCGTTGGCACCACCGAGCTCGTGCACACACCAGCACTTTGTATTTCCCTCACGACTCCCCAGTCGGTAGTCGGTTTTAGAGAGAGTGTGAGAAAGACAGAAAGTTAGAGCAGACAGAGAGAGACTGTGTGTGTGCATGTGTGTGTGTGTGTGTGTGTGTGTTGGAGGGTCCAACCAACTGTGGTCTGTGGGAGATTGCGTAACGCGATTAGACTGCAGGAATCTGAGAAAGGAGTCCTATTGTTCACCAGCATGTGAGGGAGAGCAAGAGAGACACTGTTGTTTGAAACCATGTGACACGAGGTCGGAGGGCAAACACGCAGGAATGACAACATGGGGCCCGGGAAATCACATTTAACTTAATTTCTAGCTTTCTTTGATGAAGTCAGGTTTCAATTTGAATGCATCACGGCTAAAATAATAATAAAAGTCATATTTTGGTATGTGACTGCGAGAAAGTTTGTGTTTTTGGGTTCTTTTAAGGTTCAGAGTAGTAGATGTGAATGTGCCTGGCCAAGTGAAACCACAGACAAACACTAATAAGACACCTGTTGTTCACTATGCAGGCTCACAACATACTTTTAGACTTAGTGGATGTCCAAGACATGATGTTTGCACCAGTGTAACTTCTAACAGCCACTTGGAGAAACACTCTCATACATTTAAATGGCACCCTGCTGTTTGAGTTAGCCTCATTAAAACCTCAGTATGAGACTCTGAGACCCGAGTGTGTGCGTACACTTATATTTTCTAACTATTTCTTGAGGAAAATAACGATAAAAATATACAAATGTGAAGTCTGATGAGTCTGTGTGGCCAGCCTCCCTCTTTAAAAACTAAACTAAAAGTGTAAATTATTACATTTAAGGGTGAAGACTTGGATTGAGGTTAGGTTAAAATTCAGGCGTTAATTTCCAGGAAATGAACTTAAGTGGATGTAATGTCCTCTTAAGTGATGGAAACACGACTGTGTGTGTGTGTGTGTTGGCAGCCTGGAGTTAAGAGCAGCAGGATCAGACCTCCTATGTCTATTAATAATTAAACTTTAATGGTCAATATAGCCTGAGAGGCTGAGAGCGGTGCAGGATACACCAGGGGCTTTACACTGTAGTGCAACAAAAGAGAGATGAAAGAGGGAGAGAGAGAGAGAGAACAGGACAATGAGGTGGATGCGGCGAGCAGGAGTAGATACATGAAAAGAAAAGACGAACAACAAAACGTCTGCTTTCCGCAGCCTTTTCTTCGCGGCTGGTCCAGAAGCGCTTTGAAGTACATCCCGACTGCTGTTTCCCCACCATCTTTCATTCACACAGTGTGACACTGAAGATGAGGCAGCTGCGGAGCAACGCGCTTCTGTGGTATTCTTATTCGTATCGCAACACTCAGAAAGACATTCAGACGACAAGCAATTTCCATCGAAGGGAAATTGATGGCGTTTTGCACATATTAGTGTCTTCGGGGAGAAATTTAATCAAATTGGTAAAAAGACGCAACGATTTGGCTCTGATGTACAACACAGACTCTGAGGAAATCCCAACAGACAAAACAATCGAGTGTTCCGAGACAGAAGAAAGAATGAAGATTTGGTTAAGAGATTGAGACATAAATCTGATCTGATGTGATTGGTTCTTAAGAATCATGCATCACATTTATCTGAATGTGTCTGGGTTCCTTTCCTACATGTCCTATCATTAGCTTTGTTGTCACGATGTGAAATCTGGATGAAAAGCAACAAGTTCCTGCAATATACAAATATATGCAGCTATTAAAGAGCATATGAGTTTTCTGTTTTGTTTTACCACTGCAAAGCAGACTTGTGTAACTCAATGTTTGTCAGGATTCGCAGCACTTTCCCCGCACCTCAGCAGTAGCTTGTTTTACTGCGGCCATAAAGGCAGACGGGGCGAGGCCGAGCTTGAATTTATGGTTTCATCAATCTGCTGCGGCTGAAAGATGGAGACATGGCTCGCAGCAAAAGCAGCATTATCTCTTAAATATCTTTGCTTTCACCCGGCAGGGAAGACAATGCAGGGGAGGAGGAGAAAGGTAAGGGGGAAGCTGACGGAAAGGAGCCGCTGAGGCTGTTTACGGAGAAAGTTGCTTGAGGTTTCGTGCAAAAAAAGTGGAAGCTGTGGTTGGACACTTGTTACTCAAAAGACGCAGAATCTGTCTGGAGATAAAGAGGCGTTGCATGAGAAATAAAATAAAAAAAAAAGAGTAATGGATCAGTTACCAGTCCGACAAAACAACGCTGCATCTTTGCATCCGTCCAAATTAAACTCCTTTCCAAATCTCCTAACTTGAATCTAACTTTCCTCACATGCATGCAAGAGAATGCTTCATAAGAGTGAGCCAGTGCTTTTCATCTAATGGTCTTGCTTGGGAAGGAAACATTAGCCTCTCGGTAAATGGATTACATTTAGACGGCAACTTCCCCAACCAGACCGCGAGACAGACTCGGTGGGGCAGGGCTTCCCAATGCACCACTACACCACTACACACACACACACACACACACACACACACTGCAGCTACAGAGTAATCGACAGTCTGGGAGTTTTCCTGCTGATGATGGACTTTTCTTCTTTTCCTAATCAGCCGCTTCACTCCTTCATCGCCGTGTCGTTCTTCATCCCCTCCCCTCGGGTGCCCGGTCGGGACTCGGCGACACGCCCACGCGTACACACACGTATACTGCAGCCACTCTATTACTGCCTTAAAGTACAAAAGTCATATTCCGTCTGATATTTAACTACTTTACCTATCGCATGATGAACTCACACAGTTGTACTGCAGTATTTTCTGAGAGATTAAGCATCTGATCACAGCCGTTGATGATACGAGTCTAGTTTTCAGACTTTAAAACAACTTCAGTGCATGTGGGTCTCAATGAACATGATAAATAAATTGCAACCTCTCTCTTTAACATGTTAAGTGGCACTACCGGACGTTAGTTTAGTCCCAAAACCACCACAGCGCCAAGCCCTAATTATCCCACCTGTAAACAAAATCCTAAAATCTGAAACTTTCCTGCCTTGAAATGAAAATACTTTAATTATGTTCCAGCGCACAGGTTGTAACTGAGAGCATCCCTCATTTAAGCGGCCGTAAAAACCCTGCTCGCTCTGAGCTGCTGCACTGTACTCCTCGCCAGTCTGTCTCTGCGTCTGTAACGCCTCACGGGAAATTTCCTCCACTGCAGGCGGACGCGGGGAAAGGCACACCCACGCGACATAATACGCCCTGCAGTAAAGAGGAAGAGGGAGCGAGGCGGGTCTGCATGAGAGCGACGGAACACGGCAAAGATAAAAGGGTGGGGCGAGTGACAGTAACTACACATAAATAGAAATTAAACTGATGAGCCAGTGTAAAAAGAGGAAGAAGAGGAGTTACAGGAGAGATGATAGACCGTGGATTAGGTGCTGCTGTCTTCGCGGCAGTGAGTCTGAATGCATGTTTGTATCAGCACGACCAAAACAACAATAAATGCGTAATTCCCCAATTACCGAGTGTGCTCACTTAAAGAGAAGGCTTCCATCTGCCAATCCAAAGTGCTGACCATGTCTCTAAGAAGCCAATGCCTCTGTGGTTTTATCGCTTCTCTTGCGATTAGTAGCTATAGTCCTTCAGTACTTTATGCTTTTTGCTTGCTCAGCTCCTCTTCTTTCTATTAACCTGGTGTTAAGCATTCACTGAAGTGATACTTCTGCAGTGCACCTCCGGGAAAGCGACTACAGAACGGCAACAGTGCAGATGGTCCAAATTCAATAACGAATTCATTTGTTGTACTAGCCGTGGTCGTGATAGGTGATAGCAGCAGCAGCAGTGATCTGTTGCTTCCTTTGCCTAACTTGGACAAGAAAACTTGCAAAATTATTTCTGTATTTTTGTAAACAACAGGTGTGGATTGTATTGGGAATGGAAAACAGCTGAATAATTGGATCAGGCTTGTTCCAGTGAACAGATACTTGAGGAGTTTGGAGGCCAGGTCAACACCTTGTGCTGCTTTTCACGTCTTTTGAGTTGTTCCTGCCATCAAGGAGTGTCATTGCTATGGGCTGGGGGTGCCTGGTCTGGTCTAGGTGGGTGCTACATGTCTAAGTAACATCCACATGAATGTCAGGTCCAAAGGTTTCCCAGCGGAACACTGAACTGTCACAAGATGGTCGATGTTATTTACTTGTCCTGTCAGTGGTTTTAATGTTGTGGCTGATCGGTGTATGATCCAATTCGTTGTGGGTATTGAGAAATAATTTTTGTCAACAACCACTCCAGCTCCACCTTCCTCATTTGCATTTGTGTAAATTCAGTCACAAAACTGACGCAACCAGGATGTTCATTAATACCGAGCTTAAGTAAAAAGACCAAACGTACATGTTTTTCTGTTTTCTTATGGCTATTTGAGCCTTGAGTGTCGAGCGTTTCCGCCGTGTGCACATGTGTGTGATCGATAAGAGCCTGGAGCTGCAGCGGCAGGTAATCAGAGTGATTTATCTGTCAGAGAATCAATCAACAGAATATTGATCAGCTCCGTAAAACGCTCCCATTCATAACAGAGCGCACACGCGACAATCTCTCCATGGGAGCCATCTGGACTGGACGTCACTCTACTGAACTGTACGGCACATCATGCATAAACTGCGGCTACCATAGCGGTGCGAAATCGGTTGTGTACCCTGTGTTGCGTGTGCACGGATCTGAGCCAAATATATGCCAGTGCGTGCACGACTGTGTGTGTTTGTGACTCAGCTGCATCCTTCACTTGCAATTAGATTTTTCATGCATCTATAATGCTGTCCACGTGCATCCAGACAACTCCTCCGCTGGGGGAGGGAAAGCACTTTCTTCTCTGTTCATTCAGCACCGCTGGTGGAGCCGCAAAATGGAAGCACGTAGAAGATCTGCAATTAACTGAGGAAGAGGGAGCTGGTGTGCTACGGCCAAACATTCACCCTTTATCGCAATCTTCGCTCTGAACATGCACCAAAACGTGGCTCTGTGTCTTAATTTTAAACATTACCAATGACAATCATAGAAATAGGACGAGAAAGAAGATGGCATCTTTGCCAGGTAACCCCCGCAGAAGTGTATACTGTAAATCTTTGCACCCTCTCTGCAAGCTTTACACTTTTAGGAAGCTGAAACTTCTTTTAAAAAAAGAGCAGGATGAGAATGTGTGTGTTGTCTGTTTTCCTGGGCTCGTTACAAGTTTGCGTCCGTCTCGGTGCCTCTCCACGAGGGAATTAATTAACTCAATCAGTGTGAAGCTCTTTCATGCTCCTCCAAAAAAACGGTGTGTGGCATACAGGTGTGTTTCGTGTACGGTTTCTGGCTCTTCTTTTGCTCATCTGAAGGCGAGTCACAGTCAGGGTGGCGGTGTGCTGTGTGACAGCAAAACAAACAACAGCAGAAGAGGACAAAAGAAAGGAATACGTAATTTGTAGAAGGTCTAATTTGCACTTGAGCCCGTTAGTTTGAGCTTTATAGCCGTCTATGCACCACACAGACAGCTGCTGGTGCCATTTCTATTAGACCTAACACCCTCCAGCCCCGGAGGGTGTTTGATTTATAACAACTTGTTCAGTTGTTATATTGACTGCTGTTATTAAAATAAACACATGAACACCATGGTTATATTAATGAACCCGCAAAAGCACTGAGCCTAGGGGAAACACTGAACTCTGCTTGCTTTGACGCATTTTGCTTTAATTGTGCAGGTGCTCCAACTTTCTTTTCAACCGTTTCATATTTTTGAATTCGGCCTTTACGACCACCGAGGTGAGATTAGCTTTAGGAGGCACTGCACATCGACGGTTTAAGATGAAAAACACAAAACACATTTAACCCATAAACCAATCCGTTTCCCCATCGACATCCCACTTCCTGTCTCTAACTGCTTTTCTATACTCTGCTAATGACGGTGCTTCACCTCTTGTTTACCCATCCAATTTCTGCGTGCATCATAAAGAGGGGAGAACGCTACTTTTGGGTACGATAGAGGGAAAGAGCGAGATTCCATTAACCACCATTACAGTGAGTGCTAAAGGCTCTTTGGCACTAATAACGTTCCTGCTTCCTCCTCTGTTTTATATTAGATGAGGCAGCGATAAAGAGAATGAGGAGCAAAGTGACAGAAAGAAGATATAATCGGACGGGCTGTCTGAGAGAAAGAGATGCCAAATGGGGAAAGGGATTTTAATTTTTAATCAGCTATTCTTTCTCAATCTCGCGGCAATTGTGGCACAGAAATCAGTTTGTCGTTACGTCAGACTCAGAAAAAAAAAAAAAAAAGCAGAAGAGGAGTCAGCCACATCATTTAGCTCATTTCTGTTCCTTGCTCAGAAGTGGAGCTCATCTCACACTGATGCTGCCTCTCTTCCTCCCCCTCTTCCCCATCTTCTCCCTAATACCTCTCCATCTTCCTGTCCGCCCCACCCCCCTCTCTCGCGCACTTCCATTCCTCTCACTCCGCCACACTCTGCACATATTGCTCGTCTTGCTCTTGTTTCCACGCCTCGCTAGCTCTTCCTCCGCCTCCATCTCTTCGCCTTAATCGTCTTCACTTTCCCCAGCGGCCCAGTTGTCCGCAGTGTCACTGACAGACTCAACGGCACCCTCTTCTCTTTTTTCTTTCCTCTTTCTATCCCTCGCTTTCATCCCATCACTCTCCAGATCCAACTCTCCCTTCGTTGCCATTTATTATTCATGAATCTGGTTCAGAGGGGAAAAAAAGAATAAAGATGCGTCTGCAGCTTCAAGAGGACCCTTTAGCCAGCATGTGTGTGGGTTTGGCTACTGCCAGGCTCTGCATTGGCGCAGTGAAAGCAGCTTCGGACTGAATTTGCTGCCGTGTGCTTGGCTAGACTTTCGACTGCTAGACTAAAACAATAAATGTGATTAAGATGCTCAGCTGAGTTGCTGAACAGCTGCTGAATGTGCATATATAATTTGAATAGAGTGGAAATCTGCCAAAAATGTAAGATGAATGTTAAATTGAGGGTCATAAAAACAAGGTCTAGACGAAACAGAGCATGTGAGCTTGAAATGCGACAGACTGGGTTTGCATATAAGACAGACTAAAAGACAGGCCGGCTGATTGTTTGGGTGTCTGGGCCCCTGCTGAGTCAACGTGCCGAATTCAAGAAAAACAACCATAATTCTCAACTCACCACAGGAACATTTTCACTCGTTATGTACAGTAAATATTACAGTAAAATAAACTATCTTCCTGTGCCCGAGGCCATTCCTGTCCCCTGTATTTTCAACCTGACACCCACCCACGCATGCAAACACACAAGTCCCACTACTTTAGATTGACTCAGTCTTATTCATCAAGTACCAAGCCATTTGCCAATATCATTTGCATAGAGACCCTGTTTAATCAATATGATTAAGAAGCTCCTCCACTGGCGATTAGACAGATCTGAGATTTGTTAAATACTTAGCCTCTTTTTAAGTTTCTTCCTTTAGTTGCTCCTTGATTTTGTTAATGATTAAAGGCGATCAAGCACTTTTGAGTTTCTATGATTTTAATTTGAATAAATAAACATTGCTTATTAGACCCATTTGTGGAGCTGTGCGTTTGCTGTTCACTGAGCGAGAGGAGCGCCACTTTTATCATCCCTTTCAAGTATTGTATCTTGAGGCCGTTTGAAGCTGCTTCAAAGGGTCACCGCTCGTTCTGAATTCAGTCCGTTCAAAGTGACACCCAAGAGTGTCTTTCAGGGGCTAAAAATAGAGTGCATCAGAATAAATACACCTCTAGAATACTACTAAATGGTTTTCACTTCCTCCCACGGTTTGTTGCGTATGCGAACCCTGTCCACATCAGCTTATATGTGGTAGTTTAATAATTATTTATCCATCTGTCTACATTAAATACAAGTCTTTGTTACTACCATGAAAAAAACAGTGCTTCTCTATAGAAATCGTAGAATTATCGGCCTCAGTGGCAGAGTGAAAGAACTAAAACAGGCTACACAACAAGTAAATAGGCCCGTTTTTATAGTGTTAAACAAGACCAAATGAAATAACTTGAGAAATAACTTGGTTGGGGCTTCATTTGTCATCTGAATCTTCTTCATCCACAGGTGACATGCTTTCTAAATGTGGAGTCAAAGTGCAATCTGAAATAGCCTGACAAAGGACAAGCAGCTTCACTCAAGATGAAATGGATCGCTTTTAAATGCTCCTCAGTTGCCTTCAAGGTTTCACTGATTCTCTACAAAAACTGATTTCTACTACTTTGTTAGAGAATAATTTCACTTCCCTATAGATAGTTTGTGTAGTTAATGTTAGATTACTGCTGGGGTCAGTTATCTGCCCTCTTTTCTCTCTGAGGAACATGCCAAGGCCATGGTCCCTCTTTGGCGTCTTCAATCTAACTCTCTGGCTGTCTACAGACACAGCTGTAGAGTTAGATGATAACGCCCTCCGTCACTGGAAGACACTTTGTATTTCCTAGCTGGTGTGAATCCTTATCTTCATGTTTATGTACTGTAGCCAACTGGATGTTAAAACATCTCCCCTTTCCTGCCTCGCCCCACCTTTCTATTATAAGAATCTGAGCTTTACTGTTTGACCCTTAAGGTTGAGGTGGACTCATGCACTTATGTTGTGATGACGAAGCTTCTGTTCTCCTTGTATACGAGCCTAAATAAACTCCTTCAGCATAAGACATACAGGACTCTGGTACTTCTTCTTCTTCATCTGCATCACCACAAATTCCTCCCTAACATACTTGTACTACTACTCTTATATTTCCTGGGAACAGATATTTGTAGTGATCCTGTCCACTAATGTTTCAATCCATACTATTATGTTTGTTGCTGAAAAACACCAATGAATGTCAATATGTAACATATGACAGTATTATCAAAAGCAGACCTGATCATTTTGAATAATACTCCCAGCTCTTTTTTTAATTCACCGGGGGATCACGCTCTCTGGGATTTGCTCCTTTTGAAATTTTAATTTTCTGCTTTTGTAGACAAGAAAGAAAAATGAACCCGCGCTGGATAATCGACCTCATTTTTTATTCAAGTTCTCCACCAGCTGGTGCAAATCCAGGTGTTTCTGCTCCTGAAGTCACTTCATTTTTGTTGGCCACGGGCCTAATGTTCTCATTGTTCAGATCTCGTGGAGGCAGCTGCTGAAGCCTCGCTGCAGGTGACACAGGCGGTCAATAGAATACGGTGATTACACACACAAATGTGTTTTTGTGGTTCTTTTTGAAGAAAATATGGCTGAAGATATGAATGAACAGTATCTCAGTAGCTCTAAACCTAACTATCCATCTCCCAATCACCCCACCTCCCCAGCCTTAAGCTGACTTTATTTATGCCTTCGTAAAAATCTTGTCACTTTCCTCGGACGGTCTTCTTTTTGAAAAGGTAGCACTGACAGCCGAGAGGCTTCAACCATTCGAGGTGTGTCTGGAAGCTTATTTGAACTAAATAGGAGAAATAAATGAATAAAGGAAGACTGCAAGGGAGAGGTGGCATGAGCTATGACATAATGTTGCGAGGCAGAGCTGCGTCTGCTGGGACTTCCACGATGCCTCTCGGCTCCTGGTAAACACATTGCTAACAGCTAGGTGAGGCAGCGGCTATAAATAGCTCTCGCTGTACCCACCACACCCACCCAACCGTGTGCTGAACACACAGAAACAAACACACGGTCATGCATAAATGTATGCAGCAGCACATGCATGCGAGCAGCCACACTCATGCATAAACAAACACAGGAAGGTGCACACGCTACCACAGCGACATGCTTCTCCTCTCTTTTCCCCGCGTCTTCCTCCCTTTACCCTCTCCGTGTCTCTCCATTGTGCTCCCTCTCTGCCTTCATTGCCTCTTGGCAGCACTGCCCCTTCTCCATCTTATCATATGCTCTCTAACAGATGGTGGACTTGATAATTACCGAGCAGGCTAAACAGTAAGCAAACGAAAAATCCTCTGTAAGCCCTTCTCCTCACACATATGCTTTTGCCAGCTCTGAGTCCGACAACTCTTTTCAGGTTCTCGGGTTTGATTTTATTTAATTTTTTACAGAGGGCATGTTAGGAAGGGTTGAGGTAATGGCACGCTCACTTTCATAAATGAAAGATTACAGATATGTTATATCCCTTCCATAATCTCAGTGCTCTGCTTTCGCCCAGAGCACCCGAACCAATTACAGTGCCGGCAGATTTTAATGAATCCTTTCATTAGAATGAAGCATCCTGATCAAAATGCAGTTTGGGAGCTAAATCCTGCACCTCATTACCAGCCAGAATAGTACACTCTCTCCTGCCCTCATTTTCAGCCCCTTCTTCTCCTTCATTTTCCACATGCGGCCCTCCTCCTCTTCCTCCTCTTTTTCTCCGTTTCCACTACTGTAATTAATGTCCTATTTCTGCCGTGAATAGTAATACAACAAAGAGCAGCATGGATTAAAAAACACACAAATATTCTGGGTATAATGGTGATGGTGATAAATTTAAAGTAGAAAGATTAAAACCTTCACAGTTTTATTCATAACTATCATCAAGCATTTAATATAATGGCAACACATCCAGTATTTAACACAAAGTGCATCCAATTAAAGACATCTCGGTCTTCAATAATATTAAAACATTCATGTATTGGTGTAATTAAGGAAACAATACACAAAATACAAGCATAAACGAATATCAAAAAAGAATTTCTATGTTGATCCCAATTCAGTGCATCTCAGTTGGCATGATCATTGTTTAAAGTGTCTGTGTGGGCTTAAATTGACAACTGGTAGCCAATCAGAAACAAGTATTATAAGGAGACTAATCCTCACCAGGTTTTATTTATTATGGACATAACAGCTCCTGCTGCTTCAGGGGAAATCAGGGTTTATTTTAGGAAAGAAAAATGCAGTATTCAACTTGGATAAGACGTGGTCAGTATATGCTTAAACACAAGAGCTGACACATGAGGAATTAATAATGCAGGTTTGAACTACATGAATACTGTAACAACTATATTCATTTAAACATGAATGTTAAAGTCATGGGAAAGACGACTGCTGTGCTGGAGGGTTTCAGAGACACCTTTTAATATAAAAACAGAAGACGGGGAATTACTTTGTGGCGCCATTGATGTGGCTGTTCACACTGTGGCGTATCCGCCACAGTTGATGGAGAGCGAGCCTGTCTCCACCCCCACGAACGGAGAGACTCTACATCATCATTGCAACATAAATAATGGCTCCTGTCAGACTTGAGGTGTGAATCTTCCCCCAAACACATTATTCACACCTGCTCCTATTTCTGCTTTCCTCCTTTCCACTTAAAGTCTCTCAAACATTTTTTCTTTCCTCCATCTCCATCTCCTCCTCGGTTCTCCCCTTGCTCCCAAATCTCCTTGATTTTCTCCCCTGAAGCTGTGTGACAATTAATGAGGCTATGTTTCATAATTAGGGCAAAAATAATGTTTTGTCTCTTCTCCTATCTCTCATGCTCTCAAATCGTAATGAAGCTCCCGCAGAGCGAAGCCCGCCATCTGAACAGAAAATGATTTTTTAATTACTTCTATGCGGACAAATTCAAAGTGACACCTCTGGTTTCAGTTGAACAGATGAGATCTCTAGGCTCCCCCAAGAACTGGAACCTCATATCCCAAGTGCAGAAAAGATCTACTAGTCTGTATCTGTATTCCTCCAGGTGAGGCTTTGACTGTCTTTTTATTCTCATTATATATCCTCTATTTCTCTGTGGCATGTTTACTTCCTCTCTTAATTCTTCTTAATTCCCTGTCACCCTCTCCTCTACCAACCTTCACAATCCTCCAGACACATATATTTCATAATTACAGCAAAAATAATGACTCTTTTTGTGTCAGTCCCAGGGTGTGATCTTGCCTCCTCCCCCCCACCCCTTCACCCAGTAACTATGAAACACACGTCTTAAATTACACATGAGAAATGGCAGGGGTGTGTGCTCCCTTGGTGTTTGTTTTGCCAAAGGCTGCGTGGCCTATAAATCCACTGTGATAACTCTATACGCAAACACACATCTATCTTGATACCTGTGCGCGGATATTTAATGTGCACAAAGACAAATGGGACCATGTACGACGGAGGGAAAGAGAGCTGGTCAAGCACACCAACATACAAACAAGGAAAACATCTATCATTCCTTTTTGTGAATGAGTGCTTATGTGTGAATGGCAAAGAAACACTTTACGCCCACAACAGATGCAAAAAAAATCAATTACCTATAAAAAAAAAAAACTACTACAGTGAATGAGCATGCTGCACCATATTAACAAATGGATATCTAAACAGATCAAAATGATTGATGTGTTTTAACAGAGACGTCAAAGCTTTATGGGAGTTGTAGTTGCTATGCTCTTACATAACCATCAAAATGAATGAGCAGCTGCTCTGCCAGTTGATTTAGAGTGTAGCATCAGTAAAATCAGATGACTGAAAACAAAATACAGTTGAAAAGTTTGAAGCTTTTTAAATTATGGCCATTTTTCATTGACATCTGATGTATTTCAAGCGTATGTTCTACAGGATCTCTCTTGTCAAATATTCTCATGTCTGACTGACTTTTTCTCGCACAATTAGATTAAAGAAAGAAATCTATCCAAATGCAACTGAGAAATAGAGGCTAGCTGAAAATGGGTCACAGCTTTAACTTTCTCTATCAATTATATTTTGTTAACCAGTCTAACTGTACGCTGTCCTTCCCTCCACTCACAGCACCATCCTCCTCTCCCTCTGCTCTCTACCCTCCATCATCTTCTCAGTGAGTTTATGTTTCCTGTTACTCGTGATCTTTGATCTGTTATCTACTTTAGGCCCTGAGGTTTATATCAAGAGGACACTCAAATCTTATTTCATCTGGGCTCACCCGGGCTCAAATGACCATTAAATCTTATTTTCTCGTCCCCTGATGGCCGCTAACCGAGTTTACCCGCCTACTACCAGGAACGAGAAGGGTTTTCCAAAACCGTCACCCCTAAAGCCAGGTCGACAACAGCTGCAAACGGAAAACAACATGTACATCATTTGTGATCTGAAATGACACTTCAGATTTGAAGTAACGTCTCGAACCATTTATTATTATCCTCATACTACACTGTTGCTGAAATAAAGCCAAGTCATGCATGTGACGTAATCCTGAACCCTGAGGGCTCAATCATTTTCTTTCTTACTAACTCTATCTCGGAGAGATCTCTAAAAATGATCTCTCATATCGGAGCTGCAAATAAAACCTCCTGTATTAGCGTGAAAGGGTAAGCATAGGATATCTTTCACTGGCACGAAGGATGTTCCCCCATCAGCCACATTTAGATATGCTCCTTAAATGTTATTTCACCCGCATTGGTTGATAATAACTGGGTTTGCTGCTTCCAGGGATCAGTCGGAGCTTTCCTGGAAGGACACAACCTCTGTTATAGAGCTCTGATGTAGTCTTAGGTGTTCTTTCGAGATATAGTTCAAATGTAAAACACTCCGTCACAATTCTGCCTTGAAGCTGTATGGTTGCATCATGAGGATAATTTATTTAGATAGATAGATAGATAGATAGATACTTTATTTATCCGAGGGAAATCCGGTGTAACCAAAAAACAAAAAATACTCGCATGGTATATTAAACAGAGCTGTCTTTGTCTCCTTCTGTCGCCGAGGCCAGCGAGCAGAAAAGTTAGCTTCCTGCGCTGACATGCAACCACAGTGGACCGTTGATGGCGCTGGGGCCACTCGGCGCAGTAATTACTGGAGGGAACCCCAACGCACAAAGACCGAAGAGAATAGGGGAGAGTGAGAGTGTGACCAGCATGACACGCTGTTTCCTGCTGCTGCTGGTGAACTCAGTCCCCTTCATAGAAATACACCGTTTAGAACATATCCTAGCCAATGCTAGTAAATGCACAAAAAATAATATTGGTTTCCGGGGCCTCTATACATACCAGTCGACAAATGAATGTAGTTATTGCAGAGAGCATCAGACAGTAGAGATTCACACACTAAATTACCCAAGCAGTGGTTGTAAGTGGATGGCAAATCATATATCCGCTATCAAAACTACCCTTGCTCTGTTTAGTTTAACACCACCGCTAATCCACATGAAAGTGTGCTTGAAAGCAAATCAAGACCACTTGAAAAGGAGGGCCTCGTATAGTATATATATGCGGCAGGGTTCAGGTTAAATATGAAAGCACCCTCAAAAATGTATCCCAGTGCAACGTGTTGACCTGCCGCCTGCTCGGAGTGGATCCGGTGCATATAGATAACTTGTGATCGAGACAGAGACAGCTACTGTGCACCGTCTGTGAGTTCTGCTTCTACGTCCCTCCTCCCGTTTCCAGGCTTTGTGTCCAGTCCAATAACGACCACATTGTTTCGGTGCCACAAGCGTCACTGGTGGCTAAAGGCTTCACTCGCTCACGGTCACACAGAAACACAACAGAGCTTCCGACCGTCGCTAAGAGCGGGCTTGTAACTTTGTGCATCTGTGCTTTGTCAGAGAGCGCTTAAAGGACAGAGAGTGCGGTAGTTTGCTAGTTTATAGAGCTCTGCTGATGTGTGTGTGTGTGTGTGTGCCTAGTTGAAACATTTTGCGAGAGTGAGGTGGAGAGAGAGTTGGCCAAGGCAGTGGAAAATGTGCGAGCCAGGGACGATGACGTTGGCTGAGTGGAGAAGAACAAACTACTTCCTGAAAACCTATTCAACACTTTGACTAAACACTCTATCTAACAGGCCGTCTCCAGCTCTCCCCTTTCTCCGGCTGCAGCTAAGACTTCCTGCTTTTAACCAGTTCATATGACAGAGCAACGTTTAACTTAATAGAAGAAAAAGGATTTGAGTTTTGTTATTGCTTCGGTTTTATTTTATGCATCCATTTGTACTGTTGCATTCTCGGCTTGCCATCTTGTTCAGTTCATCTCCACTGCAGCACAAACGCACGCCGGCCGGAAACCCTCACACACGGGGTCAGGTAATTAACATTCTGTAGATCTAAACTAGCTTTAATCTAATCAAACCACCCAGCCTCAATTTCTCCCATGGGTGTGCACAACACACAAACACGCAATTTACTCCTTTTTTTTTTTTTACATCCTTCACCCATTTCCCTCCTTCACAGAGTCTCCTCTTCGCCCCCTTTCACGCGTTTGTGATTTAACACACACAAAATGTTATCATCTTTGCTTAAGCTCTGTGACGGATCATAATTGCCGTGTTTTCATTTGTAATGACATTATCATATTCCTGTTGGGTGGATGTGTTTCTCTTCAGTCTTTATAACTGAATTCTATTGCTTTTTTTCCCCCCACAATAGCAATCAAAAACTTAATGAACAGAACCAAATAACAAGGAAGCAACATCTATAATCATGTAACTTAGAGCTGCAGGTCAGTGTAATTCAGTTATGGCTTATTTACAGATTTCGAGCAACTTCCAGGCATGCATTTTTCAAATTACTGCTCATTAGTCAGTCAGAAAAAATCAAATCTGGAAAACTTGGAAATGCAAACCAGTTCATCTTCTGGACAAGTCTCATGCACATAATGAAGACAAACAACTTCAACTTCTAGGAGACGGAGAGTGAACCTCCTCCTCCTCCTCCTCATGTATTCTATTCATGTTCAGCATCTGAACAGAAAAGTCAATTAATTAGTGCTCGACAATTTAGCACTTTATAGCAGCAGCACCATTAGAACTCTATGGAAAGTAACTGTAAAATGGTGAAAATGAAAATGTGATGACACTCGCAGGCACCCAAGAGAAAAAGCAAGCAGTGCAACGAGCTCGTCTCATCTTCTAGACTGTCCAGGCTGATCTGTGGCGTCTCACTGCGCTCTAATTCAGTCCTAAACTTGACATTATTGCACTCAACCAGTTGACAATTTCGTCATTAGAGGGAGTTTTTCATCCTGCTGTTGCTCTTGCTATTATTTCTACAGCGCTGACATGGTTTATTCATTCGTATTTTTTTTTTCTTGTGTTGCACTGAGAGTAGACAGCTGCAGTTGCCTGAGAAATAACTTCTGCCGGAGGGCTTCCTCTTGCTTCTTACTAAGAGACTGAGAGCACCGAGGATGGAGAGAGAAAAAAAAGCATGAGGCGATGGAAAGAGGGAAAATGTTTCTGCAGCTTGGTTTAGTCCTCAAGAGACTGAACAGAACAACAAGACAGACACTCAACCACTTTGAGACACACAGATAGTGTCATACAAAGAGTAACACAGGAACAAGTGGCTCCGTCTTTGCTCTTGGACAAATTTTCTGGCTCATTGGGTCCTTTAAGAAATGGCGGGCAGCAGCAGTTACAAGGGTCTGCCTGTAGCTAGAGCGACAATGAGACCCATAAACTCATAAAAGTCTATTTACGGTCCTATTTCTTTTGGCTCCTGTCCACTTGTGCTTCATATAAACTGGCAATTGAGGCCCTGAACGTCCCCACAAGCCTATCTCATGTAGGTTCATTTCCAGGAGCTGAACCAGTGTTGACTTTCTGAGTAACTCTTTTATAGTACGTGCTGAGAATCCGCTGGACTTTAGTGTCGCCAGGAGTCACTGACATGTCGCACACATGGGACTTGAAGTCAGCTGACGGTAACAGCTTGACACTGAGAGCAATATGTGGAGTTGAGCTTTGTTTGTGGCAAAGATGCTGTAAAGGAATTAATATTGGTTCATTTGTGACGCCTGCTATTAGCGTTCATTGATGCTTGAAGTGCTTAGTTGTCATCTCTACTGAGCAGTTTACTGCTTCATGGACCACATGAACTGCATCTTGGGCTTAAAGCAGCCTGCAGAGGACTTCCTTTAACTCCTAGGTCACTGGAGTCGTGTTGTCAAACTCTGGGCCAGTGGTCTGGAACTTCATTCGTCAGTTTAGGATATAAACTGTTTACACAAATTACTCAGTCCCACTTAATGTATTGGCCCAAGAGGATTCACAGTCCAAAGATGTCTAAGCAAGAAACTGGATTGCCTGGAATCCCAGACAATGACAGTGAAGGTTTCACTACAGCTGTATTTTAACCCCTCCATGCCTAGACTCACTGTTTCCGCTCAGACTGCAGCCGAAATAACGCATGTAATACTCCAATGTTGGTTTGTGCACATTCAAAAAATTCATAGGAACCTTTTGCAAGCACTAGTTTCTCATAGGACCGGTCGGAGTGGTAAGCAAAAACACAAAAAATGTATTTCTTTATATAATTGAAAAATCAATTCAGGTATTAAGGGGTTAACTTAAATTACAAATTAGACTGTGAGGCACAAAGAGGATGCTGCTGTCCTGTCCTCACACTGTGGTTATGCACAACTACCATTCTTCAGCATATCATATATTTATATTCTACACTTTGCTTATAATAATCAATAAAACTGATACTTCTGCCATTTAGTATTTCACTTTCCTAACACTTGCAGACTTCTGGGAGGTCAGATGGTCAGTATCAATGCACCCGTGGAAGAAAATATCCTCAGGGTTTCGGTTTTGAGAGTTTGGCAGCGTCAGCATTTTACAGCTGCCAAACAGTATCTTTTCATTTGACCCTCTCAGACTGGTAAATGTCCGTGTCTTTTAGCTGTCACGGCTCAAGTTTGTAAAAAAAAAATTTTTTACAGTTTCTAAAGGGAGTTTGTTTCAATATTTCACAGATGATACTTGCTCCTTGTTTGGCCTAACTTGTCTTCATCTCGTTTGTTATTTTTTTCCAACACAGCCCTGTATGGATGCTATAATGGTTTACCTTCTATTATCAATCCTTCTGGTCGTACTGGATTCTGCAAAACACAGCCAGATCTTATCATCTAGATACACTTCATATCAATTTACGTATTATTATATTATAGGAAGCCTGTTGTGCACGTTCACAGCTGATCTACCACATATAAATGGATGATTATGCCGTCAACTGCAACCAACATGCTCTCTCTCCTTCCACGAGGTGCTTCCTCGCCAGCTTATATGATATGTGTCACCGAAAACGCATCCTCGGAGGCAGAGCGAAGAGACGCGAGCTGAGTTTACACTGCACTGTCAGCACGCGAGCGCACACGTTCACACGCTGGGGATCGGCGCGCCAGAGCCGTCATGGGGGTCAGTCGGGACGTGGAGACGTGCGATATCTTGACAGAGCCGAAGTGTTCACTGACACAGAAACACACGCAACACACGACCAGGCCTCACAGTCTGTCCTTGTGCCTTTGTGTAGCTCTAGCAGAAATACACTGTAGCCCCTGATTCCTAATTTGTGTCTTGCTACACAGTAGACCATTTTTAAGAGCTTGTTTCTAGAGATAAGGATGACGTTTGAGCTCACATAAATCACTCGGATTAAGATTCGAAACCTTCCCCATGATAGCTCCCATTGGGATGGATGGCGATGGTTGAAAGATTGTGTTTAAGCATTTAAGAGGGTTGAACTGATTTGGTTTGAAGGCTGTAACAAATGTCAGTTCTTACTAAGAGCTGTATATAAAAGTAACCGAGCTACAATGAGCCACAAAGTGTGCTCCCATAGCCAATCAGAAATGTAGTTTTCTTTCAAGGAAGTTATCTATTTAAACTCTTATCATTTAATTAGCATTTATTATTCTATTTTTAATACTGTCCTACATTTTTATTAGTTTATTAGTCTTAGTCGGAAGTGTTGTCTTTTATTTCTGCTGATAGTGCCCGTATGATATTGTCGGGGATCATATGCTCTGTATTATTTATTGCATTAATATCACTGTATTTTATTTTAAATGTACTTACTTTATTTGTCTTTTAGCTGCTTACAAGTTCCCCCATCTGGAGATCAATAAAGCATAATCCAACTAATCTAAAATGTGGATAAAATATATGTTGGTACTTACCACTTAACCGTCCAGGTTAACAGACTGGTTGTTGACACCGTTAGGTTACCCCAATCTGTTAACCAAAAAAAAGGACGGAGAAGGCGGGTTCCGTCGTTTCCTGCGTCTCAGAAGTCACCCGGGCTCAGGAACTGCCGCAGAAGAGGCTGAGGTAAGTCCCGTGCCCTCATACGTCGCACGGCTCCGTAGCTCTAACACAGAACAATCACGATAACCGTCATGAAAACGCAATGACACTTCAGATCAAGCTGGAAACTGGTCACATGTCTTCTTGTTAACCATCCCACACCTTTTTAAACCTGGAGATGCTGAAATACATGATGATACATCTTCTCAACCCACTGCTGTCCTTAGCTGTCCTCTCGACAAACTGCTACTATTTTATGAAAGTATAAAAAACAACCTACATGAGCTCACCTTTTGACCAGACTTCAGTATCCTGATGCCGATCAGGCATAACATTAAGGCCACTGACAGGAGAAGTTAATAACATTGACCATCTTGTGACAATTCAGTGTTCTACTGGGAAACAGCACAAGGTGTTGACCTGGCCTCCAAATTCCCTAGATCCCAAACTGATCAAATATCAGTGGGATGATCCACAGAGGACCCTCCCCTCAACCCATAGGACCCCATTCTGTTCAAAGACACCACAGGACACCCTCAGCAGGCCCATGTCCATTCTCTGATGAGTCACAGACTCACAACAGTTTTGGAGGCTCAAAGGAGACCGAGACAATATTAGGAAGGTGGTCATAATGCCTGATCGGTGTACAAAGAGTTTATATTTAAATTTTCATGTCAAATGTCAAATAGCAGCTAAAATTTTATTTGTGTAATGCACAGTACTGTTATTTTATAGACCTTTCTGATGGTGGACATTAAACTTAAAATATTAAATTATTAGATATTATTATTAAAATATTAAATTCGTGTTGTACTTATACTCTACCTGAGTACTGACAGCAATGAGGCGAGGTATTACTATTTTAGTTAAGTACTTCCGGTATTCGACAGGAAAAAATGGCCGCCATTAAAAACGTTCAATTGAACATTAAACCAGACTAAGCTAGCTAGCCTCTCTTACGTGCAGGACGCACTCACACTTAGCTTAATTTACAGCAGTCTAAACACGCTACCAAGCTTACCTTCTCTTCTATTCGCCACCTCCATTCCCTTTCCTCGTTTTATTTTTAAATGTGTAGCACTGTGAACTGTATCAGAGAATGTCTAATAATGGGAGAAGTTCCACTCTCAGTGAACTTCCGGCTTCTGAACTGTTCGTTACAATGGGACTTAATAGAGAGTGGCGAGGCCCTCCGTAGACGGGCTCTGACTGTATTTTAGCGGGAAAACACCTGCACACGTTCACGTCTCCCCAATCAGCGACGTCATCCGTAAGCGCGTACAGGTGCAGACTAAACCATTAGGCGTGTTCGACTTCATGCAGATCTGTGCAGACCTGACTTGACGTGATGCATGCTGGGTTGTTCATGCTCATAGACCTCGAATATGATTGGTTAAAATGAACTTGTTCAACCCAGCATACATCACGTCAAGTCAGGTCTGCACCTGGTCTGCACAGATCTGCATGAAGTCGAACACGCCTATTCTCTCCTCACAAAGGGGGAGTGGCCTCCAACATTTTTTTTAGGGGGGTTCCGGTTTTGTTAGCCGGTTACATATGGTATATTTAAGCAATGTGAGGGTTAAAATGTGTTCTTGTTTAGATATTATTTATTGTTTTAAGCTTTTTCTGCATTTTATATTTTTGCCTGTGAATAAGCTTCCCCTTCTTAATGGTTAATTCAGAGCAGTGGTAAACTCTTAATGAGAAAACCACTTTTTCAACCAGAATAAAATACTAAAAGTGCCTTTTTTAGAAGAATGATTGGTCTCATTAAAACAGCACGGTGTTTTTATCCCACCTTGATCGCCTTTGTGCTGCTTAAAAATGTTACGTAGTGCGGCGGTAAGAACACACTGTATGTACAAGAGGAATGTTATCAGGAGCTCAGCTGAGAGCAGCTGTATGATAAGACTTTCCCTTGTGGTGTTGATAAAAAAGAAAAAAAAAGAAAAAAACAACTCTAGATAATTTGACCCATGGGCTGACTTCACCGTGGCGGCCATAAGCATTTTAATGTGGAAGAAATCGGAGGCAAACTGGCCTTTTCATTTACAATTTATAGATAAAGAGTACGGATTTGAAATCCCATTATCAGCTATTAGGCTGCAAGGAAAATTTGTCAGATTAAGGCATTTTTTTTGGTAATTTTCTTTAAAGAAAAATTTACTAAAAGAAAAAATGACTATTAGCTGTAAGGTATTGAAGTGATAACTCAAATTAAATGAAAAACACAGCATAACGATAATATTTAAACCCAGAAATTAAAACGCAGCTTATTCTGAGTAACTCAGCTAAAAAAAATGCACAATAAATGAGGACAGGAGTCATTTGTGGGACCTGACTCGAGCGCATTTTTATTGAACGTTTATAACTGTTAAAAACATGTATAAAATTGGTCCTGTTTCAGAAACAAGGCACGCATAGTCATGTCAATGTTCAGTGTTCATGTCATTATTAGAATTATCATTTATCAACATCATCATCATCGGCATCAGCATCGGCATCATCATCGGCACGTTCCATCTCAGTATTTGTCTAATAGTAGTAATCAAGCATTCCCTAATATAAAAAAACTTTCCAATTTTTCTGTTTGTTTTTTTTACCCACAGAGGTTAAAATTTTATTCCGAGCAGCAAGACAATATTCATGCAAAGACGGGAGTGGAGGAGAAGATGCGAGCAGACGTGCTGACGGGTCTTTAATAGTAGGTCTCCCGTTCCACCCAGCCTAAACGAACGGGGAGAGAAAACAAACACACCGGAGTTAGAGGCAACTTCTCGGGTATATTTAATCTTTTTTGAGACAAGAAGGGCCGTCCACCCTTGCTAGACTTGGAAAAGATCTGGAGAGAGAAGGGAGGTGGAGTGGAAAAACAAGAGAAAGAGGCACAAGAGAAGATAATAAAAGCATGGACTCACCTCCTGGGCTGCGTCTGAGGATCAGCTTACGGATTTCATCATAGATAAAGATGAGCAGGGAGTAGGGGAAGGCGCAGAACCACCAGTTGGGCCTGAAAAACACACAGAAAAAGATGAGAAACTGATCCACAGCCCCGGGTCTGGATGAACAACGTGCGTTAGGCACGATTACAGAGCTGTGCGGGACTTATTGGTGGGTTTACGGGGGTGCTTTACTCACTTGAGAGGGTACATTCGGAGGGCGACGTCCATGCCGGGGCAGTAGGAGAGGAAGGCGGCCAGGGCGGTCTCCTCAAACAGCCCGAAGATCAGGATCTTGTTCCTGAAAGAAAAGGAATGGGAGCCGTGAGCCGAGCGAAAATAGAGTTTAAAGGATCGAGCCGAGGAGCCGATGCAAACCGCAGAGGCTTTTAAGGAAAGTTTATGCTGCTTAAAGTTTAAAATAAACACAGAGGTTAAACGAGTTCTTCCTAGAAAAGAAGAAGAATGTGGAGAGAGAAAAAAAAAACAAAAAACAGAATGAAATGTAGTGGGCGTTGCACTCACTTCATGCCCTGCTGGAAGACAGAGTTCCTCCTGGTCTTGCAGATGATCAGATCGGCCCATTGCACGATCACAATGCTGACGAAGAAGGCGGTGTGGCAGGTGAACTCCACGATCTTCCTCTGCTCGTAAGTCTAAAAAACAAAAAACGCATTTTCGTTTTATACGCCGCCCAGTTGCAACGTGTGTTCTTTCACATAAACGCCACTCACCCACTGCTGTCCATAGCTGTCCTCCAGGTCATTATTGTATTTGTTATCCCAGTTCACTCGGATGCCAACCAAGGTTGCGGGGAGGAAACCGTTTTCAGCCAAAATCACGAAGTACGTGAAGAAGCCCGCCAGTGCTTGGATCATACCTGCAGGAGGGAGACGTTCGGAGGACAGTTAAGAGTTTGAAATACCATTAAAATTCAACAGGCTGCTCAGATTTATCATTTCCAATATTATTCGGTTCTCATATGGCGGTCAAGAAGAGGCTAATCTATTCCTGGCTTTATTACCAAAGAAGGAGACATCAAAAGCCAGAGGCGGTGCTCTATCATCGCCCTACGTACACTCCAGTTCTACATCAGTACACATCTATTTATGGCGCATGCTGCTCTCACTGTTATCTCGGACCACCCCGACACTGAGCTGCCTTTCCAAGAAAAATAAATAGAAAATCCAGCAAGCGCAGATACTTTTACTTCGGGGCTGAAATCGAGGTTGAGATAAATTACCGATTTGTCCGTATGCTATGCTGATGAGCCTCTCGTTCACCAGCTTGTCTGTTTTGGGGTTTCTGGGCTGTCTCTTCATGATGTCGCTCTCGGCTGCTTCGTAAGCCAGGGAGATGGCAGGGACCTGAGTGGAAAATGAAATAAAAGAAGTTGTTTATTTCTGTGCAGATGTGATCTACTAAAGGATTTGCTCGGTGAAAGAGCTCACCATGTCGGTTCCCAGATCGATACAGAGGATGGTGACGGTTCCCAGGGGCAGAGGAATGTTGGCGATGATGAAGAAGAGGAAGGGGGTGATCTCGGGGATGTTGCTGGTCAGGGTGTAGGCGATGGACTTCTTCAGGTTATCAAAGATCAGACGGCCTGAAGCGAACAAGACACGGGGTTTTAATGATCGGTTTTATTCAAATCCAGATTATTTAAGTCTACCGAGCTACGATCTGTTACCTTCTTCCACTCCGGTAACGATGGAGGCGAAGTTGTCGTCCAGCAGGATCATGTCGGCGGCCTGCTTGGAGACGTCAGACCCGGCGATCCCCATGGCGACGCCGATGTCGGCCTTCTTCAAAGCGGGGGAGTCGTTCACACCGTCGCCTGTCACGGCCACAATGGCTCCCTGGAGAGGAGAGAAGGGGAAAGAATGTGTTAATTTTATTAAAAATCAAAGTAGAGGGCCACATTTTATTTCACCAAAACTAAATGTTTGACTTCGGCTGAGAATCAGATGAGACGAGGTTCGCGAAGGAGGTAATCTTAAAAGGAAAAGTCGCCATTCTTGTGTGAGAGGAAAGGCTTTTCAAAAGGTTTCAGGGAGCTTTGTCTGACAGGGATGATCAAAGTGAAAAAAAAAAAAAAAAGACAAGAGGAGTGGCGAAGCAGTCGTACGTGGTGCTACTGTGCTATTTCGGGAAACGCCGTGAAGCTCAGAGGATGTGTCGCGTGTCAGCTGCAGATTAAAAGCCTGAGGGATTTCCTTGAAGAATATTAGCTACTGATATGGGTCAATATGTTCAGAACTGGGCCTCAAATTCAAGTAAACAACTCCCAATGTAGGAGAGATGGTGTAGAGTGAGCGAATGGAAGCAAGCTAAACTGATCTAGGAACTTCTTCTCGGCAATAGAATATATTATGTTAATTAGATCTGAAACTTTCTACAGAGTTTTAGCTGGATAATAAGTGACACCGCACCAAACTGTACATTAAATCTAGTTAGATTCTGTTTGTGTCGAAACATAGAGGAACTGTAATCTGGTGATAATAAACAAAAACACCACCGACGCCCTCATGAATATTTATGTTACGCGTGAGTTCACAACTTGACATGTGTTACGCTTGATTATTCACCCAACTCTGTCATCAGACCAAAGCGGTAATCATAAATAAGCATTAGGGGATAGGATTACCACATGTTCGCCCATGCATTTACATAATAAGGCCTGGGCGCATGCTGTGTTTGCAAAACAGGAGTAAAAAGAAAAAAAAAAAAAAAAAAAAAAAAAAAAGGAAAACCCTCCATCCACGTTTGTTTTGTTCCTACCTGTCTCTGGCAGCCCTCCACGATGATCAGCTTCTGCTGCGGGGAGGTTCTGGCAAAAACAATCTCAGTGTGGTACTTCAATATGTCGTCAAGCTGCTCCGGGTTCAGATCCTTCAGGTCGCCGCCGTGGACCACGCAGGCCTTGGCATCTCTGGAGGGGAAACGAGTTCACAAAATCATACACAAGAATAGCAGCTGGTGATTTTTAAAAGAACACACCGAATCTCTAACGGATTACAGGGATTTAGGGAATTTTATAGAAACAAAAAGAGCTCCCGAATAGGACCATGGGGTGCTCCACATTCTTATATTACATAATAAGTCACCAGTTTCGCTGTAAAGCTGGTACCTTGGATTAACTTCATTGATTGGGATGTTCAAACGTGCAGCGATGTCTTCAACAGTCTCGTTGCCTTCGGAGATGATACCCACACCCTTAGCGATGGCCTTGGCAGTGATTGGATGATCACCTGTCACCATGATAACCTAAGGAGCAGAAGATTTGCGCCTTAAACTTAAAGCTCTTATTCACAAATTGCAAAATCATAAGCACTCAGGTCAGAGTGTACCTTGATTCCAGCGCTCCTGCATTTGCCCACAGCGTCGGGCACAGCAGCACGAGGGGGGTCGATCATGGACATGAGGCCGATGAAGCACAGGTTCTCCGTGGGGAAGTTCACCTCTTCAGTGTCGAAAGCAAAGTCTTCGGGGAACTGGTCATCGGGCAGGCTGAAGTGGCAGAAACCTGGAAGGGAGACGGTGTGGTTGTTCGAGATCCAGCTAGGTTAATTCATTCATTCATTTCACTCCCAGTAGCCTTCCATCCTTACCCAGCACTCTCTCTCCCAGTCCTCCCAGTTCCAGGTAGGCGTTCTGAAAAGCTTCTTTCATCTCGTCATCCAGATGCTGCTCTTTGCCCTGGATCATGATGGTGGAGCAGCGGTCCAGGATCCTCTCCGGGGCTCCTTTCATCACCAGCAGGTGCTTGGTTTCTCCTTCTTGTGTATTCTTGTGAATAGAAAGCTGCGAGCACGGGAAAAAAAAAAGGTTCGGGATGACAACTGAGTAACTGCCGTCCTTGACATTTAAGCTTTTCCGAAAGATTTACTGGGGAATTACCAGACAAGTCATGTTTAAGGCATCGATTTTTAACAATTAGCAAAATCTCCAAAAGGTCATACAATGATTTATTCCATCTACGGCTCAGTTTCCCCCAAGGGCCTTGTGCAAAATTTATTTTACATTCTTGATTTACTGTCAACATGTTCAATAAGCTGACATTTAATATTTCAGTAAGGTCTCCGAGCAATTAACGAAAAGTTGATATTTCAGTCGTAGCACTGGAGAAGTTTCCTACCTGGTACTTGTTTGTGGAGTTGAACGGGATCTCAGCAATTTTGGGGTTCTTCTCTCTCATTTGCGCGACCGATCCGCAGCACAGCTCAATGCACTTCAACAGAGCTGACTCGGAGGCGTCGCCGGCCACGTCCCTCTGGCGAAACAAAGATGGAGAAGGGAGAACATTAACCATGAGAAAGTCCTTTATTTGTGAAATACCCGTCTGAATAACAAGCATTCAACTGAAATACAAAAAGACATGAGGGGGATTAGATTGGGATCCTGGCCATTAAAGAAAAATGCTAATTTTCTTATTTTCTTCTATCATAATTACTGGCCTGACTTCTCTCGCGGCGACCGGGGCGACAAATAACGAGCGGTGAAAGGGGATGATGGGTAATTAGAGCGGTGATGCCAGTCAGACATTTACAGGTGATTAACACACACGGATACATGAACACACTCGTACACATTAACAGGTTATTAAAACGCGGCGGAAAGAAGGAAAGTCTCGTAGCCAAGAGAGTTATGTGTGTGTTTGGTGTGGTGTGTGTTTTGGGGGGTGGGGCTGAGAGTAATTATGGAGTTAAAACGTGTGTGTGTATGTGTACACACTCCAGGGAGAGCGACACAAACTGGAAAACAAGTCTGTTTGTCAGAGAGGTCAGATAAATGAAATTCTTTTTAAAATACGTACTTTTTTTTTTTGTTTGACATCCAAAAATAGTCTTTTTTAAATATATTGCTTTAAAGTTACTAAAGGGAAAAATTTGAATTCTTTTTTTTTTTGGTAAAAGACTGAATTTGCAATCACTCATGTCATTATAGTGCATTTTTCTTTTCATAAATATGAGTCAGTCCCTTGTCCTTCAGATTTTAAAGCTTTGAATAACCAGCAGCCATGAAGTACACTTCAAGAGGTGTTGACATTAGTAGAAATGAAGTGAAAAGTACATGCAAATAGTTTGAAAAAGGGCATATTCAAATTGAAAAAATGAGCCAACAGTACAGGACTTCACAAACTAAAGGCCTAGAACGACAGAAAAACCTTTCTCATTGTTCAACAAAGAATGAAAGCTGATTTCTGTTTTTAGCTATAACAGCTAATTACTTCCCGGATAACATTACCCAATTGAAATACAAAAAAAAAAAACCTGCTCTGATGGTCTCAGAGAAAGCTTAATGTTCGATATCCTACCTTCAGAATAGCAATGTTGGACTGCTCGGCCAAGAAGACGGCGCGGTTGCAGAGCCCGGCGATTCTAGCCAGACAAGTCCAGGTGGTTGAACTCCTGTCGAAGGATGTCCCGCTCTGGTTCTCTGTGGTGTCGGCCTCGTGGATCTGGTTGTCGAACCACATGTGGGCCACCGTCATCCTGTTCTGGGTCAGGGTGCCGGTCTTGTCCGAGCAGATGGTGGAGGTGGAGCCCAGGGTCTCGACGGCCTCCAGGTTCTTCACCAGGCAGTTCTTCTTGGCCATACGCTTGGCAGTCAGGGTCAGACACACCTAGAGACACATTTGCTTAGGTCAGCTCATAGCGGAGTCATTTTTGGGATTCATAATTAGATGTTTAATACGCATAAAGCACTTGGACTCACAGTGACGGTAGCCAGGAGACCTTCTGGCACGTTGGCGACAATGATACCAATGAGGAAGATGACGGCCTCCAGCCAGGTGTAACCGAGGATAAGGGAGAGGATGAAGAAGGACACTCCGAGGAAGACGGCCACACCGGTGATGATGTGGATGAAATGCTCAATCTCAATGGAGATGGGAGTGCGTCCAACCTCCAGTCCAGAGGCCAGGGTGGCGATGCGACCCATGACGGTACGGTCTCCGGTGCTGATCACGACGCCGCGGGCGGTTCCTGGAGCAAGAATTTGATTTTTAAAAACATCTGCGGGTCACTCCCAAAGCCGAGTAGCTTTAATGCGTCCTGCTATCCTACCTTCAACACAGTTGGTGGAGAAGAAAGCAATGTTCCTGGTCTCAAGTGGGTTCTCGTTTGAGAAATCGGGAGTGCGAGTCTGGGGCTCTGATTCGCCAGTCAGAGAGGAATTGTCCACCTGAGAAACGAAAAAGCGACTGTGAGCAATTGGGGAAACAATGTGGAAATATCAGATTTAGGGGAAAAATATATAATAACTGAAGAAATAGCTGCCAGAAGGTTGAGTTTCTAAAGGAAGGAAAACAAACTTCAGCCTCAGGTGTTGACCTGTTTCTCTGGCAGATCTGGGTCAAATGACAGTTTGGCTCTATAACGGAACAACCGCTGAACCATGCAGAGGCTGGTTGAGAAAACGTAACAGGTTGAAAGAAAGGCTTGGCCTAGGGTAATTTGGTGCCATTTCACAGAAAACCATAATACACGGCGATTTAACTGCCCGTCTTTAGAAGTCAAGACACCTATTGAAGGTTTTGAAATCGGAGCGCCCACCTTGCAACCGTGGGCGGAGATGATCCTCAGATCAGCAGGGATCCTGTCGCCACCTTTCACCTCCACCAAATCACCGACCACCACCTCTTCGGCGTTGATGCTCTTCTTCTCACCATCACGGACTACCAGGGCTTGCTGCAAGGCAAGAGATAACATTTTAGAGATAACTTGGTGACAATACTGGTTTCAACGTAGCGCTCTGCCACGTCATCAAACCATTTCTTGTGATTTTTCATAAAACAGAAGCGTAAGGAGCACCTGTGGGACCAGATTCTTGAAGGAGTCCATGATCTTGGAGCTCTTGGCTTCTTGGTAGTAGGAGAAGCAACCAGTGATGATGACGACAGCAGAAAGCACAACTCCGAGGTACAACTGTGAACGTGAGAACAGCGCATTAGTTGGTTTAGATCTCACTTTATTACATTATTAAAGATACTTTCAAAGCCTTTCTCACATTATCATTTGCGGGCTCATCCTCCATTGCAGCCTGAATACCATAGGCCAGGAAACAGAGGATGGCACCGGTCCACAGAAGCATGGAGAAACCGCCAAACATCTGGAGGAAAACAAAACGGGAGAGTGAGCTGCATTTATACTTTTAACACATAAGCTCAACCCCTCAAAGACCATCCATATCAACAACTACACAAGACAAAGTGCCTGAAGCTTGTTTTTCCCAAAGCTCTACTACCAAGAGAGATAGAGATTGATTTTAAAGTAACGGTGGTGGTACCTGTTTGCAGAATTTGACCCACTCTGGGGTGGTGGGAGGAGGAGTGAGGGCGTTGGGCCCATCGCGGGCCAGGTTCTCAGCAGCCTTTGCGCTAGTCAAACCCTGATAGGAGGAGAAGATCCGGACAAGTTACCGTTATCGATCCTGATCACGTTAAATAGCAATATCTTCTTTGAAATACACCCAAATTCCATTATTACTGTCGACGCCAGCCACGCATGTAAAACTCCTTGCCACATTTTTAAGTCCAGAGGGGATGGTAGGTGCTCGCAGTTGCCTAGCAACACAGCATCAACAGAAAAACAGGGCCATTTCCTTCACGAGCAGGTAGGACGGAGAGCGCGGGAAGGGAGAGGAGGAAGAGGAGGAAGAGATGAGGCAAACAGGGGGACGTGAAATCAGGGCAGAGGGGCTTCTGCGGCTGATAAATTATTCACAGCCGCTGCACACGCATGCATGCGCGCACACGGAGAGCTCGGAGACCCCAGTTCGAGGCACTGATTAACTATTCTCCTTGATCTTTCCTGCATGACCAGGAGCACATTTGCATGAGGATGGAGGGCTACGCGGAGTGAATGGGCGGGAGGGGGTTGGAGCGGTTTTCTTTAAGACGGGGTCCTGCGCGGGCGCATGTTTCTTTAAGCGCTTATAAAAGGTCAGTGTTCAGCGGGTTTGGCAATAAATGCAGCGGGTGCCACATCAGATTTCGATGATAAATATTTTCATCGAAGAAGATTTAATCTTGGGGATGCCAGCAAAAAGCTACACCGGCCAGTTTATTATTTATAGTTGACCACATGATCACATTGCCATCGATCTTTGTTTCAACAACTCTTCCTTCATGATGCGACAGACGGAAAATCCTCTTTTTTAATTCATCTCATCTCCATTTGTCATCCATCAACTGAATGTCAACTGTCAGGCCGAAGAGAAAAATGGCAGTGAATAGCAAACAGCAGACGGTATTTGATCCTAATCTAATCTCCGTGATGAATGTCGACACTCTTGATAGAAACGCTCCTCTCAGACATGACACCGCGATGCCAGAACGACACCCAAGAGGGACGCCTCGCACTCACATTGCTCAGGTCCGTTCCATATTTGCGATTGAGCTCGTCCAGGGTCAGCTTGTGATCGTCCTGCAAGAACACACACAAACAAAGCGGCATCAGTGCGGTGTTCATCCACCGAATGTGGGTTCAGCACACTTAAAAAAAATTTAAAAAATAATACAAAAAGCCGGCGACATTTGCGGCGCATTGTCTGCTGACCTTTTATTTTACAATGAACACCTCTCGTGAGGTAGAGGTACGACAATGACAGAGAAATGCAGAGTTTAAGGGGAAGGAATGGATGGGTGAGGAGCTGATAAAGAGACACAGGGGAGGGAGGAAGGCAGAGAGCAAGGAGGAGATGAAAAGGGATCATTCGCAGTCATTTTAGTGCTTCGAAGTGGTGTGTTTATGAAGAGACAGTTGCCAAGAGAGTGGCGCAAATGAGGAATTAAAAACACAATGTTCAGGGGACAGGACGATGCGAGGGAGAGAAGCAAAAAGCGAAGCCGGGACACCCACCATGTCCACTTCCTTCTTCAGCTCATCCATATCCTTTTCTTTCTTCTTCCCCTTCGCTTTCTTCTTGCCGCCCTGCTCCGAAGTCGCAGCCAGCTCATACTGCTCCCGTCCTTCCTGGAAACACATCGAAAAAAAAAAAGAAACAGAGTTCAGGAACGATACGAGTAACGCTGCTTTCAGCTGAAATGTAGACTATACAAATGGGATACAATGCAGGCAGGTGGAGGTACAACAAGTTCTTTCAACCGAGCACGCTCCGAAATGTGTTGTTTTTGTTGCTGTATTTGTTGCTTGAATGCTACATTCAAGGTAGCACGGTGAGTTTAGCGGTATTGAGTCTACCAGACGAATAAAAGTTACAGATGTAACCACGGTTCTATGAAGTCCCCATTGGCGGTACAGCGGTCAGAATAAAGGAAAATCAAACTGAAGAAAAGTTTCTGATTGTCTATGAAAAAAATTAGGAGTGCTCAAATGTTTAGAGGAAGGATTTCAATTGGTTTGATCAACTGGTGCCACTAGACAAACTACAGTATGTGTGACGAAATGGAAAACAAAGACCTTTGACGCGCGCCAACAAAAGAGACCTTGCGTGAGTAACATGCCGAGGTTAGCCTGACGCAACGCGAGCACATCCGATGACTCAAAAATGCCACGAGACATTTTGTCATACTGCATCTTTTTAAGCCTCCGTGTGGGTCAGCGCACAAGTAAACAGAACCGTCTAAAACTAAGAAAACTTAGAAAGCTCTCCGACTAAAAAGGAAAAAGTCTTGGATTCTGGCTTTATGGACGGCAGTTCCGTCTGTCGCTGCAAACGGACCTCCGGGGGGGATATGCTTTGTCAAAGATATTCAAACTTTACAAGGGCTTTGTGCAAGAAAGGTAGCTTTTTAATAAACCATTTTCCATCTGCCCAACTCTTTCAAACTCCCTTCGACTGTCTGCGTCAATAATGAAACAAGAGGGAGGAGAAACAATTATGTGGCTTTCAGTTAGTTTGAAAGATAAGGATGTGTTTGTGTGCCGAGACAGATTAGGCTGCTGCTCGAAACTAATTTCCCTCTCTAAACACTCCCATTTGCCGTAAACGTCCCGCTGCCTCCAGGTGAAATACACAAAGCTTTACTCAGCGGCTTTTTCTAAACATAACCTCGCCGGTTAAACACCTCGGCGAAACTCCTAGTAGGAACAATAAACCAGGGTTGGAGTAATTTGCTGGTAATCACACTTAGGGACATTTTGTTGATCTGGACTCCCACTGTGGCACAAATTCTCTCGCTGTTGGAAAGAAAGACTTTAAGTGAACAGACCGCCTCCAGGTTGAGACCCGCGTAAACGGCGTCCGACGAATGATTCGGGGCTTTAGAGTGTCCCGTCTGTCGCTTGACATGCCCTATCACGCCATCAGCTCTGGCACCTTGGCGCACAGCGACAGCCCGCCTCTGATCCGTCCCTTTCTTTTTTGCCGTCGCCCCCGCAGACGTCCCCTCTCATTATCGGCGGCCGCTGCGGCCGACAGAGCAACAAAGGCCCGGGAGGAGATTGTGTCGGAGGGTGTGCGAGGCGCGGTGACGGGTAGAAGGTGAGATAGAGGAGAAGAAAGAGGAACCGACAAAAGAGGAGGGGCGGCAGAAGGGGTGCAACTGAAAAGCCTGAAAGATACAAATCGGCAGTTGCAAAATCTAGGACTGAACATCAAACTATAAAAGAAGAAGGTAAATTCAATGTGGTGTTAAACACCTCCGTCCTCTTTGCTGTATTGCAGGAGGTAAAGTGAGGCGAGTATAATAAAGCTACAGTTTATGGGAAGCACACCAGATGGCCTCCAGAGCCACTCCTCCTATGAGGACATGAGTATCCTTTTTTCACTCCCAAATAGTGACTATGATGATAAGACTCAAAAACCTTTAATCATATCCTGACTGGGATAAGATAAAATAAACCTAGTCATGACAGGAATCAGCTGTTGTTGAGGGGAGTGGTACAACACATTAGCATCAATGTTGCTAATGGATCCAACAAAAAACTTTCTATTTTTCGAGTTTGGGAAGTCCTAAATGAAATATTTCTACACTTATTTATATTCTAGCATTAGATATTGCGCGGGCTCCCATTTATAGCGTCGCCACAAGGTTGGCATTCTTGGTTTTTGCGGGAAAGTCTCAAGAAAAATTGGATTAGTCGCCAAGAAATGTAGCGCAGATTGGTAACTATGGTGGCCGATCATTATCACATGGCCTTGTTAGCAAATGTTAGCATATTAATACATTGGACTTGGACTTTTGGGCCATTTTCGGCCGAAGATTTATCGCCGAAACAACACGGCCGAAACAACATGGCCGAAACAAGATGGCTTTGGATTAGTCGCCAAGAAATTTAGCGCAGATTGGTAACTATGGTGGCCGATGATTATCACATGGCCTTGTTAGCAAATGTTAGCATATTAATACATTGGAAATGGACTTTTGGGCCATTTTCAGCCGAAGATTTATCGCCGAAACAAGACGGCCGAAACAAGATGGCCGAAACAACATGGCCGAAACAGGATGTTGTGATGATGCAAGCAACAACCGCAGCAATTTTCGGCCGAAAATGGCCCAAAAGTGCATTTTCGGCCAAAAAATTTCAGTGTATCCCTAATCTTTAGGTTTTTTAGTCAGATTTGGTTGACTATAGCCTTAACTCCTTACAAAACTGCAAATATTATCATCATGACTAAGGTTTTATCCACTCGCATCCATTTGCGGCTATCACATTTAGCATCAGTCAACAGGTGACCAGCGTTTAGGTATCTTAAAGGAGAGAAAGTTAAGCCCGTGTCTAGTTCAGGTCGGAAACAGGAGACTGCAACACTAGAAGCCGACATCGATTAGCGGTTAGGGCTCATCAATAATTCAACACAGTACAAGAAGCAGAGGTGTTAGCACGTTAGCACGGAGGGAGGGAGTGACTGCTAATGATCTAAAATGCAGCAGCAATTTTCTTTCAATGGACAGATTTTTGGACACAAACTGCCCAAATATGGACATCCTGCACACACGGTCCCAGTCGTGGAAATATGCCAACTAATATTGTGTTGTTTTTTGTTTTGTTTTGTTTTTCGCTGCATAAGTTTTTTAGTTTCCCAGGGAGCCACTGAAGCAGAGTGTGTGATCCCAGCACATGTTGTTATTGTTCCTCAAGCCCCCCGGCAAGGGAAAGCTGGGAAAACACCGAGCCCGGTTTAGGATCACTGCGGACAGATCTTAGCCTCTGGACCCCCCGAGGGCCCCCGGGGGCCATCTGGCTTTTAGGCAAATAGTTCAGTGGTCCAGAGCCCTAAGCTGGAACACAGACTTGTTTCCAATTCTGCACATTTAATATTTCATGTGTTTATAGGTCAAACTGTACAGTTGTCAGGTTACTGTTTGAATAAATTTTAAGATAATCTCAGTAAAGACTGTTCCCAAGTGTGTTGTGGCGTATCATTTAAAAAATGAACGGAAAACAACAGCAGTTACATCAACCATAAGAGTTCTCTTATCAGCTGTTCCGTTTCCTGAAGAGTTTGCATTCTAACCAACTCATATCTCCATATCTACGCCTGATATTTCAAGTGCCCCACGTCGTCCCTGACTCAAAAAGGGGAAGCCGGTGTTCAAACGTGGTGGAAATGTTACACCGGACGCCGTTCACATCACACAAGCAACGGTCCAGACGAGCCGCCGCACAGCTCCCCTGCATCTGCTCTTGACATTTCCTTAAAAAGACGGAGCGAACTGAAAAGTCGAGCCACCCGACTGAGGTGGCGTCTCGAAGGGCGACCAAGACTGATGTCTCCCTCTGCGCCTCAGCCAAAGTTTTCCGCGCTGTCTTTCGTCTGGCACTGTTTACAGTGTCGCAGTCTCTGCTCAAGTGACACCGAGATCTTCGTTTCATTCATTCCATATGAGGTGTGTTGCTGTTTGGTTGTACTGCTAACCCTTTAAAGTCAGCACAGAATCAAATTTGAAGGATTTTACATGTTCTACACTATATCTCGCCAATACACTTGTATGTGGTCCAAGCATTTTTTTTCATGATGTTTTAGAGTTTGTCATTTCCTGGTATCAGAATGTCGACTCATCCTGCTCCGAGGGGCGGGTACTAACTTTGCGTCCAATGAAATCCCTCCCTCCTCCTGCGTCTGTTCTATGGGGACTAAGACGAGACAATGTTTTCTGATATTAGTCTAACGTTGTCATGTGACAGTTTCCATTTCTCTTTAAAGCATGTTAAATACTCATTTTTGCTTTTCTGCTTCAAAAAAAAAAATAAAAAAATCCCCAACCACCAAACTTAGCCGCCGTTTCCCTCGATGGGAGAGCCCCTTTTTTTGATCAGTCGGTATCGCTTTTCACACGATGAATCAACTTGCGGTCTTGTTCGCAGAAACCGACACATGACACCCCTGAAACGTGCTGCGGGAAAAAAACACCCATTTTTTTTCTCACATTGGTAGATGTGTACCGCCTCCGATTGCCCCCACATGCTGCCTTCACTCAGTCAGATACTATTAAATCAAAATGAAGCACTGCAGGAGATTAGTTAACGTACAACCGCAGTAATGGCGATGGTAGGATGGGTTACGGTCTATAGTAAAGCTAAATATTGGTAGCATAAGGAGAAACAAAGGGAAGCTGATCTAGGACCGAAGGAGACAAAGACAAAGGACGGAGGTAAAGAAGGATTTGCGCCGATGAAAAACAAACGTCACAATAAACTGGTTTTGACGAAGCTTTGTGGCAGCCGAACAGTGGCTCTTTGTGCAACTTTAAAATCTGCATCAAAAACCCCCAAAACAAAAGGCTCAGCTTCATGTGACTGTTAAACCCACAGGGACATTTCATCCGGCAAATACGCCGACCAGCAGTCCGTCTCTCTTTGCGAGCCTTTGGGCGTTTCTGGGCAAAGCAAAATCCTCCGCCAGGGCAACGGTTTAGGGGTCTACGCCAAGCCTACGTAAAGGGCTATGCCGTTGAAAGATTTTACAAACTTTTACTAGCTTATTTATGGGCATTTCTCGGGAAAGCGAAATCGTCGGCCAGGGCAACAGTTTAGTTTAAGTATTTCTGACTTTCTTCTACCGCAACGAGTCTACGCGGAGCCTACGTAGAGGGCTACGCCGTTGAAAGATTTTATACCCGTGCGATGGTTTTACGGGACTGTCCTGTCCTCTTTGAGATACGTGGGAATTTCAAAAAAACTGCCACAAACGAACTTTCACTAGCTTATTTGTGGGCATTTCTCGGGGAAGCGTAATCGTCGGCCAGGGCAACAGTTTAGTTCAAGTGTTTCTGACTTTCTTGAGGTTGCTTCATACTACCGCAACGAGTCTACGCGGAGCCTACGTACAGGGCTACGCTGCTGGAAGAATTTAGACTTGTGCACTGGTTTTTATGGCACTTAAATGTGTGCTTCAACCTACGGTCAGTGGAGTGGAGGTTGCACGTTAGGCTACGGCGTAGGGTCCACGTCTACGCCATCCCTACGCCTACGTAGAAGTCACGCACAACTATAAATCAAGCTTAAGAGGAGACTCCAGATTGAATTCGCAGATGACAAGTTTGGATATACCGGTTTAAAGTTTGTTTTAAAGAAACAAATCTGGATGGAGGCGAAAATGACGTTCAGAGGGATTTGTGCAAGTCCATCCGATTGAGAAAACTCTATCCACTCCGAATGAACAAGCCTCCGTCTTAACCATCTCCCCTCCTCCTCCTCGTCCTCCCCTGAGAGAGAGCAACCCCCTAAAAGCCGAAGTTGACATCAGACGAGGGAGCCTGGCCGAGCGGCCGCATACTTTACAGGCAAGAATTCCTGTTAACAGTCCGTCCCAGCGCCGGCGTCTTTTCGCCAGATACACAAGCTGCTCATTCAACTGTGCCGACACACACACACACACACACACACACACATACACAGTCCTGGGACTTTGCCCGGTCGGTTGCCACCAGCGACTATTGCCACACCTCTTGAGATATGTGAATGGACACAGTCACGTGTCCTCCTCTCTTTCTCCCCCTTCTCTTCCCATGTCCCCCTCTCTTTCTCTTCTCTCCAATTTATATCCCTCCTCCTTTATTCTTTCATTTCCTCCAGCTACCCCCCGCTTTCTCTGTTTAAACAGTGAAAAGAGTGTGTTAATTTACACAGGGTCTTGTTTAACACTCCCTTCACGTCCTGCGCAACTTTCAGCTTTTTTCCCCCCCAAAACAGAACAAAAGTGAATGAATGGACGGATGAATGGATGGATGAATGAATGCCTGTCCCTGCTGGAAACTTGGAAACTCGGTGGCCACTTCTCCACTGCCTGGGTGCTCTTTTTCCACAACTGCCATTTGCGTCGCTTTATTCTTTCCACACACACACACATACGTGAAATTTGAATGAGGAGCAATTGCAGGCAACTCCAACTATTTGTCAATCTGGGATGAATTAGAGCGTTAAATGGAGGTCCAATATTTCAATTAGGAGTCACACAGCCATCTAAATGGAGAAAAACAAGTCACTTAAGATGTGAGCATGTAATTTGGAGGTGCTCTGGTGTCAGGTGAAGGAAATCAATGGCTTCTTTTTTTTACTTTTAGGCCTCAGCTCCCCCCCCCCCCCCCTCCCTGGCATCGAGAGGCTAAGAAAGCATAGCTACAAGTTGCATCATTTCCTGAAGAGCAGCACAAGACAGACATTTGGCTCAAATATTCAAACTTCCCGATTCATTTATTTTTTTTCATGTTCTCATAATCAAATGAGTCAATGACCTGACTTACGTATGGAAAAATTTCACGTTTCCGAGCGGGAGAGAAACGCGGGGCGACGTGAGGGAAGAACAGCTCCGGGGTTTGTTATTTTTATTTTTTTATTACAAAACTGGAACGTGGACGGTCCAGTTTCGCCGAGCAACAGGCTCGCAGTGGAAGTTCAAAGAGCTGCCACGGGAAAAAAAATAAAAAACGCTCAAGCTGTTTAGCCAAAAAGAGGCAAAGAGAGAAAAGACAAACGAGAAAACAGATAGATGAACCACGGCGCAGCAATAAAGCGCGAGGGAGGGGGGATTACACACGGAGGAAGAGAGAGTCTGAGATTGAGGGCGAGAGGAAAGGAAAGGGTAGAGGGAGTATGCGACGAGGGGCGGCGTGTGACAAAAGCCCCCGGTTGATACGCGGCGACTGCCAAGCGGAAAGAATGTTAAATCCGCAGGAAAAGCACGGGAGAGGGACAGAGGGAAGGAAAGCAGGTACAAACGGACGGAACAAGGGGGGAAACGGAGTGTGAGGAATGGATGTGAAGGTGTAATCGGGGGGTGGCTCTCTGGCAGGGATTAGACGTGGCCGAGGGCTGACGAGCTGGGTCGGTTTACGGCGGGGTGGGAGGGACGCCGCGAGGAGAACCACCACCAGTGCCGCTCAGTTCTCTCTCTTAACAATCGCACTTTTATGACTTTCAAGCAATCGTCTTTTGGCGCAAAATAGAACTTCGTTCGCAGGTCTGCTAATAAAACTGAGCTTACCGAGCTAAACTTAAGTCCTTCCACCTGTTTTACAAAAAAAAAGCACGACAATAAAACAGATCAGAGGCCGTTTATGAATTTAACTCCACATCAGGGCATGAAAAATATGCACCGAGCTTTGGTTAATTGTTCCGCAGGCAAACACTGCAAGAACTCTGGTGTGACTGGACGACAAGATAAACAGTTTCCTGTCGGGCAGTTAAAGGAGGAGGATGATTCGACGCCTATGCCTCCCAGATCCCGCTCTGCATCGCCGCGTAGCTAAACCGGTCCCGGCTGCAGGTGAAGGACTCTCACCCCGTCTTGGATCCGATTTGCATCTCTGCACAGAGTAAAGAAATGCCTCAAAGTTGCTCAACGGTGGCAATGCGGCAACTGGTGCCTCTTGGCTGCCCCCTCATACCCCCCACCACCACCACCACCACCTCCTCCTCCTCCTCCTCCACCCCCCTCTGAGGCAATCGATCCCTCCTCTCAGCCCCCTTTGCTTTTGTTTATTGCACTGAGCTCTGGAGGTGAGGAGGAAGCGCAGAGAAGGGGAAAATTACCCCTCACTCCCTGGCTCTCCTCAAACCCGCGCTCCCGCTCTCCTCCATTGCAACTCCTTCCCCCCCTTGCCTCCTCCGCCCCTCTCTAGTCGCGGACACCTCTTCCAAGTCGAGCTGTTTGTCGGTGCCAGCGCCGAATGCATCGGTGGAGAGGAGAGGAGAGGAGAGGAGAGGAGAGGAGAGGAGAGGAGACGCAGTGGGGAAGTGGAAGGAGGTTGGATGGGGGCAGGGCATGGTTTTCATCACATATGGGAGGAGAAGGGGGGGAGAAAACAGAAAGCAGCAGCAGCCAAGAAGCTAGAGGAGAGAGAGCGAGATTTGCAGAATGGTAAACGAGCCATTCCGCTTCACATCTCCCGCCACATCTCTCCGTCCGTCCGTCGGTCGGTCCGTCCTCATCCACCTCTCCATCCCCTCCAAAGGCTGAATCCATAATGAGTGTTTCTGTTGCGCAGAATGGCAGGGTGTGGCGGCTACTGACATTTAACACAACAGGGATCAGTTTCATCCCGTGCAATTCAAGTCCGCGGGTCCGAGAGACACGACAACAGAAGGGCTGATGGGGAATCTGGGTCGGGTCTTGATGACTTGCATCGGTTGTAACGCATAAATGTCAGTGGAATATTTAAAAATATCAACAACAAAAAATAAAAACAACCAGATGTCACTATAGGAAATCAAAAAGTGTGCTTTCTTGCATTTTATTTTAATAATTTGATGCCATGTTGCACGTTTAAAGGCGGAAGATATTCTCCCAAGAAGGACTTTAGGTAAGTTCAAGATAATTGGTCGCAGAGCTCCAAATCTCCCAGCAGAGAAAATGGGTTGGACTATTAACATAACCCTCCCTCTGACTGGCCATTATTCCCAGCTGCTGCCGAGCTAAAACAGCAAATGTCACACACAAAAAAAAAAAAAAAACACCAACTCTGTCTCCCGTTATCACTTCACGTGTGTCGTTTCACGGCGTGTATTCGACACTTTTTCCGACTTAAAACGGTTTTTAGAATATTCCCACGGACCGTGAAGTACCCCCCTCAGACATTCAAGCCGTTATTTCTCCCTCAGTTAAAACGGGTTCATTTTCACAGCCGTGTGAAACTTTGACAGCCCGGGCGTTATGTAACCGGACACCGAGCATCTTTGTGAGGGATGGAAACTTACTTCTTGAGCGGACAGTTTGCCTAAAAATATATTTGAAAGCGGGTCTCGGGCTATGAGGGTTCAAAACACGGAAGTAAACTCAAAGTGCGCTCAAAGCAGCGTTTTTTTTTTTTTGTTTTTTGTTTTTTTTTAAGAGAAAATGGAGCTTATCTCACCACATGTGATCCTCCACCTCCCCGTGTTAATGCCAGCGTCGATACACAAAACCACTTGTTTGAATGGCGAAGTTTTTAAACGCTCGTTTATCCCCTCACCCGACAAAAGAAATAAAATGTATACTCACTCCTCTTCCCATGGTTGCAAAGATGTTCCCAGTTCAAGTAAAAAGAAACGGACACAAACAAAACTCCGCCTTTAAAAAAATATGTACAGTAAAAAATATTAAAATAAAATAAAACTCCCGGATGTGACCGTTATATAAATATATATATATATATAATTTTTTTTTTAATGTTTTTTAATTTTTTTTTTCTCTTCAGCACGTGTCACTCCTTCGGAACGCACATCCGAGCTCGCGATCCGCCGCGGCAGACCCTCCAATACTTATAGACGGCGTTCCTTCCATTGTGACGTCGACGCCGTTTGCCATGGTAACCCCACGGAGAACGGAGAGAGGCGGGGCGTCCGCCATTACTGGGCGTTTTTCTTCTTCTTCTTCGTGTCTTTTTTTTTTTTTTTTTTTTTTTTTTTTTTTTAGAGCTTGTCATGCAACACACACACACAGAGAACACATAAAGAACAGGAGTCCAATACATTTATCAGTAACTAAATGGAGCAGGTTTTTATTTATTTTTATTTTTATTCAACCAAAAAAAAAGACATTTTGGAATAGTTTGGTAATTTGGCTAAAGAGTGTTAGCTTAGCTTAGCATAAAAGCTGAGTATAAAGGGGAAAGCTCGCCAAACTTGTCCTCAGACTCATTATTCAGGCGCAATGTGTTGCTTCTCCAGTCTTGCTATTGAACCTAAATGCAACAGGTTTCAAAAAATGCATTTTATAAAAAGAAATTTCTTTAAGCTCTGGTGTAAAAAGAGGCCACAACACACACACACACACGCACTCCTGACTCATCTTCACCTCTCCCGGCTGAACAGCTGGGTTCACAGACACCTCCTTTCCCCCGTTGCTTTGACAAGGTTGTTGCGTGCTGATAGCGGGCGGCCAACTTCTCTGCTTCTAAATCCAGAGCGGGCACCACGTCACCCGTGTGTGTCAACGCTATCCGCATGGAAATTGTCAATAAAAAGCGCAGATTCCACCACACGCACGGGCCCTCATTAGCTCAAGGGCCCCCTGAAAGTATTCCCCCTCTCCCTCTTCCCCTAACTAGCAGAGCCCCTTCCCTTTGTCTCCTCGAGCAGATTTTCCCCATCTCCGCTGGTACTGGGCTGGAAATAGTTGCAACTCCTAGCTCCAGGATGCTGCCTAACCTCTGACCCCCCTGTGGAGATGGAAGTTAGAGGGAGGAGGGGGGGGGGTTCCACGCAGAGACCCAATTGATTATCATTGCTCGCAAGTTTTGCAGCGCAGCACCCTTTTGGCTGTTTGTTCACGGAGCTCCTAAACCCTTTCATCCCTCATTACAAATGAGAGATTTAGTCTTTCATCCGTGGATCTAAGCTTGAAGCCAGAGACATGCAGCCACTTGTTGCTGGAATGTACGCTTTTATGAACATCGTGCGAAACATTTTCCAAATCTCTAAGGTTTTCTGTGCGGCATTCCCCGCATTGCACTCCTGTCTGCAGCTTTAACCGGCTATTATCAGCGGGGCCGTGATAGATTACGCTATGAAAGCGACCTCTTCAACCATGAAGCAGACCCGGGCAGGCGGGATGAGCCTGCCATTGGAGTGCTATTGTGCCCTGATAGGTAGGCTGTGTCACTCACCGTCTGGCTCCCTGTGTATTCTAATAGACTTTATCAGTTGGGCTGGAGAGCACTCTGCGGTGACTGACAAGATAAACCCAGAGATAGATCAAACGGCGGCGGGAAGACTTCAGCGAGGAGTTTAACCGTTACACATGCTTATCTCTCTCACTCTCGGGCCTCTTTTTTAAAAAAAATTGTGACGCAACGCACACAAACAAACAAACAAAACCATAGGTGGACCTGCTCCACAGATGGACGCGCAGCAGCGGGCAAAGCTACTCGGCTTTGTGGAGCATGTGCGCCGGGCTCAAACCTGTGTATGTTTGTTTTGACGAGCGCATTCGGTGTGCGCGGCGAGTAAAGCTCACGTGTCGCCGGCTATAAATAGCCCAGATTTTATTTAGATGTTGGAGAGAGAAAGAGAAAGCAAGCGAGAGAGAGAGAGAGAAAGAGAGAGGGATTTCAAATGAGTTGCCATAGCAACAGGCACGTTCAGGGGCCCTGCTTGTGAAGGAGGGCTGGATTGGGGGGGGGGGTGGTGAAGGCATGATAATGTTAGCCTCTGTCTGCAGCCTTTCTTTAGCGTCTAAAAAGGAATCCGATTGGCCGGTTCCAAAGCGCCATTAATGACAGCTTGTAGTTGCGGATAATATCAAGCGTGAAAGTGCGTGTGTCGAGATTGGCCATCTGTGAATCTGCAACCAGGTTGGTATGATGATACACACAAATGATGACACACAGAGCTGAGGGAGAAAGGGGGCGTTCATAATGACTAGGGCAAACACGAATGCAGATAGCGCTGGAGTGGTCTCAGTTAATTTTCACTGAGGGCCTCTTTGCGTTAGCGGTCAACAGAGCGATCCATCGCAAACACCATTGTGGCCGACCGGCTCTCGAGATAATGGACACACACGAACACACACACACACACACACTCCTCTGGCATGCTTAATATGAGGCGGTTAGAGATAAAATCCAGGTGGAAAAAAAAGCTCCAAATCCTGATATTGTTGACATGATTAGCCCTTAATCAATCAAAGAGGCTTTAGTCACGCAGCAAGATTGCTGTGTGCGCGAAAGGAAACAAACACGCAGTCGTACAATGGAAATGTTTTTATTGTGAATGACATGTACATCGAGATATCTTTAATTTATCCATGTTTCGTATTTTTTTTAGGGAGCGAGGGGGGGTGGGACAAATATGTAACATGGCAGTAAATAATGACGAAACACTTTCCCTCCATGTTGAATCAGTAGTATGTTTCTTGCTCCACCCAACCTAGAAACCAAAGGAGACACAATTAGGGAACACTGCTGGGATTTTTCTATTTTTTATTTTATTTTTATTTTCCGCCTCTGGGGTTTAAATTCTGATAACCACGCTGGCTGATTCAAAGAAATAAGACGAAGGAGCGTGAGGAGGTTAAGATCCTTGATTTAGAGCAAACTGCTTTGAGAGATATGTCATACAGGGACGGGAAGGGACGAGGAATGAGACGATATTATCATATATAATGTCCCTGACAAGGAAATGACTACAATCTAATGATCTGGAACTCAAAAGGTATGTTAGATGGTTAATAAAACTGTAGTCAGAGCTTGATTTGTATGATTTTGCATTTTTGGCTTGAGCCTGAAGCTGGATTTTATTTTTCAGGAACTCTCTTATTTCCAGGAGTAAACAGCGTTAGGTCTGTAGCACATTATTCACCGTGCATGGGCAGCGGGGATGTTCACCGATCTGTGCCGCGGGGCTCAGATGCGGCGGACGCGCGCTCGCGCTCAAACACAGCTGCGGGCGCCGGAGCCGGCCCCGCGCGCGGGTTCTGCTCAGCTCCGTGGGTGGAACGAGGCATTAACAATGACGGGGTGGAGGGTTCAAATCCCACCGGGCCCCGCCATCTGCCACAGTTCACCGGTTCTGTGCGGAGACGCAGTTGTGGCAGTGGTAACAGACACGGGAATAGACACGAGGGGAGAGGAGAGGAGGGAGGGGGGCACCACTCCATCTAAACACATACACACCTGATCTGTCTCCACACTGTAAGCTACCTGGGCATCATACAGTATGAATGATTGACATCAGAAACAATGGGAGGGACTAAACTGTGAATTAAAGTATTGTTTTATTGGGTGATAATTAGGGTTTTGGCATCTTAGTATTGAATAAATGTATGTGTCTGGGTTTTTATAAGGTTTAATTATCCTAAGTAGAGGGATAATCTTCCCAAAGCACAAAGAAACACTTAATCCTTCAGTGTATCTGCAGATGCAAGATCTAATTTCGAGATGCATCTTGTTCTTATGCCAGTTAAATTCAGCGTGGCACCTTTCGAACGCAGAGAACAAAGGCAGAATGCGCAGCGGACGCCTTAGGAAAGAAGAAAGAAGAGATGCTGTAAAACGTCTTACCGCCTGGGTTGCGTCTGAGGATGTATCTTCTGGCTTCATCGTAAAGGAAGATGAGGAGGGAGTAGGGGAAGGCGCAGAACCACCAACACGGCCTAAAGGATGGACGGACGGACAGACAGATTAAATTGCAGCTGACAAAAAAAAAAACACAAGAGCACTCTTCCCAGCGTGAGTTTGGAAAGAAAGTAACACCGGTGCAGAGAGTTTGAAGCCATTAGGGTCGGCTGAAGCTTCTCTAAAAGCACATGAAAAGCTTCGGGGGCGAGCGTTACGCTTTTTGAGAGCCAACTGGTTCAGAGGATGCGGAAGAGGCAGGATTCTGCGTGGAGAGCATAATCTGCGATGGCGAGGCCGCTCGAAATCACACCTAAACCGTATATTTTCATATCTTTGATCCAGCTAGAACGACCTTTGCCACGTTCGCCAACAAGTCGTAAACAGAAACAGGGACAGAGTCTGGAGGGAGACAGGCAGCCAGACGGAGAGAGAGGAAACGCACGGGGAGAAAGGTGAGTGGGTGGGTGAGGAAGAAAGGAAAAGGAGGAGGAGGGGGGTTGCAAAACAATATCGAGCAGAACAATGGCAGGAGTTTTCGGCGGAGACTCCTCGGCTAATGAGCTTAACGTGTCCTCGCTGCTTTCTGTTTTCCTCTGCCAGGTAAAGAACCTCATTAGTAAAGAAGCTCCGGTCTGCCTCTGAAGTGGAAATGACCTAATAATAGCTTTTCTTTAACAAGATAATAAAGCGGTGACTTAAATTTTAACGCCGGAAAGCAGCAAGGTGTATCTAAGCCAGGTGCTGTACTCACTTGAGAGGGTACATTCTGAGGGCAACGTCCATGCCCGGGCAGTACGACAGGAAAGCAGCAAGAGCCGTCTCCTCAAAGAGTCCGAAGATGAGGATGCGGTTCCTGCGGGGAAGCGCGGAAAAGTATGAGCATCGGCGTTCAAAGGCATCTGCTTTATCATCTATGTGCTTCAGCGTGTACGTACTTCATTCCTTGCTGCAGGATGGAGTTCCTCCTGGTCTTGCAGATGATCAGATCGGCCCACTGCACGATCACAATGCTGGCGAAGAAGGCCGTGTGGCAGGTGAACTCCACGATCTTTCTGCGCTCGTACGTCTGAAGGACAGAAACGTGGAAAAAGTTGAGCGTATTTTTTCGTCTCCTCAAAGCGTTTTTTTCTCGCCGGGTTCGGTCGCGTTTCACTGACCCATTGCTGCCCGTAGCTGTCTTCCAGGTCATTTACGTATCTGTCGTCCCAGAGGACTCTGATTCCCAGCAGGTCCATGGGGAGGAAACCATTTTCGGCCAGGATCACGAAATATGTGAAGAAGCCGGCTGTGGCCTGCATCATACCTAACAAGAGGAGAGCGGCGGTGAAACTCCAGCCTCCAAAACAGAATTTAAATATCAAAAGCTGGTAGAAAAATGTAAGTTACCGATTTGTCCGTATGCTATGCTGATGAGCCTCTCGTTCACCAGTTTGTCTGTTTTGGGGTTTCTGGGCTGTCTCTTCATGATGTCGCTCTCGGCTGCTTCGTAAGCCAGGGAGATGGCAGGGACCTGAGTGGGAAATGAAAAGAAATAAAAAGTTAAAAAGTTATTTCTGTTTTGGTGCGATCTACGAAAGGTAAAGGATTTGCTCGGTGACAGAGCTCACCATGTCGGTTCCCAGATCGATACAGAGGATGGTGACGGTTCCCAGGGGCAGAGGAATGTTGGCGATGATGAAGAAGAGGAAGGGGGAGATCTCGGGGATGTTGCTGGTCAGAGTGTAGGCGATGGACTTCTTCAGGTTATCAAAGATCAGACGACCTGAATCGAACAAGACATGAGGTTTTAATGATCGGTTTTATTCAAATCCAGCTTACTTAAGTCTACCGAGCTACGATCTGTTACCTTCTTCCACTCCGGTAACGATGGAGGCGAAGTTGTCGTCCAGCAGGATCATGTCGGCGGCCTGCTTGGAGACGTCAGACCCGGCGATCCCCATGGCGACGCCGATGTCGGCCTTCTTCAAAGCGGGGGAGTCGTTCACACCGTCGCCTGTCACGGCCACAATGGCTCCCTGGAGAGGAGAGAAGTCAGGACGTCCACTCAGAAATGTCCGAAAGCTTTAATCCTGACGCTGTGACAGTGTGACACTGACCTGTCTCTGGCAACCTTCCACAATAATCAGCTTCTGCTGAGGGGACGTCCTGGCGAATACTATTTCAGTGTGGTGTATCAGAATGTCGTCGAGCTGCTCTGTGCTCAAGTCTTTCAGCTCGCCGCCGTGGACAACGCAGGCCTTGGCATCCCTGAGAAGGAAATGACAGAAGCATGAGGAGAGCGGCCGTAATCCGACATCCTGTTTCCCCAGCGCAGGGTATGATCGGGGCATTAGAAAACGGAGAATCACGGGGAGCGACAGGAAATTCCATCAGGAATTGTGACATCTTGACTGCAGACAAAGCTGCTGACGAAGAAACCAGCTCAGAGACATTCAGATTTATTCATCTGCATTGAATTAATGGTAAAAGCCTTCTTGGCTGAGTAGACTTTGTTGGCCAAAAGTGATTTGAAGTTGAAAGTAAGAGTACAAACCTGGGGTTAACCTCTGAAAGTGGAATATTCAGGCGTGCAGCGATGTCTTCAACAGTCTCGTTGCCTTCAGAGATGATACCCACACCCTTAGCAATAGCCTTGGCAGTGATTGGATGGTCACCTGTGACCATGATTACCTGAGAGGGAAGACAAGAGAGTTTCACACATCAGCGTCCGGCAGAAAACTCCAAACGGTGTCAAATTTAAGACGCGGACGTTCAAGGCGTACCTTGATTCCAGCGCTCCTGCATTTGCCCACAGCGTCGGGCACAGCAGCACGGGGGGGGTCGATCATGGACATGAGGCCGACGAAGCACAGTTTCTCGGTGGGGAAGTTCACCTCGTCCGTGTCGAAAGCGAAGCCGTCAGGGAACTGGTCGTCAGGCAGGCTGAAGTGGCAGAAACCTGGATACGACAGGAAACGAACGCTCATCAGTTTAGAGTTCCCTTTCTCTTCCCACCAGCTAATTTGGGCTATTGAACTGAGAAGGAGTTGTACCCAGCACTCTCTCTCCAAGTCCTCCCAGCTCAACGTAAGCGTTCTGGAAAGCGTCTTTCATCTCGTCATCCAGATGCTGCTCTTTGCCCTGGATCACGATGGTGGAGCAGCGGTCCAGGATCCTCTCCGGGGCTCCTTTCATCACCAGCAGGTGCTTGGTCTCTCCAGGGGTTGAGTTCTTGTGGATGGAAAGCTGTGGGACAAGATGAAGGCTGGATTTAAATGCTGGTTTTATTGTTACTTGTAGCGATTTATGCCAAGCAAAAATTTTAATCTGAGCTGTTTGGATAGAAACTGTAAGACAAAACCCAACCACTAGGGGGCATAAGTCAGCACTTACCACTACATACGCTGTCGTTAGAGTTTTGGGCGTGCTTGTGTGCATTGTTTACCTGGTACTTGTTGGTGGAGTTGAAGGGGATCTCGGCAACCTTTGGATATTTATCTCTCATGCCGTTAACGGAGCCACAGCACAGCTCAATACACTTCAGCAAGGCGGCCTCTGAGGCGTCGCCGGCCACGTCTCTCTGTGGATTCAAGCAAAAACAAAGAGTCAGGTGGAGCGGCTCTCACTCAGATCATAACCACGTCACATCGTTTATTTATTAGGAAACACGCTGCTTCTTTTTCAGTCATTCTTTTGCCATTTGAACCAAAAAACTTTTAAATAAACAATTCATACACCTCAATAAAAAGCCTACCCAGCCAAATGAATTATCCCTTAAAGCAGTTTGAGAAAGAAATACATTTGCCAGTACTCAATATATATGACAAATCAATAGCTCCTTCTGGCTGCCTCTTGCTATATATAATTATACATTCTGAAAAGCCTTTAATTAGCTTGAGTGCTTTTTATAAAGACTGTGGCAGTTTGGCTGATGCATAAAGCTCCCTGCCTAGTCCAGATGCTGCAACACTTCATGATTCATCATTTTCAGGTAGAAGAATGTTCCATGAGAATGGGTGAACTCGAGCAAAACGGTTAGCGTGTGAAGATATTTATACAAAATCACCTTCAGAATGGGAACGTTGGACTGCTCTGCGAGGAAGACGGCGCGGTTGCAGAGCCCGGCGATTCTGGACAGAGAGGCCCAGGTGGTTGAGCTCCTGTCGAAAGTGGCTCCGCTCTGGTTCTCTGTGGTGTCGGCCTCGTGGATCTGGTTGTCGAACCACATGTGGGCCACGGTCATCCTGTTCTGGGTCAGGGTGCCGGTCTTGTCCGAGCAGATGGTGGAGGTGGAGCCCAGGGTCTCGACGGCCTCCAGGTTCTTCACCAGGCAGTTCTTCTTGGCCATGCGCTTGGCAGTCAGGGTCAGGCACACCTGGAGACACATTTGCTCGGGTCAGTTTGTAGCCGAGTTATCTCTGGGATCCATAATTAGATGTTTAATTCGCATAAAGGACTCACAGTGACGGTAGCCAGGAGACCTTCGGGCACGTTGGCGACAATGATACCAATGAGGAAGATGACGGCCTCCAGCCATCCGTACCCAAGGATGAGAGACAGGATGAAGAAAGAAACACCCAGGAAGACGGCCACACCGGTGATGATGTGGATGAAATGCTCGATCTCAATGGCGATGGGAGTTTTGCCGCCCTCCAGGCTGGAAGCCAGGGTGGCGATACGACCCATGACGGTACGGTCTCCTGTGTTGATGACGATACCTCTGGCGGTACCTGATTAGTTTGCGAGAGAAAAATAACAGATGTGAAAATGAAACATACTTCAGATGAGTTATGGTTTAATCTAGAAATGATTCTCAGTCGCTTGTTCTGTACCTTCAACGCAGTTGGTGGAGAAGAAAGCAATATTCCTGGTCTCCAGCGGGTTGTCATTGGAGAAGTCTGGAGAACGGGTCTGAGGCTCTGATTCACCAGTGAGGGAAGAGTTGTCAACCTGAAAGAGGAACAGGAATTTAATCCGAGGAACAAGCTTTTGCTGTAAGAGTGAGTCAAAGGAAACCTGCTGAGAACATAGTGTACAGGAAGACGTTAGGCAACATCAACCTTGATTTCCAGGTTGTGTAACGTGTGAGTAAACCCTCGTTTCTTTATTCTTGAAAGTTCTTTACCAACAGCAATACCGATATAGTCTAAACAACAACTGACCTTGCAACCGTGGGCGGAGATGATTCTAAGATCAGCTGGGATCCTGTCGCCACCTTTCACCTCCACCAGATCTCCAGCCACCACCTCCTCGGCGTTGATGCTATTCTTCTCACCGTCACGGATGACCAGGGCTTGCTATGGAATCCAACACAATAAAACACGGGTTTTTAGGGAACATGACGTCAAAAAGTCTCACAAAACTTGTACTCCCAGGAGAAAGAAGCCAGATGACGAATAACGCTGATGAAGTGATACTACTCCTTAGCATTATGCAACATCTGTTGTTTGTCACCAGCTGTGTATCCACCCAAAGTACCGGGAACTTTTTTTTTTTTTTTTAAAGGGAACTAAAAAGTTTCTTCAGACTGACTGCTCTTGACTGCTCTTCCATCGTTTAAAGAGCAGAGAAGGTTTAAAAAACTAGTCTGCATGTGTATGGCATTATTCAGCCAGTCCAGTAGGTGGCAGTAATGCAGAAAACAATACAATAACACAACAGTAAGCATGGAGGAGATGCCTCAGCCCCGAACATTTCTTGTGTTTGCTGTCTGGAAAATCTCACCTGTGGGACCAGGTTCTTGAAGGACTCCATGATCTTGGAGCTCTTGGCCTCTTGGTAGTAGGAGAAGCAACCAGTGATGATGACGACAGCAGACAGCACAACTCCGAGGTACAACTAGAGGAGGACAGGAAAGACCTCATTTACTGAATCTTAGGAGGTGTTAATGTTTTAATTAATAGACAGCATTCGCGTAGACTTCCTTACGTTATCATTCGCCGGTTCGTCTTCCGATGCAGCCTGGATACCGTAAGCCAGGAAGCAGAGGATAGCACCAATCCACAGCAGCATGGAGAAACCACCAAACAGCTGGAAACAAAACAAAACAAGTTTGAAAGAGTTTCACGTAGCTACAGGGAATTTGCATTTCCGCAATTTGCATATTAAAAGAAGGCAAGTGTTTTGCATGGAAAATGACTTTACCTGTCTGCAGAACTTGACCCACTCGGGCGTCGTGGGAGGAGGTGTGAGGGCATTCGGGCCATCTCGGGCCAAGATCTCTTTTGCTCTGGAGGAGGAAAGACCCTGAAAAGGAACACAAAGTACAAGCGGTTCACGTTAGCTGAAAGAAAAAGACAGAAACAGAGGTTGTGGCAGAGTTTCGGCCAACTATCCCAGCTGATGCATACGTGCACATAGGTGTGCGTGAACCCACAAAAGGCACCTACTTCCTTTCTGCGTGAATCTGTTGATAACCTCGGGAACACGATGAAGGACGACAAGAACGACCCATTTGTTGGCGAACAGCTTTGTTTAGTAAACAGGTTTAGCTGCTGTTAGCTCAAGAGACGCTGGATTACGGTCGAGTTGGCAGAAAAATAACAAGAAACCACAACCGCAAGATGAAGGATCCCTGTAATTTAAGATTACAGCTTCCTGCTTTCACAAACACAGCGAAACAAACAGCTTGTGCTAAATCACAACTTGTGACACCGAATGTGTAAAAGAGAGACACGCCCAGATCAAGCTTTATCTTTGTTATCAATGAACAGAGTGTACTTTGGCAACTTTCTCATCGTGTGTTATAAAGGAGCAAAGCGTGAGTGAAGGTCTTTTTACTGGGACGCCAGGAGTATCTTGTATGTAGGGTCAATAAAGGCTGGTATTCCTGCGTGAATGAAGCCTTTGTTTTGGGGAAAACTCAGACAGATCAGATTTCATCAGATAATCAGCATCGGTCAAGGATTTGGCCACAGTGGGGTTGTATTGAGTTGTGTAATGAGATTCTGTATGAGTGTGTGTGTAGAGTCCCTAGCTTGAAGAAGACGGTGACGTACGAGGACTCTGTGTAGTAGCAGGGTTTGTGTCAATTCTTTAAAGGGGCAGTTCACTTAAAACGACAAAACCACATGGTCTTGCTTTCAGTTTCTAGGCGTACCTAATTCCATGTGTGATCCTCACAATATGTTACTCAATGATCCACAGTCTTCTCTGTAAACATGCAGGAATTCTACTACCGACAATGTGTTCTGAGGATAATTCAGAGCAGCCGTTTTCCCACCAGGGTACTTTCTTGTAAAATCCTTCAAACGACTAAGTAGGCCATAACATGTGACGTGGGTCATGAGTTCATTCTGGGGGGGGGGGGTCGCGAGTCAAAGCGTTTGGTAGCCGCTGATCTGGAATAACAGGGACAATGTTTCTGGATAAAAACGACAGACACGGGCTTCTGTAAACTCAGGCTAGCAAAACAAATCTGCATGGCTGGATTCAGGTATGTGAGGAATGCTAAGTGACACTTCACACAGGATGAGAATCTCCTTCTGTGATACTGTCGCTAGCAGCCAGCGTAACGACTACGGGATCACGCTGGGATCACAAAGGCATACACATGTGCGGAGTGCTCACCCTGCTCAAGTCGGTTCCGTATTTTCTGTGCAGTTCATCCAGGGTTAACTTGTGATCATCCTATGGAGAGAGAGAGAGAGAGAAGGAAAAAGAGTATTAGAGAAAAGCGTAAAACGAGCATAAAACTGCAGTTATTATCTCCTTTGAGGATTAAAATGTTCTCTCGTGTCCTCCAGGGGGACGCACGGGAGCGTTAAGATGACATGGCACCACCGGGGTCAGGTTTACGGATGCGTGCCGGCCCATACAGTGACATTTAAAGATTCGTTAAAACTCGCAGCCAAACGCGAGGCCCGCGTACGGACTCATCCGAGCTGCCGGTTTGCTGCGAGCAAACACTCCATCCGGCCGAATCAGTGTCACCCAACTGATACACCGGCGGTTGCTCCGGAGAGTACTGCTCATGTGTTTGACATTTCTGAGTTCACCCAGGAGTGAGGCTTTCAGACTTTCAGTGTCATCAAATCCGGCGGAGGCGGATCCGATCGGCTCAAGGGTTGTAGCGGCTCTGCGAACGGACAACGAGGGTAGGCATTCATGTGCCTACACCGTGTTTTTTTTTTTTTTTGAATAACGCCTACAGTGAGTGAGTGAATAGATAGAGAGGATCTGCAATAGTATCAGACTCCCACCTTCTATTTTATTTTTTGTCCTGCGAAACAGCGAAGTATTGAATCCTTTAAGCAGAATTTTGAGAGCCCAATGAATATGTGACATATTCTTTTCATGCGAGGATTAATAGATTATTTTTGCCTCAATATTTGTTTAGAAACAAGATTAGGCTCTTATTTTCAGGAAGGTGGTGCAGGAAGTTTGGTTGCTAACTTGCAAAAAAAGGGAAGAACAGCAAAGGCGAGAAGGAAGGTCAGACATTTATTTGTGCATGGGCGTGACCCCGTGGCAAAGGGTTGATTAGCACCCACACAGAAACCCGTGAAACCGCAAAAGGCATGATGGTCGCGCAACAGGTTGTGGATTATTCATCAACTCCAAAAGTCACAGTTTTAACAGGGTGAGACTAAAACTGCACCTCTGGAGATAATGGATTCGAATGGATGCTAATGAAAGCATCAGCGGGACGGCATGTCATCGTATTAGTTTGTCCGTTTAATGTTTCCACTACTCCTTTGACCGCAGAAAATCTGAAGTCTGCAGCTGTTGCCGGGTGAAGTCCCGTCACATTTATATACACTCGGGAGGAAATTGGCGCGATTGCACGCTTCTGCCTGCCCTGAAACCCTTTTTGCATTATAATAAGAAAGCAAAGCGTGCCATACTAAATGCGCCATGGATAATATTTTATCACATGCCCCAAACAGCTGTTGCTTTTTTTAAAATTCTTGAGCCTGTTGAGGACATTTCTTCACTATGTCTCTGATATTCTAGATCAGCACCACCCACAGTTTGACTGAATGGCTGACCACACATTAAACTCCACTGGCGCCATGTGCAATAAAACTGTTTTATATTTTCTGCTAGACTTTGTCACATTTTATCAAACCGCCGGTGGATTTATGTTGCTATGGGACTAGCTGTCATTGTCTTCGGGTGGACTTTGACGGTTAATTGCGTGATGGTGCAATAATCATTAACATGCCGGCTACGTTTGCTCCCTAGAGACCCACCCCAGAGTAGGCACTCTCACTACTATTTCACCACCGCTCAGTGGGCTATTATTATTTAACCACGGCTCAAATCTGGGAATTATCGACACACAAGTTAAACTTTAGTTTGGAAATTATTTCCGTAAATGCACTTTTAAAGGTAAGGAGGACTCTTTGAAGGCTGCTGTCAGCCTGGGAGGTCACGGCAGATATGGTTGTTACGGCATTGAGATGTCCTTCAGCCGCGGCAGGACTTTGAGATCTAGTTAAGATGTACTGAGGACAATAATCATTAATATGTCACCGAAATGGGAGCTTTATTACCTAATAATCTGCAGGACTCTGTGACCTGCTGAAGGACACTGGCGAAGCAATGTTGCTGGATTTTCAAGAAAAATATTTTAATTAAAGTTTTTATTATGAAACTGGCATGAAGCCAGGTTTCTAGTGTAATTGTAGTTTTCGAAGCGGACAGCATCTAAATACACCTGTGCTTGATGACCTTGTGAAAGTCATCAAGCGGTGACACTTGGAAGTTCAGCATTCTGCAGAAATACTGTTAGAAATCGCTGTCAGGATATTTCAAAGAAGCTTATTCACTGATATCTAATTGGTCCTCTGCGGTGAGATTTGAATCTGCCTCCTTGCGAGCTGACCTTGTCAAGGACACTTTGAACTTTGAAAGTTAAAAGGCACTTTGTTTTTAAAAGGCCGCGATACGAAAGGGAGCACTTCTGGGAAGAGTTAAGGAACTGTTTCAGACAAAACACTTTACACCGTTAATAAACGCCTGTACAGCTCCAAGAGTGCGCATTTAAATATCAGAGCCGGTGCTCATCCATTATCCCTTTTCATGCACTTGCTTGTAAAGCCAGTGCCTCGCTGACCTTGGGAAATGACCTCAGCAAGTTACAGATTCAGATGTGAGAAAAAAAAGCTGACAGCAGTGGAAACAAGCCAACTGCTCAGCTGCTATCTGCACAGGATACTTCATACGCAACTAAACCTCCACATTTAGCAGCTGAATGCTTCTCTACTAGCTAAACCAACAATCATACGTGAGTGAAAGGAAATTTGAAGCAGAATAATATATGTTTACTGACTGTAGGACTGGTTCGTATATAATGAAAACACAGCCACAGCTCTGAAAGCCAATTTAATGAGCATGACTTGGGGGTTAATTATAGCTGTGACTGCCTTAATAACATGTGACAGCACATGCAGCGGTGCAAGCAGCAATCTTTACGAAATATGTGGCAGACGGCTACATCTCATGTGACCAACCGTGAGGCCGGAGCAGAGGATCGTCTCTGCCGTGACTGCATCACCGCTGTGACCGATGGCAGTCACCAAGGCTGTTAATATGCCGCGAATCGTAAAGTGGGAAGTGAACAATGTGTTCGACGTGAGGTTATAAAGATCAAGAACGTCAATGGATTTAGCACCTGTTCCTTTTGGCTTTGATTAAGGTGAATTTTGGAAACTCTCACGAGCATGTGGCGAGTGCTGAAGTGTTAAAGTACAATATTTTCCTTATGTTTGCGTACTCACCAGATCGACTTCTTTTTTCAGATCGTCCATATCCTTCTGCGCTTTCGCCTTCCTGGCTTTCTTGTCCCCGCCATCTGAGGTGGCCGCCGGTTTGTATTCATTCTTTCCTCTCTGCGTTGAAGAAAGCGAAATAAGAGTGAGCCGTTGAACAAGACATGTGGCAGCACTGCTCTGCCGCTTCCCCTTTCTCTTGCACGGGTTGAGAGCAGAAAAGCGCCGTCAACTGCGCTGTTCAAACACGCGGTGAAACTTGTGTTAATCATTGCCGGGAGGGCTGCGAATTACCACCCAATTACACAAAGTTCATAAAATTTCCAAAGCTGTGTTAGCTCGCATGGCAGATTTTGAAACTGTGGCACAAAGTATGCCGTGCAAATACACAACTTGTCAAGCTTAACCGACAACTTGTGACCAAAACTTGGTCTGAAGAAAACATAAACAGCCTAATCTTAGATTAAAAACTCATAGAGAGCAAGCCAAAACATGTGACAAAGTCCCAGTACTTACTCCCAGCCCCATGGTTGCAGTGCAAGTCTGAGGGCAGTCAATCCAATTGTCTTTTTAAATTGAAACTTCCCTACTCCGCCTCTCTCTCTCTCCCACACTCTCTCTCTCTCTTGCAGCCCTGAGTCTTCCGCACTCCCCAGAGCAGAGAAGATAGGCTGCTCTACTTCAGGGCACCTTTATACACTCAAAGCGGTGTCCTACCTGCCCCTGAGGGGAGGAGCTTGGTGGCGGGGAGGGGAGGGGGAAGTGAAACTGGACAGGTGAGTAGCAGTGTTGAGGGATGAGGGAGAGCGAAAGAAAGAGAGTGGGGGTTTATTGGGAGAGGGAGGGAAAGTCAGAGCAGGCGTACAGGAAAAAAAGGGAGGGGACAATATTGCTCAACTTCCCTGTTTTGTTCCCACCGCTTTCTTCTTCTTCATTTCTGTCACCTTCTAAATTTCTTTTCCGCGAACTTGGACGTAAATCTCACCTGCAGCACTCGTGTGGTGCGCACAGCCGAACCCGCCTTTCAGCGCAGCTCGAGCGAATCCCCGTGTGTACTGTCTCCCATCTGCTTAGTTTACAGTACAAACAGCAGATAGTGGAATAGTGAATGAGACACACACACACACAGATAAAGTCACGGCTAGAAAGTCCTGTTCTAGAGGTGACTGCTTGCCCAAAGCCGAGCATTGTATTTGAATAATAAAAACTGAAAGAAAAAAAAAAAAAAGGTGAGAAGCTGATTAAAGCTGACTTTTTTTTCTTTACCTGTGAGGGTTCAGGAGAAAAGAGGCTGAACAAAAATGTTTTGCTCATAGCAAAGATAACGCGCGGAATGCAAAGGGAGTAATCCACAGAGCCTTTAGCTTTGCTTCTCTGGCAAAGGTCTGCGTGTCCTCTAAAGGAAACACCTTGCAATTGATTTTGAAGTCATTTCACTTGAGGGAATGTCAAAAGAGCAGCGCTGGAATTTCTTTAGCAATGCAAATACACTAGGTTCATGTTGGTCTGCTGCTCCCTTACATTGACTAAAGGATTAATATGTGTTAATCATCCTGAGAAAAACCTTCAGTCTGTGCTAAGGTCTCAAGTCCCAACTTGGGCAAAGGTCAGTTTAAATCCATATTTAATTGGGACATAAAGAAGGAACTGGAGTTGTTTAACTGAAGAACTGAAGATCAAGTGGTCAAACATCACCTAGTTATCTCAGTCTTAGCTTATGTTTCTTGATATACCATGACCTGGACGACTTGAGAATCTTCACAGGCTTACAAGCAAAAAGTTTACAGCTCCAACTGAAAGCCCCGCCTCAGTGTTCCCGTGGTTAGCAGGAATCTAAAGCAAAGCCATAAACTTTAACTGAAAGGCTTTTTAATGAATGACCGGGCGACATAATGCCCCTGAACCGCTCCGGTGTCCTTGAACAGACAGGATGGTGGAATCTGACTTCCCATCAGGTAGGCACGGACAAAGCTCAACGCCAAAAACAATGACCTGCGGAGGAAACGCCGCGAAACAAAAGCTTTCGGGGCTTCAGTCGCAATGTCAAAGCTGATCCATGGCGGCACCGAAGGACACTCGTGACCCTGAGGGCCTCTCACGAAACCAAGAAGTGCTCTTCCTGTTCATTGAAACTCGCAGGGAGGAAGGATTGTCCTTGATGGCTGGCTGCCGCTGGTGGGGGTTGGTGGACGTGTTTGTAGTAAACTGTTTGTAGTCACTCGACTATGCAGGGAGGAGGGGGGTGTGATGTTAAGCAAAAAAAAAAAAAGGAAGCGAGCAGGAAAATTTCAGTAATGAATTTAAAAGAAATGTAAAAAAGGTAAATTTTTTTAGTCAAATATAACGTTATTGCTGCTCTAACGTATGTCCTAGAGGACCTGATACTGTAGAGCTTGCTGAATTCAGCTTCTTCTAATCCTATCCACAAGGATGAAAGAGGAAGAGATACAGAAAGGAAGAAGAGCTCGAGACATTCTTTTTCCACAGACTGCTCTATTTCCCCTCATTATGGCTAGCTCACCGCAGCATAACAAAACCCAAAAGGAAACTGCTTTGCGGCACCATAACTCAGGATAATCTGACGCAATTCATTAGCCGCTAACTAACACCGTATGTTTCACAGCACATCAGGTCGGTCGCTGTGGATGCGTGGCCTCCAAGTACCTGCTTTGCCAGCTTCCCAATGACATGCGACCACGCCTTCATTTCAAACACACACACACTACGAGGATTTGTGTTTAGCATTTGCAGGGTTTATCCTTTGGGATGTCGACCTCACACGCAGAAAATGAGCTCATTCCTGCGTCGGTAAAGCCAAAACAGCAAACAGTGATTGAGTTAAGAACTAAGTGGTTCCATGAGAGGTTTTTATGAGGCTGCTGGGGGTGGGGTGGGGGGGGGGGTCGGGGTTAGGTCGGTAATTAATGAATGCAGTATAGGTTCTTGTTTAACCCTAAACAATGCTCTGCCGCACATAAACAGCGTCGAGAGCTGAAGACGTAAAACGTGGCCTTTGGAATGTCACTGTAGTAGCAAGTACGGAGGGTAATCGTAATATTATCAGGGGAAACATTGCAGAGAGCTGAAGCCATTAGTAGTGTGTGATTTAATGCTGGTAACACATGTTGGCTTGGTTGTCTTACTTACTTCTATTGGAAGCCATTAAGATAGTTTGGGTTTTTGAGCTATCTGCCTCTTTACCTCCATTATGATTGGGGTGGATGTAGAAAACTAAATGCCGGATATCTTTGAACCTCAGACCCTTCATTTGACGCCAAGTCCGTAGCACCAAAAGGTCTTTTTAAATGTTAAAGCTCCTTAGGAGTAGTCCAAATATCTATATAAAGCTGCCTTGTAAATGTTTCACCACGCTGCATGTTGCCCTTGTAATACTCAAACTGTCATGAACTTTGGACCAACCGTGACGTAGAAGCATTTAATACGTTTAATAATCAAACCGAAGCCGCCAGGGTTTTCCGGATGTCACCGTTTCATAGAAGCCTGGCACTCAGTGACGAAGGAAAAGAGGAGCGAGAAGGACGGACGGCGTCTGTCCAAACACATAAATGATCATTTCAACGCCACTAGCCGAGATTACATTGACACTCTGACCCTGGCAAGCTGTCCGAGGCTTACTTGGCAAACATATAAGAGTCAGGTGAATGAGCTCGCTGGAATATTGTCGCGGTGCCGCTCTCAATTGCCACTGAGCAAACATTCGGAACCAAAGATCTCACAGTGAAACAGACGCAAACATCCGTTCGCTGAGCTAAAATGAAGATATGCGCCAGCGATAAAGGTCCAATTTGTCCAGGTCCAGTTTTATAAAAGCAGGATTAACAGTTTGAATGTAAAAGGGCTCCGGCTCATTGAGCGATTAATCTACACAAGCAAACAACATGTACTGTATGGTTGATTTAAGGCCAGCGACTCTGGACAATTAGTTTGTTGAGCTGAAGGAGAACATTCCTCCTCCTCCTCCTCCTCCTGAAGAGCCTGACCAGACAAAGATCCATTGTTTCCATGCGCAGCCATCACAAGATTTCAACTAAATCTGTGACAAGTTTGCTACCTCTCATTAAAGTTGATTGAATTCATTTCTTGTTTACACCCTCTTCAAGTTTCCTTCAAAGTCCGTGCACAAGACGCCGCCATGAAACGTTGCATCTAATAAAACGCTTTGACTGTGATGCTGTGTTTTTTTCATTATGTGCATTTCACATGACGAAACGTCCAGTGTGGAGTGACGGGAAAGACGACACAAATATGTGAAATGCAACCACGGACATGAGTCAGATTCCAGCCCCCCCACATTACAAGCACACTGTGTGTCTCAGCCCACTGCGCTTCCAGCTTTCAGACGGTTCATCGCTGGACTGGAACAGCACAGCACAACTCATTTAAAAAAGTTTCTTGAGCACTAAAATTCTGAAATGTTGTCAAAAACTATTCAGGGGTTTTATTCATTTTAACAGCGCTAATGATTGTAGGGTTTAAAACGACGTTATATTTCACCAGTTTGGGTGTGGTATTCGTTTTTGATGAACGCACAGGTTGTGTCAAGTGGAGAGTCAAGACTGCAGCCAGTTTGCAAAGAAAAATATAGACTTTGCAGACTACAGCACACACCGAACCTGTTTTACCGCATATCAGAGGCAGGGGGATAAGATAAGTGACTGGTGTAGTGGATGCTGGCGTTGCACATGCTGCTGTCTTTTCCGCAGAGTGAGAATAAATTCGAATAAAGACTAAACACCTCTGAAAATAAAGCTTGAAAACTAGTACAGCGTGCTCCCTGTTAAGGCTATTGCTGTCCCAAATTTGAAAGCGCTGGCTGGTAACACCTCCAGAGGGAGGATCTCTCTGATACTCACTGATTTTATTGCCAGACGCAAAATTAAAACCGCTTGTCAAGCCTGTCTTTGTATAAAGCACAACAAGTAACAGCTTGTTTTTCAATTGGGAGTCAACAACCTTTAAGAGAAAACCAGTAAAAGCTACTGAGCATTTGGTTTCGTGACTTGGCAGAGAAAATCTAAAACCATTTTCCCCAGTAGGTGCTCAAGGCTCCTAAAAGGAGACTTCACACAACTGCTTGAAATTTCCAACTTGGGTGTTTGTCTTCAAGCTTGAGAAAAGGTTTTCTGTGAATTCTTGGTGGCAGGCGTCTTAATCAACTCAGCAAGTTTGCTTTTAATTTCAAACTGACTGATAATTACGGAGCTCAGTTTTAGATCGTGGACGTATTTCTATCCAAACAAGTTAAAGCTATCAGAAAGATGACTTCAAAAGGAAAAAACAGGCGCGGTGGGAATGAGACGTGTGACTCCATCACCCTCACTCATCTGCAAACAACCGTGTCAAGGCCCCCCTTCTGGAAATGTTGTCAAAAACCCAGATTAAAAGAGAAAAACAGCATGCTCAAGCCCAGGCTTGAGAAACTGATAACGACAGCGGAGCCACAGAAAGTTTGCCTTTCCAACGATTCTCCTCTTATATCTACAAGACGCTGAGGCCAGATTAAGGGAACGGACGCGACAGCACCAAATGCCACTGAGTAGATTTATGTCATCCATGAGGAGACTACTGCCAAAAGAGACTCCCTATCACATTATCACAGAGTCTTTAAAGAAAAATGTACGATAAAATGACTGGACGTGAGAAACGAAGCCTCATTAGAAAGCATGTAAAAGAGAGATTTATAGAACAATACTAATAATACCTTTCTGTTCAACTGAGACTAAACTAAATGGAATAAAATATGACAGATAAGACAAATGGCACATAATTAACACCCTTCTGTGTCTTTGTAGTGCTAAATGTCACAGATAGCTCGGTGAACAGCCGCAACAAAGGGAAGACAGAAATACTTTTGGCTGGCTGGGTGTACCATCTAAGAACACCGAGCGTCTGTTTGCACATAAAAAATAAAAGTACAGTCTGGGTTGGGGGTTTTCTTACACAACTATTTAACCGTGCGTTAGTTCGGCGAGAAAAGCTTCAATCATGCTGCCGTTGTAGGCCCAAGATAAACCAAGCCATGTGCCTGTGTCGGGGTCATCGGTGAGCATCTGCGGCCTCAGTTCTGGCAGCGCGCCCCACATCGTCGGCGCGAGTTAGTCGGGCCGCCGTTGGCAGCCTTTCAGCCGTTTCGACAGCAAAACTTCTGCGGAATTGCTAAATATATTAAGGATCCAGCAAGGGATGGGAAACTGTAATCAAACCACAACAAACTCAGTGCGTCTCAGCGGAAAGTGCTGAGTGGTTCCCTGGTTCGGCTGCTGAATCGCATTCCTCGTACGGGGAGACGCCGGGGCAGGGTAAATTGGATTGCCGTCAGTTTCGGCTCGTGCGATGATGACAGGGAGCAGGTAATCTCCGGGAGATCTCCGCCGTCGTCCGCTCAGACCACACAGAACTCCGCACATCCCTCTAATCTGGCTGAGGATTAACGGCCGCAATTAGAGGAATGAGACACAGAGATGGAGCGACGGGCCGAGATGTATTTTTCTATTTCTGATTATCGTCGATACCACTGAATTCGCTGACTGTTAAGGTCAAAGGTCATTTAAACTTCAGTCAGTCTCGATCTTGAACGTCATGGTTGTGATTAAATGAATACCAGAGCAGAAGGTAATATAAGTAATTCATTTATTCCAAACTATAAAGTCTAAAATGCACCCATTAAACAAACACACCGTAAAAGCTTTTTCAGAATCGGATATGTAGCTCTATACTTTTATATTTCTCAGGATTCCGCAGTGCAGCGGTACAATAGCACAGAGAACTAGAGAGAGGATAAAGGAAGAAAGAGTCAGTGTAGGCACTGCCAGCCGGGCTGATCCAAAAGCCTGGCAACGGCAACAAAGAGCCACTGTCCCTGCTCACTCTCACGCACACATACTGTAACGCGTAAACCCGAGCAAGTTCGCCGACAGACGCGCTCAAAAATGGCCATCGAACGCGAGTAATGTGCCTGTGATTACACCATCTCACTGAATAATTCCTTAAAGATGGAAAACAAAAAACATGTTTTAACACCTGCTTTTAACATCTACTGACATTAGCAACCTAGAGCTGCTAGCATGGCTCAGGCCAATTTAAAGATTTAGTAGTAAATTAAAATATATAAAGCCGTGGATTCACAGGTTTACCTTCTATTTAAATGTTTCCTGCTTCTGACGTACTGTAGAGAGAAAAACAGAAGATAAACTATCACAGGTCAACCGATCACTAACTCCTTCATTTGTCTGTCTGCGATTTAGACCGGGGTTAAAAGACCAGAAGGCTTACGCGAGTGAATATGTCGACACGTCCAACAAATATTACAAACTTGTGAAATCAGTCCTCTGATAAGGTGAAGGCGTTGCTTCATTCTCTCAACTTTCTCAAGAGGCCATTATCAAAAAAAAATCAACATCCAAACCTCAGGTTCCAGCTGACTGTCTCTACTTTATACAGAAAGTTATCATTAAGACTTCCCATAATTGTAAACACGCCGCTACTTACTCGCTGCGGTCGCACCTTGGAAAACAAAACGCCACATAATTGCTGGCTTAAAACCGAGATTATGTTTAGATCAGCTGTCTCAGAGAGATCGTTTTGCCTTAAGGCGGAAAATGGCTGCAGTTGGAGCGCGTCCAAAGAAAACCCAATTGCAATTTGAAATAAAACAAAAGTGCAACCTGAGCGGAGAAAGTGGAAAAAGCACGTTTGGGAAGTACATAACATATCAATGAGTCACTTCAGCCCTGTCAGCTTTCCTCCTCTAGTCGTGCAGTATTCACGCCATTCCAGTCAGCGCTTCGGGACAAAGAGGCAGTATTCGCTGCTTTTCAAAATAAGAGCCTTGCCGTTAAAAGCCGCGCTTCTTTCCGCTTCCCCGACAGAACGCGGCGACCTCTGCTTACTAACTGGGTCGGAGGTCTGTGAGTAAGTGGCAAACTTTTATACAGGAACAAAATTTTTTAGTCTCAAAGAAGATACAGAGTCTGAATTTCATCCTTTTATTTTCATTTTAGTAGCTCACAGTCCCTTTATACTTTTAAGATCTGTGTTGTTCCATTAAATACATACTTGCACAGTGACCCCGAGTCACTTCCTCGCTTTCTTTTTGCACATGTTGCTTTCACCTCTGCTGCGGACTGCGCAGAGTTGAGAGGAACAGAGGAGAAAGTTACAAGGGGAGGAGGAGTTGACCAGACAGCGGAGGAGGAGGAGGAGACTCCTCACATGACGGCAGTGGCATGTCTGCTTGTCCTTGGAAAGGACACCGGCATCTCAAAACAAGCGACCTCTTTGTCTCACCGTCTGAATCTCCCTCACTTTCCCCCTGTCGCGTTTCCCCCCTTCTCCCCTTCCTTATCTCTCTCTCTTTCTGTCTCTCTGCCGTCACCGCCCGCTTTTGCACAATACCCCTTCACTTCCTGACACACGCGCTCGTGCAGCCGCTTTGTACTTTGGAGTTTTCCGCTCGCATTGCCCAATACGAGTTCATTCACACACACACACACCTGCGACCCCCCCCCCCCCCCCCAAACACACATTACCTCTTCCTCCTCATTAACATAATCGTACTGTCACCCCACACGCAAACGCGCACACAAAATTCCTTCGCCGACTCCTCCCCTCTGTGAAGACTTTCCCCTGGGGCCCCCACAAACCTTCCCTCATGGAAAACTACCAGTGCACACACACACATTCACACACAAGATCTGTGTTAACAGTGGGACGCGCAATAATGAGAAGAGAGAGTGAGACAGAAGAAGAAGAAGAGGGGAAGAGAAGGCCTTGTGATATTAATAAAATGTGATGAAAACTAACTTAGCAATATCTAAAGGATCCAACCAAACACACGCAGACACACACACACACACATAAGACAGCATGAATATTTACAGTCCTAAAAGGCTGACTGAAAGCTAAATGGACCCTTTTTTTCATGATGCAAGCTGTATAGAGAGAGAGAGAGAGAGAGAGAGAGAGAGCGAGCGAGCTAACACATCTAGTGCCATCCAAAGCAACACCACCTCCCAATGGACTGATCCTCCACTGACCTGACAACGGACTTTGCTATATTATTATATTACCCATTTCCAATAGCAGAGTTGCACAATCCACAAATCAAGTTTAAATGTTTTCCTTCTAGGTTGAACAGTCGTCAGCCTTTCCAAAACAGAATCAATACATGCACAAAATATTCCAGTTGTATGAAAAAGAGACAAAAGTCAAAGAAAAACCAGTGACAACAACTACCACCATACGGGTGATGCACTTAAACACAACGCAAAGACTACACCCAACAGTCAACAAATGAACTGTTCATACCAGCCAGCAGGTGGCAGTAGCAGAGGAACAGCTACTGTTAGCTGGGAGTGTAGAGTGTAGCTCCCCCTGGTGGCTGGTTGCAGTATAAGCCCCACCCCCTCCATGTTAGTGGATGGGACTTGGGCCGAACTAAAAAAAAGGGTGAAAAAATTTCTAACGCTATAGATAGAAACAAGATGTGACATGAATTTGTCAACCGTTCCGTAGGATCGTGAGAGTAGGGCAAGTATATCAAGTAAATCTAGTTTCGTTAAATGTGACCAAATTGAAACTTGGATGTCTGAACTGAGCTAAAATGAAACATCAGCTCAGGAAGTAATGTATTTCTTGGTACAGAAAAATCATCTGTTACATTCTCAGCTGATTCCAATTTGGCCGAAGCCATATTGTTTTTTTAGAGATAGATGTAACCAGGAGGGGTGGATCTAATTTAGAATCCAAGTAGCCCTAAATCATACCCCGGTTTATTATATTTTTTATTATTAATAGGGCCATAATTTTAAAAAATGAATATCTTGCTGAATTGAAGACTTAGACCATAAACAAATTAGGAAAATGTTTCATGAATTAACAGATAAAGTGAGAAGTAACAGAGTTATTGTATCATATATCCCTACGCAACTAGACATCTTTTTGAATCATCGCCCCCTGCTGGTCATTATAAGTAGTGCAGATTTAGCTGACGAGATTCTGACAACACATCCACTTCCTTTAAACGGCCTATGGTTTAAAACTACATTCAGAGTTAATACTTTAAATCCTGTTGCCTTAAAGGATTGCCCTGCCTATACATTTTATACCATAGCATAACATCCAGATGTGTACACATGTGGAGCTCTGAGCCATACCCTGAAGCTTAACACGAGGATTAGACAGAATGAGAGTTTCCGTTGTGCAAAATACATATCATGCCATCCCTATCAACTCCTCCTCATCAAATTATGTAATAACACATCAATCATGTTCTACGGATGTTAATGATAAAATAATGTCTGTCTAATGGGCATGTCTGTCTAATGTCTAACAATAAAAGTGGAAGAAGTGACTCACACTGCACTGTACCCACTAAGAGGAATCTTAAACATCTGTTGAACATTTATTCTGGGGAAAAAAAAGTCATCTTAACCTTTTTTCATCATTCTGGTAACAGAAGTGGGGGTAAATTGCTTAAAATATAACCCAGCTGTTTATGTAAGGAATAAAATATGTTGTACTTATTAGTTTTTTGCTTCTATTTCAAGTAATAGTCAGCGTTGTTAGTTTGAATCATACCTGCTGCATTTTTTATGTGTTTAAAAATAATATCTTGAGTGATATCTGGTAAAATACAAAGAATATTAAAGCTGACACTTTCCGATTTTAAGATGATGCACAAATGATGAACTGCAATGCCGTGCGTTCTCTAACACGTTATTGACAGCAAATATGCCTGAATGTGAACGTATGCACGCTTTCCCTTTGCACAAACACAATCCACGCAATCCAGATTAGCGACGACACACACGCACGTCCTCATCTCCACCTCCCCACAACCACTCTTCTGATGATCAGCTGTGCAACGAGTCAACACAAGTACGGCATCGTATTGTGAAAAATCACCACACGCGCTGCATTTACAGAGCCGGATCTCTGAAGCAGGGACATTCTGACACAGGCCAGTGTTGCCAAGCAACAATGTCAAGCGCAGGACCTGCGAATGTCGCGGCTGACCACACAGGAAATAAAGAGAAATAGAGGTACGACTTAGTGTTGGTGCATATAGCGGCAGTCTGAGGACAGATTTAAACAGAGTGTGGGGTGTTATCTGCGTTCGATATCCTCTGACCTTTGCTTTCAGCTACAGGTATATTCTCCCAGTCCACTTTCAACCCGGAGCCGAGGAATGTCCTGGCTGGCCTCGCTGTGATTTACGCAAGTTACAGTGCATCCACCTCTGGCTTGGTTTGTCCCAGAAACCATCACGGAGCAGTTTTCACTTGCTGCGAACTTCTGATGCGAAAGCCAACGTAGGGGACAAACAGTTTCTAATAAACACCATCAAATATTTACCCCGAAACCGCTGAATAAATAAAATGTTGCATTCCAAACTGTTGCAGGTTTCAGAAACGCTTTACTTTTGAAAAAAATATGGCATCATAGCAGGATTTTGGTTGGGTTAAATTTGAGAAATGTTTTTTAAACAACTGGTTCTTATGTAACCAAACAAAATAAGCAACCCGAGCTGGAGTTGAGCTTTTATCAGGCGACGTTAATGCTGATTGGATTTGTTGGGGCGTAAACTTGAGCAGGAGAGACATTCGTTAGGATGTGCTAATTCAGGGCTGGTTATTTTTTTTAATAACTTGGGACTATAACTTGGCTTTTGATGCCGATTATGCACACTCTCTTTGCACGTATGGAAAAAATCCAGAGCTTGACAAGCCTGCTGCGCCTTGTCGGGGTTGCTGAGCTATAATTGGACAATCAGCGCTCAGCGGAGGGGCTTTAGTCAGCCGCGTGTTAGTATTTAACTCCTTGTTCTGTGTGAATAAACTGTGTGTGTGTGTCGCAGGACGGCCAGATGTTTGAACAGTGCACGAACAAATACGAGAAAAAGACAATTATTATAGATATAAAGACAAGGCTGTAAGAGATGGTGTAGAGTGACAAGCCAAGGCTGATGCTTTTCCTGTTCTTGGTGAGTGTGAGGAGGAGAGGATTTGTGCTGAAGGGGTCCTCAGGGGTTGATCTTAACAAGGAAAGAGCAGATGGATTCCTCACACACACACACAAGAATGGAAATGGATTTGCAGCGGGGAGCCTTTAGGGGCCAATATGACGCTGGACGCGAAGTAAAATTATTCCAAATCTCCTCTGCGCTTTTTCTGCGGAAAAACCACAATTTAGATTTAGTCTCCACTTGCTGCCCCACTGGATCGTTTCACTGGCCACACACACACAGAGCAGAAAATATGAAGAAACACACACAATGCATTCACACGCCGAGATGCATGGATTTCTCCGCGGGGCGCCGAGGGACCGATCTTAGCCTCTTAATGATGACTGAGTCGGGGAGATGGATTTATTGTGGCGAGGAGGGACGAGCGAGGGCGGACGTGATGGATATTTTCACAACACAAACACACAGTCAGCAGAATCGGATGACTGTGCAAAAAAAAAAAAAAATAAATAAATAACCGGAGGAAACAAAAAGTTCCCCCTCTTTTTCTCTCTCATTCTGTCCTTCCATCAACACATCTGTACGCGACTGCGCAACAAATGCAGCGACACACTCCCGAACAGACACTTGGAATAGGGTCAAACCCCTTTACTTAGTTGCCATGACAACAAGCCACGCCCCGTCTACCGAGATCCCCGCAGCACACCCCACGGCGAACATAAAAGTCTGACGATGCGGTGTTTCGGGCAAATGAGGAAGAGGTTCGACATGAAAAGTGTGAACGAGTTCATCTAGTTCATACGTGAGTGTGTGCAGGATTATCCATATGATGGTGAGATTAGTGAAGATGAGCAACAAAGGAAGTCGTCAGCATCTGTTTCACTTTCTATATCAAGTGTCTGGGTTCGACTGGGTTTAATCTATCGTCCACTCACGCGATAGTCTCAAAGATTTTCGTTTCAACAAGCATCTGTTAAGTCCATGCTGCAATATTTACACTTCATTAGGTACGCTAGTGGAAACAAATGTATTCTAATCTAACAGTTCTGCACTAAATCCTTTCATGTTTGTTCTAAGGTGGTGAATCAACTGGATAATCATTTTGGAGGATGGAGTTTGGGGTTCTGACACAGGCGCGCACACAAAAACGCTTTAGGAACAACTAAAAAAAAAACATGAAGAACAGCAAAAGGTGTTGACCTGGCCTCCAAATTCACTAGATGTGAGATGCACTGGAACAAGCAGAGCTACATCTAGAATTCTCCTGTTTCCACTTGTAGCTGGAGGGTTAGAGTTAGGAGAGGAGTAAAAGAAGCCATCTATGTAAAATTCAAAAACTGGAGGTGGATTTAGATAGCAAATATTAGTCATAAAAAGTTCCACCCTTAAGGCTCTTTTAGAGTACTGAGGGACGTAGACGCCATAGCCTATGAACGTAGCCTAAGCATGTAGCCTATGTGCGTAGCCTATGCACGTAGCCTTCGCACGCCCACACCGGTGCGAGCCATTTATACTTGTGCACTTGTCAGTCTGGCTCACTTTGTACTGTAAAAACACCACCCAAACGCTAGTCGGTGCTGTCTTTTTTGCCAGTCGGGCTACTTCCTGCTTCACTTTCAACAATGGCGACTGAAACCTTAGCCGAAATTTCGCCAAAGACGAGTCATACAAAGGTCTATATCTCCAAACCTCTCCACCTTTCCTCCATGTGTTCGATCTTTATTGATCCTAACCAATCAATTTGAAAATTGCTGAGATGGAGAAGCAGCCTGAAATACTAAATCGGACACCTGCTACTACCAGGCGGACCAATCACAGCTCTTGCAGTCTGCGTTGCCGCGGCGTGTAGTTTCATTTCTGGGGAGGTGCACATCATCTGCGGTGCTAGGGTCTGGGCAGGGTTTGCATATCCCTTCCTCTGCATGGTTGGACCATAGACGGTATAAAGATGGACGGCGGAACTGTTCTTCAAAAGTGAAGCCAAAGCAAGTAGAGCTCCCCCTGGTGACTGGCTGCAGTATAGGGCATAAGCTCCACCTCCTCCATGTTAGTGGATGGGACTTGGGTCAAACTATAACACTAAAATACACTTCAAATATTAATATAATGTTGATGCATATTCAAGTGTCAATTTTTTGGATAAGTTTAGTTTTAGTCTAGCCAACAGTTTCGTAAAGAGTTGTAAAAAACAAATTTAAAAATGAGTACAGTGTATAATCCAACATTTCCTTGTAAGTGGTCGAGCAGAGCGTAGTATTAATTAAACAAAAACGCAAGGGAGTCTGGTGGAAATGTAGTCGGGTCATCGATATCGTGGCTCCGCGTGGCTACTCTCTATGACTCTGGGTCCAAAGTCTCAAGATGGCCCATAACCCTGGGAAAATAGCATCAGTTTGGCCAATGCAAGGAAGTGGGGATGCATAGTCCATATTTATATACAGTCTATGGGTTGGACACATTAATATTCCTGTACTTTGTAAATTTAAAACAGTTCCCATATTTATTTCTTGAACTTAATAACAGCAACTGTCACAATATACCGTACGTCACATCTATTCATTTTAATCTCCAGGCTTGAATATGAGAACCCCATCATGAATATAATGGTGGATTACAATCTTCAGCACGTCAGCTGTCTCTGAAAAGCCTCCCTTTTTGGGATTTTTTTTCAATCTGATCAGTGCAGGATTTGCTTCACAGAAGGGAGGAGTTGATTTCCAAGCGGCGTATTTCTGTTTGACTACTCGTAGACGCTATTAAATGTTTAATGAGGAATAAATCTGTCAAACATCATTTACAATGTGTCAAAGTATCAGTTAAACGCGATGAACAATGAGCGTCGCGCGGCATTATGGATTGATTATTCCCCCTCCCCGCCGTCCCCCTCAGCTCTCCTCCCATCTGTTTGTCTGCCTGTCACTCTCCGACACACTCTCGTGAATGACACGGCAGTGGAACGCCGCGCCGTTTGGCGTGGGCAGCTGACATTTCACTGCGAGCGATCTGACACACACACGCGCTCATATGTGAAAATCTCGTCGGTGAATGAGGGATTTTTTATTGTTTTTTCCTCCCGATTCACTTGATTGAGCACACGTGTGCTCCGGATTCGCGTTACATAATGCTCCGTTCCCGGCTCTGACTTTCTGCCATTTAGTTATCCATGTGTGCGATGAATCACAAAGCTGCCTCGGTTTAATATAGTGCGCACGTGCGGCGTGTTACGCAACAAATCAAATTGTCATCGTGTAAACTGGCAGAAAATAATGGCTAAATTATTAATTGGAAACTTGTATCCATGATTTTAGGAAAAATATACTGATGACAGTCATGGACATAATGTAAAGACAGCGTCTCATTCATTTTATACACTGTTTTAGATGAAGGTTTTTTTTTTTTTTGTAATTTCTTTGTGATTTTTTTACAGTTAAATGTCAAATTTATTCATTTTAATGGCATTCAAGACTGGAAAGTACATTTTATATTACAATTCTGATAATTTTTACTAAAGTGTGATTTGTAACTGGTAACTTATAACAGTTTTGTATTGAAATAGAAAAATCAACACTACACATGGATTTTAACAATGACCTTGCAAGCGTAAATAAACATTTTATTCTCATGTTTTCCTGGAATAAACGTCTGTTTCATGCTGCTTTCAAGTGTTAACCGCCGAGATTAAAGTGAATGAGCCGACAGCATGAATGAATTCAAACCGGACCTCATTATTTAATCTTCTTCTGCTTGTAATGTGGGATTAAGATATTTAATGGGGCTCAGTGAGAGTTCGGTCAGGAAGGGCGTCTCATTCAGCCTCCCTCGCGCTGTCATTCATTCAAGAGCTCTCTCCATTCATAGTTTCAAATCTTAGAAGAATCAACTCGCAAGCTGGCTTCACCTGATCAAACAAAGCCAAAGCGGCCACACCCGCTGGTTTACACAGCCGTACTGTTATTCTTGCACTGCATTCAGATCTACTGAAACAGAAATGACCACTTGTTATCGCTGCGGTTTTAATTTTTGCAGTGAGACTGTAAATTCTCATACGTGTTGTTACGTAATCACGGTTCGTGTCTCTTACACTCAGTGGCAAAATTTTAGAGTGTATTACAGAGTGGGTAATTGTCATAATTACATTTGCAAAACAGGATGTTTTTTTAAAGTCAAAGAAAGCGCTGCTGCTCTGAGAGGAAATCGTCGACAGTGGCAGCTTTTCCATCGGGCTTGTTGCTAATTGGGGAGTGTGTGTGTGTCTGCACGTGACAGGTGTTGAAGTAACTATGGCAATCAGATAGCAGGAGTGGTGAAATATGCTTGTTGTGAATCACTGTAGCAGTAGCAGAAAATTATTATTTCTGCCCTCACTGGAAACACCGATACGGCGGATGACACTCCGTTTCTATCTGATTTTTTATTTATTTTTGCTGAATGGACGCTTTCACTTAGATTGCATCAGTTCATCTTCTCAGCGTGTGTGTGTGTTTTCCCACGAGTGTCGCTAAGAGCTATAACGATGACAATGCCGCGCGCGTGTGTGTGTGTGCGCGCACCCTTTCCTAAGGGAAGCCAGAGATACACACTGTCATTATCTCTCCTCACCGGAGCTGCAAGTTGCAGAGAAGTGGGCCAACATCATCTTTAATTGAAAAGCGAGGAGAGGGAATGCGAAGGGGGAAGCGCCACATCAAACGGCTGGAGGAGAAAATGTAATGAACGTGCGAGATAAGACATCGTACGTAACATTTTCCTCTTATATAAGGAGATTCCACATATATAACACGGCTGACCGTCCAGCTGTATATGTGGGGGATAAAAACTGGATTTGATATTGCCTTAAACATTCCAGCTAAATGCGAGCAAAGTTAAATAATTCATTTTGAAGAGATTTTAAAATCCCCTTGACACGATTCTTTTTCGCACATGCACTGCAGTCCTGAACTTATCCAGACATTAAACGGAGGCTCTATATCAGGACATAAACGTCAGAATCAGTTGGACCGGACCAAACCAGACCTTAGCTTGTCTGTCTGTATAATGTCAAGAGTCAAGCAGCAACCTCTGAGGCTTAAAAATGAAGCTGCAGTTCTTCAAATGGCTACTTGGGAGAGATGCTCTAACTATTGTTTTCGAGAAACACAAGCACAAAATTGTTTGAGACTGTCCTGCTGTCTAGCAGTGTTACCCAGCCACCTCACATCCACACACGCCTCAAGTGAACAAGTATTTCCAGAAGCAAGAACATGTTGAGAAGGGGCGTTATATAAGTGTGACTTAAGAGATTTTGAGTGACTCTGCAAGAATACCCACACACTCTTCATTAGGTTAGCGGCTATGGCAAAAACATTTTATCTGATGGCAGAAATCCCAGATCCGGATCACCACCGGGAGGCAATCGATTGTTCCTTGTCCTGGCGTCTATCCAGAACTGAACAGAAATTTATCTGTTATCCAACTTCAGTCAACACCACGGATGAATAATGCAGCGATGCGACTGGACAGCACTTAGAGATGCCGGCTGATGTTCTCAGCGCTCAGCAAGAAAAGCAGCCGAGAGTTGAAAGGTGAACTGTCTCTTTGACAACCGTTCACTCGCAACAATTACAAACATTTGTGAATGGCTCGGCTTGTTCGCGCGATCGCAGACGGTCTCCTGAGCGTGGGAGGCAGCGCAAGCTGGAAAGAGGGCAAGAAAACGAGACAACGGGGTTATTGTGGAGCCCGTGTGACGCGACTATTTTTACTCTTGGAAGCGGGAAAAAAAAAAAAAAAACAACAACAAAAAAAAAAAACAGCAACAAGTGACTGTGTGAGTTGCGGGGAGCGGCTCCGCTCTGATCGGCATCCCTTACAGAAAACAAAAGTAACGGAGAGGGGGTTCATGTGGAGGACACGTGCGTGAACACGCTCACGCCAACTGGTTGCCGCGGTAACAGTCGCTCCAGCATCAGGGTGTGCGCCTTAAATAACCCTCGTCTGTATCTGTCTGTCTGGCCGTCTGAGCTGATGAGCCGAGCATCTCTTCTGCATCTTCTTCTGCAACTTTTGTCTACGTGATGAACTGCATTTCATTTTTGCATGTCAATATACACACATCTGTTCTGTTTTAATTAATGATTATATCATGCATTTTTGTTTGCGGTTTCTTCCCATTAATAGCATTTAAATTGCAAAACACAAGTTGACTTTTATTGCGTAGCTGTTTTTTTGCAAGACAGTCCCCAGTCTGAAATGTTTTCGAGAATATTAGAAGAAGGAACAGCCACAGTGAGCTGTAGAGCTGCAGGCTTCTCCGCACGGTAAATAACTCCTTAAAATACGCTCTGCTGTTTGCTCACTCAGTAATTAATAGTTTTGTTTTGTTATTGTCAGAAACCAGTGACGGCGAGCGTCTGAATCGCCGGCTCGACCGGGAGTGAAATGCGGCGCGCTGAATCAGCCGCGTCACCGCCCGGCTTTCCGTCAATTATCCTCGCTCCTTTTCACTCATTAGATAACCTGCAACTAATTAGAGACAGTGGTTAATTAGGGCCGACTAACCGCGTGATGCTTCACAACGAGCAGCTCTGCGTGAGCGTGTGAGCGCCTGATTGACACGTGTTCAGGACTGATTAAAAGCCTCGTTTGCGACACTGCGAGTTGTCGAGGAATCTGCCAAGAAAAATACAACGCGTGCTCGCCTCCGTCTCGAAGGAAAACCTGAGACGAAAGCGAGTACAGGAGAGGAAGAGGAAGTGAGAGCGTGAATAGGTCAAAAGAGAGGGATCGGCTTAAGTGCGGGGTCAGAGCGCGCGGCAGATGGTTGCCAGCAGCGACCCAGAGATGTGGCGGCATCTACCGCTCTCCTCACATCTGTCTCTGAGAGCGTGTGTGATCGTATGTAATTTACATCCGCTGTTAAAGCCCTTCCTGTGCGTTGCATGACTCTACTTGAGTGCAAATGTCATCCCTCTGTTGCATTCAGGTCAGCTGACGTCCACTAATAACACTTCACATTAGTCACGGTACCGGAGCAAAATGTCAATGAAGTGTCTTCAGTACACTGTAGCTATTTATTGCAGTGGAGAACGTAATTGCGGATGGATGGACGTGAAGGTAAATTGCTTTCATTTCCATTGTCCAGGACGATCAAGACGCAGTCCCCTCCTCTGCCCTCTATCAGCTGTGCTTTCTCATCAGGGAGCCTCACTCTCTCTCCACATCTGCTCCTGATCACGATAAGCAACGCAATATTCACCCGACACAACATCTGACTCCGGTTACCGACACAGATCCAACACGGGGCCGACTTAAAGGCCAAATCCAGCATCGGAGTGTGTCGACTCGGCGCAGCAGGGCGCGCAAAATACGGGTCGGAGTTTACACAGCACACAAACACAAACTGTTGAGGGCTTCGGAGTAAATGCCGGTGGAGATTTGAGGCACTAACCCCCCCCTCGCCTTTGGGCTAAGTCATCAAGAGTAACTTTTGATTAAAAGTAAACGAGAATAAACTGAATAAATATGCAAAGATTCGGGAGGAAAACAAACAATTTACTTGTAGGACTAGAGGCTTTTGTTGCGGCTCGAAACCCTGGGAATAGAAAGTTTGGCCTAATGCGCATTTTGGCAGTGTTGGCTGGTGTTTGAAGGTCACGGGTTAATTATTGTATGTTTTACTTACTGTTAAAAGCCTCATACCGTCAAAAACTTTCTGCGGGAAGTCCTTTTTCTGACCTCGGTGTGTTCATGTGCTTTTAAGTTAGAAACCACATGGACGCTATAAATAAGATATGGAGTATGTTTTTGCTCCAAGCGTTGCGACAACACTTTTTCCAGCCTTTGCCTGACAACAAAGAACAAAGGCAATGGATCAGGAGATTATAAAAACGTATGGATACACTCAAAAGTTTGATGTAAGACAGTATTTTCTTATTTGCTAAGTCTGGGCTAGCGTTAATAATATCTGTCATGTTTCTCCGTGTATAAAGCTCCGTGCCCGGGGAAGATTGAGGTAAATTCGTCCAGTCAGGAACTTATTTTTCTGATTACGCTGACCGCAGATAGCCTTTCAAGATGTCAAGCTACTCCTTAAATAGATTTTGCATGACAACGGATGGAGGATGACTACACAGCAGCTTTTTCTAACTAATACTCTCAATATCTAGAGGAGATATTATTAAAATTGAATTTCCAAATCAGTCATTTAGATTTTTATCCAGCAAAATCTCGGATACGAGCTAAAATTATTCCCTGAGAAGAAAAAAATTTTAATAATAAAATCTTAGTGTACTCCTCTTTCTGCCTCACGCACACAGATGTTGTTTATATTGAAGAAAATCCCTCCTCCTGACTTTCCCAGAATCCCTTGTTGTTTCTCCCAGCACGCTTGCAGGTTGCATGGAGAAAGGGGAGGGGCTAAAGTGTCAGGGGTCACCTGGCAAAAGATGTTTGATCGGCCTTTTCCCTCGTCTGCCGGCTCCCTGCCTCCTCCCCTCTTGGATTCACAGTGTACATCCTCTTTGGCAGGGTTTAAAATGGAGTTGTACGTGCACTTGAACGCGCTTCGTCTGGTCTCTGGGGTTTCATCCCGGCGCCTTTCACGGATTTCCAATAAGATGCGAGATCATCCTTCTTAATAAGACTAAAATGTGTCAATAAGGCATTGATTAGGAAATTTAAACTGAGCCATGCTTCTCTTCTTTAAAAGGAAGCGCCTTCTTGGCAAAATGATACTTTTCCTGGAAGATCATCTGCATTTTATAGAACTTTTTCTCTCAAAATGTGCAGTAAATATTCATTATTCATATCCTGACGTGGGCTCTTGTAAATGTTTTCAATACGAGCATTAATTATATGCAGTTTGAAGTTTATATTCTGTCTCCGAGGATTAAAATAAATCTTTAGCGCCATCTAATGGAGGCACTGACAAAAGGCAGCTGCAGTTTCCTTTCTCCACAACTCCACTAAAAAAAAAGTATTAAAAAAGGTCATTTCTCATAATTTTTGATCCCAACTGAAAGGTGAATCTGAAAAAGATTTCTTACTTGAGTGCACTGATTAATTTTTTTCCCCACTGTCGACGCCGCCATCTCTGCGCTCAGTGGCACAACCTGTAACCTCTAAATATGAAATACGAGCGTCGTGCCTTCCCCTCCCTCCCACCTACGAGCCAAAGAACACGGCGAGGCAGAGGTGAGCCGGTCGTCTCTTTCCAACAGCTGCCGCCAGATGAAGTAAACAGTTTCACCTCAGCGGCGGGAAGGTGCGCCAACGGAGGAATGCGAAGAGTCCGCTCTTGATCCAGCTTGCTTAAAAAGCCTTGACCTGAGAGACGCACCGGACGGCCCGCTTACACCAAACCACTAAAGCTTTGGACAAGAATGTGAAATGGGAACAAGAGTCTGATAAACACATTTAAACTAGAACCACTGCAACTTTAACCTGTTACGAATGCTATGCTTTAAATCCTCTTCGGCTTCTCGGTCTGAAATGCGGTCATCACACCAAACAGCTGAAGGGATGACTGCATGGATGACAACGTCAGAGGTATCAGCAGCCTTAAATGGAGCCGGCACTCAGCTGTGAGTCCTCCAAATGACTCCGACGCTAATATATCAAACTGTTTCATTTAAAAATCATCCCACAAACCCTCATCGCACTTCTTTAGAGATTTAGTCTGAGATGGTATTCCTTGGGCGTTTAGTCACAAAGGGATCGGAGCTGAAGGTCGAATATCAATGACGACGGCCTGAGGAGGGTCACGGCAGATCCGGCTGTCCGAAAGCACTCAGCTCGAAGAGATAGCTTAGAGAGCTGTTGTCTGAGAATGCGGGTAATAAGTGTCAACACCGGATTCAAAACTGCCACGGGGGGGGGGGGGGGGGGGGGGGGGTTGCCGGTTTAACTGCTGGTAATTACTGGTATATGGGAGACAAAATATAAACACAACACGCTGTGGATGCCACATACATCCAGTTATCAAGAATTAACACACACTCTACACAACGGGCAACACAACTATGGACTATTTTCAGCAGTGGATGAACACGCATTTAGCATTTTAGTGGCTATTTTAGTATGTGGGATTGGTGTGACTGTTCACTTCATTTCTAATCATTTGAATTTTAGAGCAAACTAAATTAACATCGATTAACATAACCGCTAGCTGTGTTTGGAATGCTGATATGACATTAAAAATGTTTCCTAACGCCCTGATAGCGAGGACTTCACTTAGCAGATCATAATGACCTCCCAACACTTGGACAATCTTTTCCTTATCAGTGTCCCAGATATCCCTGAGGACAGTCTCGGCTTACACAGAGACAGACACATGCCACTGGTCTGTTGTGGTTAGAAACGTGCTTTAATCCAGGCAAGTTTACGTTTGGATTAGTAGATGTGTAGTCTTTATTAGGATGTGTCGCAGCTGCTAGTTTCAAGAATAGCAAAACAAATAATTATTATTTTAGAATCGGATTATCTGATGATATAAATCATTTCCCAGTATTGATGGGTCAATATTTTGACCTTTTCAAGGGTCAGCATGACTCACGACACAAAGAGCTCCAGCAGGTGGGGTGTCCTTTCTCTTCTAACTCTGTTGAGCTGAGTGATCCGCCGCAGAGCTCGCCCTGCCCCTCTATCTTTAGTGAGCCATGGTCTGTGAATGGAGGGCCTAACTTTATCTGGCCCTCCGTCATCCAAGCTGCTGGTATTTTTAGGCGGTGGCTTGCAGTGGCAGCAGCTGCGAAAGCATTTAATGCCCCCCCATCCTTCTTTCCAACTCTCTCCCTCTGTCACTGAAAGACAGTGGTCATTTTCCTCTCGGCCGCCCGCAGCCTGACGCCAAACGAAGAGGACACGACCGGGACGTATCTGTAACGACGGGCCGCCGGTGAATCAGACCAGGAGGTGTGTCGAATCCGAACCGAGATCCACAAACAACAAGCTGAGGACACGAGAACGAAGAGCTGAGGATTCTCAAAGAGCTTAATGACGACTGTACAGAGCACTTTCTACAAGACACGGAATCATTTAAAGACCTCGTCGCCTCAATTAACTGATGCTAGCTGGAACATTTTGAGGACATTGCTTTGAAGTAAACAGCGACACAATGCTTTAAAGAAAGAGAGAGGTAAGTGTATTCTTTGATGGTTTGTTACTGGATAAAATTCTGGTGAAGTCTGTTTAATGCCTTTACCCGCGATAAGTTGAGCTCATGATTCTACAACCCATGCTGTTTAGACGAAGTGGAGGAGTCCAGCAGGGATGTTGCAATTCTTAATGCCAAAATAAAAAGGTGGCGACAACATGGTGGGAACAAATGAGCCACTGGCTGCAAGAAGAAGAATGACCAGGTTGTCATTAAGAAACAAGAATCCAGTTTTAGATAGCTTGTGTTCTTGCATGACGTTACAGTTGCAACACCTCAGCAACAAAGACGTCAATAAAAATCCAGCTGACGCACATGCTGCACACATACATGTGTTTATGAGTCGGTTTTTATGCTAGTTTCAAGACTGTGGGTGTGTTAGCGCACAGTTTGTGTGCTAACGGACACATGGTCTCCCGCTTCTTTTTTTGGACAGACTACTTTATAAATACACTCTTCAATGAGTTACAGCACCAACTGTGAGGCAACCAAGAGTGGTTTGCTCAAAACTCTCTTCATGAAACTGCTAAACACGTGATAAACACCCTACTAAACATGTTTACCACAGCTCACGTCTGGCAGCTCCACTGATTCCTGATAATCTGATATATCTTTATCTTTATCTTATAGCTATTTTTTTAGAAGATCCCAAAGAATACAAAACGTCTTCATTAAAACCAGATAAAGGCTTACATCATCATGGATATTTTTGGTGGTGCTCCTCGTGTTTTGGGCTATCCACGCCCTGTCCTGGCGCAGCGTGGCACAGATGCGACACTGAGGTGCCAAATCGGCGGGGACCCTCGTCCAGATGTGATCTGGGAACGTAAAAATGTCCAGATCTTGTCTGAGGGACGCTACAGGATCTCAGAAGAGGGAAAGGTATACCTGCTAACCATCGCTGGGGTGACCGAGGAGGATGCTGGCCAGTATATATGCAAGGCTCGAAATAACGTTGGTGAAACCTACGCTGCAGCCTCGCTCAAAGTGGAGGGGGAGACCCAGCCACAAGGTGGGGACCAAAGGCAATTAGGAGTGAATGGTGTAGAGCAAGCAGTGAAAGAAAATGGAGAAACCGGAGTACACTTAAATGGATACGGTGCGACAGAAAATGGCGAACACAGGAAAGAAAATGGGGCGGAAACGAACGGCGAGGTCAAGTGGAACAGCAAGTTAAGTGAAAAACGAGAGGAGGTCAGTTTAACACCTGATGATAAACCGCGATTCCTCATCAAGCCGCTGTCTCTGCGCGTGGATCGGGGAGAGGACGCCGCCTTCTCGTGTAAAATCTGGGGCACGCCGCTGCCTGAGGTGACTTGGGAGAAAGACGGGAAGAAGCTGAATGACATCTTCGAGAGTTCACACTTCAGCGTGAGCAATCAAGACGGCGGCTGGTTCCAGCTCAAAATCTACAGGACTCGCATGCCGGACAAAGGCGTCTACACCTGCAAGGCCGTGAACAGCCATGGCGAGGCCTTGGCTGGCGCTGTCCTTCTTGTCGAGCCGGTACCAGAGAGAGAGGAGAGTAAAATGTCCTCAAACGGCCAAACTAACAGCCAGTGGTCGCCAAAGCACAGGGCTGGGCGCCTCAGTTTGTCGAGGGTCACAGAGGAGCCACTGGTCAATGCATCCAAAGTCAAGAAGTTTGCAGTGGCAGAGGGGAAGCACGCCAAGTTTCGCTGCTGTGTGACAGGGAAGCCGAAACCTGAGATCATCTGGAAGAAAGACGGGGTTCTCCTAGAGCCTGACAGACGTCATCTGATATTCGAGGACAGGGAGGGTTACTACACACTAAAGGTTCTGTACTGCAAGATGCAGGACACAGGCCTGTATGTGTGTGCAGCATCCAACGCTCTTGGAAACACCCTTAGTGCTGTTCACCTGTCTGTCAAAGGTAGGCAATGCTATCTTGTTTTTACAAAAAGCTTCTTTACACATAGATCTTTGTCCAACTTGAACCACTTGAACCCACAACACTAACTATAAATCATGCCCTAATGACCTCTGGCTTTTAGTCTTTGGGTCTCAATGCCAGCATTGAAAATATAAATAACATGGGGAAGATTTACAGCAACCGAGTGCGGTTTAAAAAGTATTTCCTTGTTCTTTAGGCTCAGCTGTGCGGTTCAGGCGTCCGCTAAAAGACGTGGAGGTGAAGGAGAGGGATGTTGCCGTGCTGGAGTGTGAGGTACCTGATGAGTCGGTCCCGGCTGCTTGGTACCTCGAGGACCAGAGGCTGATGCCCAACAGTAAATACGGCATGGAGCAGAAAGGAACCAGGCGAAGGCTCACCATCCAGGATGTCGGAACGGACGACGACGGAGTCTACCTCTGCGAGATGCCTGACGGAGCGAAGAGCATTGCAGAGCTATCGGTTAAAGGTAGGTGATTAGAATGTGTATTAAGATATTTTAAAGCTCAATCAGTCAAGAACTTAATGTGCACCACCTTCATCATCAATCCATTCAGCTTGCGAGCTTACAAAATGAATACGTTTTTAAAATTACAGGCACTATTGTACGCAAACTTCCGCGGAAGTTGGAGGTCCTGGAGGGTGAGAACGCAGCATTCTGCGTGGAGGTGGAGAGCGACGAGATGGAGGTCCACTGGTTTAAAGATGGTCTGAAGCTACATGAGACGCACCAAACTATCCTAAAGTCTTTTGGCAAAACTCATATTCTGGTCTTTGTCAACGTGGCCTATCACGACTCGGGGGTAGTGACATTCGTCGCAGGAAGATCCAAGACTTCATCGCGCCTCAAGGTCAAAGGTAGGATGTACATGTTTGCTTCAGCTTATCTAGTTTAGACATTATAGGCCTTCAACCCACTCTTCTTTCCCTCCTTGTCCTTAAGCCACAAGACACTGCCCTCCTATCTGCCCCGTCGGAGTCCAAATGGACGTAGACAGACCCAACAGTGCTCTGCTCACCTGGGTTCCCGCCCCCAACAGCCAAACCTCCACCCGCTCCATCTTTGTGCTGGAGAGGAAAGAAGTGGGTTCTCAGGAGTGGCAGAAATGTTTCACCTCAGAGACCGCCACCTCAGCTGAGGTCAACGGGGACAGCGTGCCGTGCGAAGGTGACTACCGCTTCCGCGTGTGCTGCATCAACAAGTACGGACGAAGTGGCCATGTGGAGTTTCCCAAAGTCGTCCATCTTGGTAAGTTACACCATGGAGAAAATTCTATTTCTTTGGTGAAAAGATCATCTGATATATATATATATAAGCTAGGATGTAAAGAACTGCTTGATTTTAAAGTCTACATCCTCCTAAATTCCTTAGTCCCTGGGCCAAAGATCTGCACCCACCTCCGAGGCTGCGAGGTTGCAGAAGGAGAAGACGCTTGTTTCTCCATCGAACTGTCTGCCACAATGGTTGGAACCTGGTTTCTGAACAGCGCTCAGCTGCAGCATGGTGGACGATATTCAATAAAACAAACTCAAGCACAACACTCACTGGTGATCCATGACACTCACACGACAGAGGACACAGCAGAGGTCACGTTCATCGCCAACGGAGTCCGAGATTCAGCTGTGCTCAGGGTTAAACGTAGGTGTCTGTTATTTTTGTTAATTTAGCACGTGATGGATGCATTTATTTGGAGTTTACTTATTTCTGTCCTGATTTCTTTTTTGCAGCTGCTGAAATCAAATTTAGTCCACTGTCAGAGTCGGACAGCAATAAGAAAGTGGACGTAGGTGACGCCATTGTCCTCTATTGTGAAGTCTCGCACCCTTCCGCGAAGGTGACCTGGTTGAAAGACGGTGAGGAACTCCAGGTGAATGACGGCCTCAACATCCAATCAGATGGGAATATGAGGAGAATCGTGATCCAATCGGCTGACGCGTCTCACTCTGGAGTTTATACATGTGAAACTTCAGGGGATGTGATCAAATTTAATGTTGACGTTGCAGGTAAAAGGTTTTAAAAATTTAAATATAAAATTAAGACATTTAGCACTGGCACTTTCTAACTATATTTTTGACATTATCTTGACTAAACAACTAGATTCATAAGAAAAAACCCTGGTTAAGACGGCCAGAACAGCGTACAGATTCATATAATACCCGGTGTTCAAGCAGTTGACATTCATCCTTGCCTCTTGCTGTTCATTCAGGTCCTCCTGTGGAGTTCAGCCCAGTCCCAGAGGATGAACTTCACAAGAGCAGCATGGAGCTGGACCCCGTTGTGCTGCAGTGCAATGTTTCCAGAGATGATGCTGAAGTAGTGTGGTAAGACAAAGACTGAATTCCTGTTAGAAAAGTGAATATTAAACTTTAAAACTGATGCTTTTTATTTGAATTATGAGCGTCAAACGTTTGAAACGCAATCTGAATATGGGTATGTGTAGCTGTCCCTTTACTTACAGCATCATTTGTCCAATGTGTTCCAGGTATAAGGACGGCTGTGAGGTTCAGCCAAGTGACAACGTCACCCTGCAAGCAGAGGGAACCATGAGGAGGTTAATCATCCGTTCTGCAGAAACGACAGACGCAGGAAGTTACAGTTGCCAAGCAGGAAACAACAGCATGGAGTTCACTGTCAATGTCAGAGGTACGCTGACCTTTCTGACTTGTTTTTTTTAGAGTGTATAGACCCAGTATAGTACACATTTGACCTCACTTTCATTCCTTCCTCTTACTCCAAATACAGAGCCTCCAGTGATGATTGTAGAACCTAAGGATGATGTTGTGATGGAGAGCTACATCTCAGAGGAGATCCACCTCCAGTGTGAGTTGTCTCGTTCCAGCGGGAAGGTGCGGTGGTTCAAGGACGGCCAGCAGGTGGAGGAAAGTGACAACATCCAGCTGATATCAGAGGGTCCTTACAGAAGGTTGACCATCTTCTGTGGCTCAGAGGAGGATAGTGGAGAGTATGTGTGTGAAACAGATGGCGACTCTGTCTTTTTCCAGCTTACTGTTACAGGTAAATGCTTCTGATTGTACTATACATCTAATACAGATGTCTGGAAGCTCTGATTTCTGATTATTACAAATAAATGTCCTCCTCCTGCATCAGAGCCACCGGTAAGAATCATTTCTCCCAGCGAACCAGAGTTGGAACTGACCCATTTGGCTCCAGAGAGGCTGGAGCTCAGCTGTGAGATCTCCCATGCGGACGCGTCTGTCCGATGGTTTAGAGATAGTCTGGAGGTAGAGGAGGGCCCTAATTTGATCCTGGAGGTGGAAGGACCCAAACGCCGGCTGGTTATACCCGAAACCACTGTGGAAGATTCAGGGGAGTATGCATGTGATACGGCAGATGACTCTGTGGCCTTCTTGGTGAATATTACAGGTAAGCAGAGAGACATGTAGGCTAACTATTAGCCACTCAATAATTGGATCATTTTGGCTTTTTAATCACTTTATTCATCTTTTTTTTCATTTAGAGCCAGCAGTGACACTCTCTCGTCCCAAAACCACACCCGACAAATTGGAGAGTTTTGCTGGCAAACCAATCGTACTTGAAATCGAAGTGTCCCGGCCAACAGCGGAGGTCAAGTGGTGTCTAAATGGCAGAGAAATAGAGGAAAGTAGTAATGTCACCATCACAGAGGACGGGCTCACCCGTCGCCTGACCATCCATTCTCCCACTCCAGAGGATTCTGGGCAATACACCTGTGACGCTCTTGATGATAAAGTTGATTTCCAGGTCAAAGTTTCAGGTAAGTGGCAGAAGTTAGCTTTGGGGGTGTTTTCAGACCCGTAAAGCAATTTTTAGATCAATCTGTAATTCTGCATCTACAGAGCCTCCAGTGAAGATCTTAAGAAAGTCAGAGATGAAGGCAGACCTAAAGTTCCTGCTTTCTGATGACATTGTGCTGGAGTGTGAGCTCTCCAGAGCCAATGCTGTAGCCAAATGGTACAAGGACAACTGTCGGGTTGAGGGTGATGAAAGGTTCTGTGAAGAGGAAGAAGGTGCTTTCCGCTCACTGGTCATCCTCAATGCCGAGCTCGGTGACTCAGGAGAGTACTTCTTGGATGTTGGAGATGACAGCATGAGCTTCCAGGTTACAGTAGAAGGTATAATTAATTCGGTGGATATTACTGAATTTATTGAGAAAATTAATAAACAACCCATCTTCGCTTTCTTTTGCCCTCAGAGCCTCCAGTAACCATTGTAGGAAACTCATCTGACCCTGACATCCAGGAGATGGTGCCAGGCGATGATCTGATCCTGGCCTGTGAGGTGTCCCGTGCGAGTGCCCCTGTCCAGTGGTACTGTAACGACAAACTGCTCACCAGTGACTCCCGCACCTACATTGAGAGCTACGGGACCCTGAGGAAGATTATAATCTCATGTGTACAGCCCTCAGACTCTGGAAAGTACGTCTGTGACGCTGTGGATGATAAGATGATCAGTGTTGTTCGGATTCAAGGTACAAATACAGAATGCAGGTGTCCAGAGTCAGACAAAAGGTCTGATGAAAATAACACCTAATATTCGTTTCTCTTTTTGTTTCCATCAAAGAGCCTCCAGTTACATTTATCAACAAGAACGATGACATGGTTGTGACGGGTTACGAAGCGGAGAGCGTGACCTTGACAAGCTACGTGTCCAAGGAAAGCGCTCTAGTGCGTTGGCTGAAAGACTGGACGCCTGTTGAAGGTGAACGTTTCCGAGCGCTCATGGAGGGCCATGAGCGCACCCTTACCATCGAGCCTTTGAGGCGTTCTGATGCTGGCGAGTACGCCTGTGACGTCAACACAGATCAGATCCACTTCAGCCTGCTGGTGAAAGGTTAACACTTTACCTAGGATATCCAACAGCATTGTAGAAAACTTAAGTTTCGATTAAAAAGTTATATAAAACTTGATCTTCTTTATTGCAGAAATGAGAATTAAGTTTGTAAGGCACCTCCAAGATACTGTGGGCCATGCTGATGGTATGGTGACCCTACGCTGTGAGGTGTGCAAGCCAAAAGCAGACGTCCAGTGGCTGAAGAATGGTGTAGAAGTGGAAGCGAGCAGGAGGTTCACCATTCGGGCAGATGGAGTTGAACGAAGCTTGACTATCCATCGTTTAAACCGGGAGGATGCTGGGGAGTACATCTGTGAGTCCAGAGATGACCGGACCGTTGCAAGACTTAGAGTAGAGTGTAAGTATGCTTGGAGTTAAATTTTCTGTTTTTAATTACATAAGTTAGCTGTTACACGAACTTTCCTTTGTCTCTTCAGTGCCTCGAGTGGTCGAATTTCTCACTGAGCTCCACAACACCACTGTGCTAGAAGGAGAGGATGCCACCTTTAAGTGTGTCGTTTCTCCGGAGGACGTCCAGTTGGTCTGGCTCATGGACAACGAGGCAATCGCTCTGGGAGATCGTTTCCAGGCAACCCAGAATGGTCTGTGCCACACTTTAGTGATCAAAAAGTGCCAGATGTTGGACTGCTCAAAGATTACGGCAGAAGCTGAAGGAAAAACGAGCAAAGCCAGTCTCAAAGTTCAGGGTAAGGCCAATAATAAAGCGGAAAGAAGATCATTAAGTGTATTACTAAAATGACCAAAAGTTCACTTTCATTTCCTTTCTGGCTCCCATCATTATGTTCAGAGGCGCAAGTCATGTTTACTAAGAAAATGGATGTTGTTATGGGAGAGGAGTTTGGTGATGCCACCTTGGAGACAGAGATCAGCCTGGAGACAGGAGAGGTCCAGTGGATGAGACAAGGGGTGGTCATCCAGTCCGGTGCCCGGCACCTGTTGGCTCAGGACGGCCGTAAACGCACCCTCACCATCTACAACCTGACTCTGTCGGACCGGGGAACCTACCGCTGCGAGACTCTGCATGACAGGACGCAGGTCAAACTCAATGTAGAACGTAAGTTGTGGTGGGAAACAATGGTTTTCAAAAAACTAATAGTGGGGATTAAAATAAGTGGGGATTATTCAGTTGCCAGTTTACTCCAATGCTTTGTGACTGGCAAATCTTCTGATGCAGATGATGTCTGGGCGCGTAAAGAACAGTACACATTGTAGGTGTTTTTCATGGTGCAAAAAGTTACTAAAAATAGCTGGGCCAGACATGCAAGTGTGAAAAGCTTTTTGAAACACAGCCATACTGTTACACAATAGTGTACTGAGTGACACCGTGACAGTGGATGGCTCTCGTAGGTGTTGCTTTAGTAACGGGATCAAATAAGCCGTATCTATATTTGAACAACCTTTTGTTGTCCTTGTTGAAACACATAGTTATTTCAAAGTACAGTCAAGGTGTGAGGTATGCCTTGGGGGACTGCCATTATATTCAAACGCATACCATGAATGTAGAGTTTTTAAAAATATTCATCTCATCATGTATCTGGTATGTACATAAATGGTATGATTTAATCTTGATACCATTGCTAGAAAGTACATCATTGTGCATATTTCTAAAACAACCCTCTAACTAAACTACTCCTTGTGATGTCCTCTTATCCAGCTCGTAAGATCTCCATCCGCAAAGGGCTAACTGACCAAGAAACCTTCGAACGAGAGGCTGCCTCCTTTGAGGTGGAGCTCTCCCACACGGATGTGGAGGGCATTTGGCAAAAGGATGGCATCCGGGTGAAGCCAAACAACCAGTGGAGGGTGAGCACCAACGGGCGGATCCATGGCCTCACCCTGTCCAACCTCACCTTGGAGGACACCGGCACCATCGTGTTCTCAGCCGAAGGGGTGCGCACCGCAGCGAGGCTCACAGTCAAAGGTAAATACTGTGAAGCTCGTGGGTTGGATGCAGGCTAACTGTACTGCAGTCGCATTTAACAGATTATTTCTGTGATTTACTAATTGATTGGATTGACTGAACTGACAGAGACACCAGTGACTATCCTGAAACCACTGACGGATGTCCGCGTGGAGGAGGAACTTCCAGCCACTCTGGAGTGTGAATTTTCCAGACAAAATGTTGAAGTCAGATGGCTAAAGGTAAGAACGAGGTTTTTGGATGTGTTGAGGAAAAAAGTGACAGTTTTAATGGCTATGAAAGGAAGAAGAAATACCTTTGACTTTTTTCTTGAAATCAGAACGGCACAGAGCTGAAACCAGGGAAGAACTGTCGGATCTACTCCATGGGTCGTAAGAGGTTCTGTCAGATCCTGCAGAGCTCCCAGAGTGACTCTGGCTCCTATACATGTGACACAGGGGATATCAGCACATCCTGTACACTGGAGGTTTATGGTAACTATCTGACCAGACACTGGCTGACACACATCCTAATATCACCTTGAAATCTACATTTGTAACTTGTAATTTTACATCCTAGTTTAATTTTGAATGAAGTGCAGCCACTGAAGCAACTTGAGTTGAGGTTATACTATATCCCCATCTAGTGGTCAACTTTAATCTGCCCTCAGATAGAAAATAACTTTTTGGCATCTGATTTCTCTCTACTAACCTCTCAGAGCATGCGCTGGAGATAGTCCAGGATCTGGAAGACCTTTACATCCAGGAAGACCAGAACGCTGTCTTCATGTGTGAGGTTTCTCTGGAGGACGTAAATGGGGAGTGGTACAAGGACGGACACAAGATCCGGCCCAGCAGCAGCGTAAAGATCCGCACTGAAGGTCAGAGACAGAGAGGATTCCAAGTGTTGGAAGTGAATTGTTTTTTTGATGAGATTGAGAGACTAATTCCCAAAATAAACACAATAATAAATGATAATAAAGGTGCAAATCAATTAAATTCTCACTTTTTTAAGGGTAAGATCGATATATGTTTTCTTCCTCTAGGGACCAAACACTTCCTGCTGATGTGTAACGTCAAAGTTGAAGACGCTGGAGAAATCCGCTTCGCAGCCAGGGATGTCGAATCTACGGCCTACCTTGAGGTGGAGGGTAGGTCCATTGTTACATTTACGTTCTTTCTCTCTTTATTTCTCATAGGAGCATAAAATATTCCATACCTGACGGCAAAAACGATCCTCTCAATTCAGAGCTCCCAGTTTCCATTGTAAAACCCTTGCGAGACCGAACGGCCCTGGAGAAACACCGTGTCATCCTCGAATGCACCGTTTCCTCGCCTCGCAGCACGGTGAGCTGGTACAAAGGCAGAGAGGAACTGGTTGCTTCGGATCGGGTGGAGATCCTGGCTGATGGCTGCTCCCACAAACTGATCATCCAGCAGGTGGCTGTAGAGGACGAGGGCACCTACTCTATTGAGGTTGGGGAGCACACCTCCAAAGCCAAACTGATGGTGGAAGGCAAGTTGAGCGGAGGGGTAAAGGGTAAAACTGTAAAGAAGCGTTATTTTTAAATCACATGATCATGCTTTGTGCTTCTGTAGCCCAAGCCCTTGTGATGGTGAAAGAGCTGGAGGACACTGAGGTGACGGAATCGGAGCCGGCGTCCTTCCAGTGTGAGGTGTCCGTCGACATAAACAAGGCTCCCGTTTGGACTTTGAATGGCGTGGCCGTTCAACCGGGGCCCTCCGTCCGCCTGGAAAACCACGGCACGGTCCACAAACTCACCCTGAAGAGCACCGGCGCGGCTGACAGCGGGACGGTGAAGTTCACCATGGGCAAGGCGAAGAGCAGCGCCACACTCAGCGTCGTCGAAAAGTAGAAGGATGAGAAAAGACAGGGACTCTGGCGAGAAAGATGTGATTATTTCAAATTAAAACTTCTTCAGTGCGGTTAGACTGAAGATATTCATTTTTTACAGCGTAGCTTATATTTATTTGCCTAATGAAGATATTCTTTATGGAAAATCTCTCAAAATAAAAACATGAAGTTGTCCATGAAGCTCAAAAATTCCAAAGTGTGGTGTGTAATATCAAACTGTGGTACTTGATAATGTGAGCACCGTTAGCTGTAATGTGCACCTGGAGGGAAGCTAAATCAATAATTTTTATAACCAGAGTACCATCTATGCTACTTTTAAGACAGAAACGTCAAATAAAGTTAATTCGTTTATTTATTTGATTTAAAACTTTCTCATAACTTCACAGCTGCCTGATAATTCACACATGACATTTAGCATTGGCTTGTTTGTTCCGTTAGCATACATTCTGGTCATAAAGCTAACAGGGAAAATTTAGAAAAAACTAAACAAAAACGTCATTTAAAAACACTTACCGCTCACCGGAAATTTTATATTACGACAGGCAAAAGTCTTCTAAACATGTTTATAAGAATATATTTTGTCCATTAAATTACAGAAAAAAAACAAAAAACTAATTTTCCTCTATTAAGTTGCGGCTTCCTTCCTAATCAAAAAGACAAATAAACAAACAAGATGGCGGCCAACCGGCAACGGCTACGCACAACGTCATTGGTTAACGTAGGGCTAAACTATGGCGGCCTCAAGTGGCCAAAAATGTCAAACGACGCGAAAACACTATTTTATAAAAGTATGGCGCCATAATGAAGTTTATACAATTTTGAGACTGAAATACTAGAAATGTTGTGAGTACATTTCGTAATTAAATTTAGACACATTTCTACATCATAAGCATGTAATAAAATATGTCTTAAAATAACTCATTCTGTGTTGGCTCATTTAATCAAGTGTAAATATTTTACTAACTATAAACTAACAGCTTTTTGTTTGTTTTTCACAGTTTCCTTAAAGAAATGCTCAACAAAACAGAACTTGAAGCATCTTTCTTTTAGCATTTATGGGGGGGGAAAAATGGCATTGTTACATACAGGTCATACATAATTTGGTATGATAAAACAACAAAATTAGGTTACATCTACTGAATCATGAGTACAGTAACATGAATATTCCATATATTAATGAAATTTGTTTGCTTTATTACTGTGCAAAACAACATATACATATCTACTGAATGTGTAAGAAGTACAGTATCAGCGAATGGGCCCACGTATTGTGACACAATACTTTATGTTTAATCAAATGTCAAAAAAAAAAGAGAAAAAACAAAACAAAAAAATGGCCGAGTGTTCCTATAAATACTCGTCACACTTTGCGCTGAATTCCTAAACTGAATCTTGTCGAGGCACGTGGTCATGGCTTACATGCGTCTTGATAATAGTTACCCTGTTATGTGCCGACAACATTTGCTGGTGTTTCTGAACCATGTTCTACCTGCTAATATATGAGGTAACCCACCGGGCCTTGCGTTAAAATCGCAAGAACAATGTTTCCCCGTTGGAAAACATGCGGTATATATCATATCAGAGGACATCTCCTGGGAAAAATTTGATAAAAAATAATGTTATTTTTAAAAAAAAAAGGCTAATCTGATTGACAAGAATATGTTAAAACATAAAAAAAATAAAAAATGTGATGCGGCCGATTTAATTGTCATCCCTGCTCCAACTGGACGACGGAGGCTTTCATTCATCGCTGTCGACGCGTGGCATTGTCAACGCAAATGAGGGAGACGACACAAGTCTATTAGCGGTCACGTTGCTCCTGGCGCCATTAAGAAGAGTTTGCGCCACATGCGTTCCAATACCTACATTTCCCAGAATGCCTTTCTTGAACCTTGAAGCATTGAGCAATTGCTGGGTTTTACATAATTGCAATTATAGGATACTAATAATGTAAGATAAAAACTAATTGATTTTCTTTTAGAACTATTAAACCATTGTAGCTGCACTGGAATTATCATCATTAAGTAACAATATATATATAATGTATTAATAGTGTTGAAATATTTGAGGGTGGATTTTTTTTTTTTTTTCTTTTTCCAATCTGGACTCAATTAAACCACTTATTTGTTTTGTGTCCTCACATATCCTCGTGTCAGCTCCTCCCTTCAGCACACATTTTATTACAGGGTCCTGTAATTGTTTCCAGCCTTGTGTGTACCGCTTCAGAAAAAAAACACACACAAAAACAAAAAAAAAAATAAACTGACCAAACTTATTTTTTGCATCATACAACTTTAACCGCTCAAATAAAAAGTCTGTAAAAGCAGTGAAAAAAATTCAAGGTTCGTGTGCGGCTTTAAAACAAGGGACTGGACGCTAAGGGAGCCGCAGTGGCCCATATCAAGGTCGGGGTTAAGGAATCCTGGTCCTCTCATCTTTGCCGGGTCAACGCGGGTGCAGATATATCGCTTTCATGCGCAGACGGTTTGATATTCATAAATTAGTGTCACGTTTGGGGAAGAACACTGCAGGCTTCTATAAAATGTCTCATTCTTCTTTTTTTTTTTTTTATATATATACTAATACCAAAAGCCAAAACCTTACTGTGAAATGTTTTTAAGATGGTATACAAATCAATTTACACACTGCAGTGACTACAGACTACACACTATACTTTTAAAGTGCTGTCCAATCATTTGTTATTAGTGAATTCAACAACTCCTGATTATATCTGACATTACAACCCCCTTTTTCTTCATAACACTGCCATGATTATTCAAAAACATCCGACCGCTCTAAAAAAAAAAAAACGACGCCCGAGGATCTCATGACACATAGTGTGACGGAATCAGGAGATAATGCTGCTCCTAAAAAACGTTTAAAAAGACTCCTACAGTACGTATCCACGTCCATCAAGTTAGTTTGCACGTAAACCCTTCCAAAAAGAAGATTCCTTTCCACTTTGTCTCCTGCAAAATCCTGCAAAATTCGATATGTCCAGTACCCAGTCCAGAGGATTCACGGCTTCAGGTCATCAGCTTTGTTAACTCTACTGCAAGTTCAGCGACATTAAACATCGAATCATTTCGTCCGTTTCGCTCGCGTCAGCTGGTATTCGGAAGGCAACGTCCCCGTCTGGCCAGGAGGTGGCAGTGTCGACGCTGTCAAAGTCACTGGAAGCTCCCAAACGTGATGTTGGTCTGACGCTGGGGAGGTGAAGTCTCTGCCAGCTGTGAAGCAGCTTGTGTTCTGGTGGGCAGTGATAGCTGGAGCTGGTGCTGGAGCCTCGCTGCTGCTGCTGCTGCTGCATATGTGTGTGTGTGTGTGTGTGTGTGTGCGTGCGTGTGTATTTATTTTCAGGCCGTTTTTGTTCAGAGCTGAGATGAAAGAGTCCGTTAGCTTGTCGTCCCTTGGTGCTTGAGGACTGTGTAGACGTTGTCCACTTTGCTCAGCCTCTCGAAGAACGGGATGAGGTCCAGCAGCTCGGTGTCGTTCATGTCGTCGAACCACGAGGCCACGGGCACCTGGAAAAAAACACACCCTTTATCCTGTAATCGCTTCCACAAGCCTGCCGCACTACTCTGGCGTCCACACGGCCAGCTAACTTTAACACATTTGCATGTTTTCACAGCTAAAACTTATCTCGCGTCAGGGAGGTGAGCAACTCCCCGATTCGCCGCCACGCTCAAAGTCATTGCGACTCCCGTGCTGAGTAACTCACCGCGTTGTCCGGGTGGAAGATGTAGGAGGCAGGGGAGTTGTCCACAATGATGACCTTGTTGAGGTCCCGGCCCAGGCGACTCAGGTCCTTGACGTAGTTCCCCCGGTGGAAGACGCACGACTCCCGGAAAAGGCGGCAGCGGAACGCGCCCCACTTGTCCAGGAGGTCGGAGACTGGGTCTGCGTACTGAAGCGGTGGATTCGAAACGTTACTCTGCAATGCTTTTGATGATCATACGTTGAAGAATTCGACTAATCTGTCGACTAATAATACTCCTTATGCATGCATTATTGGCACACATGATGTTCTACTGCATAAATAGTAATAACCTTGGCTAAACTGGCGGTGAACAGGACACACTCGAAGAGCTCCCCCATCCTCTTCAGGAACTCGTCGACATGGGGCCGCTTCAGGACATACACCTGGAACACACAGGAATCTTTAAACCCGGCTTCATTCACGTGTTTCTGCAAATCAGAAGCGCCCCGAGGAGGCTTCTGATTTGCATTTATATCACTGATTGATGGACATTTATATCAAAAAGTAAAGATCTCAATTGGACGGCTCCTTGAAGTTCCTCCTCCTCCTCCTCCTCCTCCTCCACGTTTCCTTCCGTCGGTGGCTGAGGGCAGCGTTCCTGAACCAAGTCATCCGGAATAGGCTGTGCTTGTCTGAACAAACCTATCCTGGATTACTTGAATCAGGCCCAGACCCAGAGTTGCGTCGTCAGTCTCAGAGCAGCCGTCCCCAGATCCCTTAAACACCTTCTACACTCGACAGTTAGAGAAGGGTGAAGGAGCGGCGGCGTTACCTGGTGTACTGTTCCATCTATTTCCACAGGAATGATGAAATCTGCATTGTTCACAGGCTGGCAAAAGGGACAGAGAAGACGAGATGTGAACCAGCGCGACACGTAAACACCGGAGGATTAAAAAACTAGTTTAGGTCTGGCATTTTCAAGCGACAGGAGAAATGTCACGGTCAAAGCCGACAACAAGCAGCGTTTCATAACTGCCCAGTGACGCCGTGTTAGCGCGGCTCTGCGACATACTTCACCTTAAAGGAGCTGTGAACCAACGTCTCGTCCAGATCTATGACCACGCAGATCTTCCCGGAGTCTTTCGACTTCGCTTGAGGAAGGAGCGGTTTCACCTGGTTCTGACAACACAAGGGGATTCAAAGTTGGAAAAATGACAACGGGGAAAGGGTGGAGAAAGCGGCCCGCGGCTCTTTTTTTGTCAAAGTTAACGCACCTTCGAGACGGTTCCGTTCTCTTCGACTAAGAGCGGAGCGTTGTTGTTGACCGGCGCCGGCTCGGGCTGGTCCCGGCACAGGCAGCAGAAGAGGCTGGAGAAGAGGCCTCTGCTCCTGGGCTTCTTGGAGGATAGAGAAGGTGAGGAACCTGCAGAAGAAGAAGAAGAAGAAGAAGCTTGTTTTAAAACCCCCAAAACTTCCAAAACGTGCTAAATGTTCCTGTGTTAAATGAAACAAAGTGGCTAATCCTGGCTCAGTGCCACCTAACAGATACCTCCATCTTGTCAGTGGCTGTATAAACACTTAAAAAAAAAAAAAAAAAAGTACATCCTCATACTTTTGTCATGTGCACAAACGCTCCTGGAAATACACGTGGCTGCCAAGGGGCGCTTGCATAACCGCCTCTCTGAAGTCAGCAGAAAACAGCCTCATCCGCCACCAATGGACACTCAACACTTTATCACTCAGGGAGCTTTAAACAGAGATGTCATATGACCGCTCGTAATTGCACGCGACGTTTGGATGCTCTGAAATCTGATTTAACAACTAGAAATACAGTGGCACGCTAAAGAAAACGGTTCATTTTGATATTTTTTATGTTTGTTCGGAGCCTGCTCGGCGTTACCGGTCAGGTGCTAACAACCTGACATAATAAAAGCAACAAGTTGGACTCGGCACGCGTGTTATTTACCCACACGGCCGTGATATTTTCTTTTTCAGCTCCAACTGATCCGTGCTAAATAAACCGGACTGCCCTGCCGTCAGTCGCTGTGGCGTGACTTGCACCTGCGAAGCCGGACAGGAATTCGAAGCCCGTCCCTTGTTTTGATCCACTATCTTTTATTTACATGCAAAACAGCTCCCAGTTAAATTAGGATTAGTCCTAATTTGTGTCCCGCCGTCAAAACAGCACATATGCAAGTTAATGTAAGCTGTAATTTAGCTGCTAATTTACCAACTTAAAGCCGAAGAAGAGTAGAATACTAAAATAAAACTTTTATGTGTTTAATACATAAATGACTAGGTTTTACTTTGACACAAAACATAGTATCGGTTTCAGTTTTAAAGAAGTACACACGTCAATAATCCAGAATTAGGTTGTGTGTGTTGCAATAAATTTTCCCCCCAAGAGTTTTATTTTATTTTGCATTTTTATCATGATTTCAGCTCTCAGGGAAAACTTTTCTGTCCCGCGCCGGACTTCTGTCCCTTTATGCACCCTACTCCCTCTCTTTCTCTCTCTCTCTCTCCGTCTGCCCGGACGTGACCGCGTTACCAACACACAACCCTCTGTTGTCCCGTCTCCCGCGCCCCCTTTCATTCCCTCTCCCACTCCCGTTTGCGGATTCAAGCCCCGTCCGACCTCTCCGCCCGGGCCAAAACAGGAAGAGGAAACAGACGGGTATCAGCGGAGGAAGCCGCTTTCGAGATCGCGCTGGTTCGGAACCCGAGCGGGGCCTGTCCGCGTCGCCCCCGCGGGGAATCAGGTGCTATCTCCAAAGCAGGGCTAATCCTAATTTGTCGAACTTAATCTTATAAAAAAAAACAAAAAAAACAACATGAACTGTGACCTGAGACAACAGGAAGAAGAAATTCTTTGGTGTGTCCATTCGCTCCCTCATGCCCTCACATTTCCCACTGCTCACTCCCACGTCCTCTTGATTCAGTATTTACGTTTTCATCACACCTTCAGCAGGAAAAAAATGTGACTACGTAAGGCACAACACAGCCCATGTGTTAATCTGTATCTACATTACGAGGCCGACCTCCTAAACTACCGGTGAGTCATGAAAGGAGAGGAGCTGAGCTAAGGTTTAAAATTAAACCGATGTTCCTCCTCTAGTTTATATTTATCAGCACCGGGTCCCATGGCCGCTCTGGAGCGTGTCGTCACGCCGCACGCCGACTTAACCCGAGCACCAATCAGCTGCTTCTCCGGCGGCATTGCGCAACGGATAATGACATCTGAGAGGGCTGGAAGTCTTGTGCGGCTCTTTATACCGCCACAATAAAAACGGATTATGAAACACCTTGCAGCCAACTTCTTCTTCTTCTTCTTCTTCTAAAAACCGGTTTCTAACGCAGATTGTGATTGTGACGTTTGCTCCAACGTTTCTAAAACTCAACAGATGCTGCTGCGTTTATCGCTATCGACTTTAACAGAGCCCTGCAGCCCACTGTTAGTCACTAGCGGACGTCCCAGGCTCTGGTCGCCTCGGTAACCCTTGTATATTTCCCCACTACAAATATTTCTAAGTGAAACAAGCAGAGCATAAAAATACTGCAAGTGTATGGACGGAGCTAGATCTTTTCTGTTTAACAAGCCCCTATGAGCACGGTTGATTTAACGGTAGGAACTAAAGTTTTAGACGGCGTTTCCTTCAGGTTTTGGGAACTGTGCTTCACGTGTCACGTCAAATGACGCCTCTGAAAAGTTGAGATCAGAACAACTCCCAGGTAAGTCGTTAACCAGAACGTCCACGGTGAATGCAGTTAGTAAAAAAATGGCCCGCATGTTACATCCTGTCCGACAAATTACCAAAAAAAAAAATGAATAATTCACGGAATGCTGCCGCTTTAAGCATGCATGACATCAGCCACACGCGATGAGACGCCTTATCAGTTAATTCGGGCCGGGATGCGTTTTAAAGCCTGTCAATGATCTCCTGCAATCGGCGTTCCCGTTTGTGATCAGCTCTGCCTCTGCGGCAGCTCGGCTGGCCGGACGACGCATCCGTGGCCGCCGCGCCGTCAAACGGCAGAGGCCTCTCTGATGAGCTTATTTCGTTTCTATTGGCACACGTCTCTGATAGCGATCAAGGCAGAGCTGACAGTGTATTTAAATGAGATCGGCGACAAGGAGCCTGCTGGCAAAACAGCTGTTTGGCTTTTTTAAGGGGACGATAAAACTCTGCAATGAAAAGAGACGAATTAAAAAAAGTTGATAAAAAGCAGACTCTTTAAGTTGAAAGAAACATTAAACATGCAGACGGGTTGACTATGCAGAGAGCTGCACTTCTAGCAGGTTTACAGTGTGGGTTGAAGGAGGAGTCTTCAATATGTTACAGAAGCAACAGTGCCACAATGATCACAGAGATAACTAAGGCAGCTTAAACAACGCAAAAACCGACTGTAGACTGATTAAATAGATATTATAATGTATATAAGAGGTCTGCAATCATGATGTGACTTTCAATAAATACAAATATTGAACATATTGTGTTTCTTTCTTAACCGTGCCACTACATTTACAGCAACTAATCTGTAGAAGGTGGCTAGTGGCTTCATCTGATGCTAACAAATGAGCCGCGAATGCGAGGACTCAACATTTGCCACTTCTCTAGTGCCACGGACGCTTCCCGTCTCAATAATAGGACCCAAAAATCTAAGCCACTCGCTTGGTTCAAGCTCTTTCGATTCAGTAACGACCCAACCTGTCTGAAGGTGCTTCGGAGAACCTAGAGCACTTAAACCACCGGCAGGGGGGGAAGGAACCTCAAGCAGAACGGGGCCCATCCGCCTAAGTCTGAGGCGGACGGGGGACGAGACGGAAACCTGCGCGAAGCACATATTTGCGCCCGCTCTGTCGTTTTGCTTCACGCTTCTTGCAGTCAAACGCGGACGTTCCGCATCCAGTCCGGGCCGGCCTTCCAACTGCCTCCGCGCCGGTCGGATTCCCACGATCCTCCGCTTCTGCGTACACGCCACGACAAGGGACGCCGGCCATCGATCACAAACAGAGCTCAGAAAAGGTCAACCTGTAGCTTTTTAACGCGCGCGAAACCGAAACTACAATTTACAAGTTATTAAAACATATAAACAAGCAGATCGAACGCCACCTGATCCCTAACACCGCCTTACCGGTCCAGGGGATTATTATTATTATTATTTATAGACTAACTCATGACGATGACGACATCTCGACTTGATTTATGCATCAGCCGACGAACCCAGAGGAGCTGAAGCACTCTTCCGCAGCACAAAAACAAAAGTAAAAACCCTGGAAATGCAACCTGATCTGGGCCGCGAAACAGAAACTAACCCGACTGTCACGGCTCTCTTGGTGTTGGCTGGCTGAGCTGTGGGGCCACAGTGTGCAAACATGTTCGTGGGGGTGGGTGGACGGGGGTGGGTGGAGGGGTAAGGTTATGCAATAGATCAGGCTACTACACATTTACAAGAGGGCCCCCCCCCCGTGTACCCTTTAAGGTCCGAACATGTGCAGGGCCCTCACCTTGCAGCCGTGGCCAGGTCTCTGAGGAGCGGCGGGCTCGCCTGATTACTCAGTAACCTGCATTTTTTGGCGCCAGTATCTCACCAGGTTTGTGTACAGTGGCAGGCAGAAAAGCATGCTGACGAGGCGGGCTGATAAAAATGTGAAGGGTTGCATTGCGGAAACTAGGAAGCAAGGAGTGCCACTGTAATAAACAGCATTGGATCACGCTTTAATTTATGATTAGATTTAATGCAAATGTGATAAGAAACAGATTTGCTGTTGTTGTTTTGTGTTCTTTTATGGGTTTAAAGTTGATCTATAAATAGTTTATGCCTCTGTTAAGTGTTCACCAATCATTTGCACGTCATTTCCTTCCCAAGGGGCCACAGACATATTTTATGTAGAATAAAAGTTTAATTTTTTTTTTTTATTTGTTTTCTGGTGGCTTTTATGAGCGGCAGGCTCGGCTGTAATGTGGTGTAAGGAGATTACTGCGCAGGCTCTGAGTTCAGAAAGTAGCAGCTGCAAAACTTTTTGGCAGCAGAGGGTAGAGGAGAAAAAAAAAAAAGAAAAAAAAAAGAGAAAAAAAAAAAAGACACTCACCCCTCTCTCCTGCGGCTTTGCCCCCCTCTTCATCCCGGCTGACTTGGGTGATTATTGAGGACGGGTGGTCCATCACATCCAGGTCTGGTCCACGGTGCTGACCTCACTCTTTTAAAGTTGAGGGAGATTGTTTCGCCGACTCGGTGGAGCGTTAACTCAGCAGCAGGCACGAGAACAACGCCGAAACGCCCCGGGGAAACATCGCAACAAGTCCGGGGCCGCGGCGCGTCCACTTCACGACGGTCGGGTGTCCGCTCCTCGGATACGCGCTAAAGTTGGAAGTCGGGGACTTCTGAAGCGTTTGACAAGGAGCTGGCAACTTTGATTCAATATGGTGCTCGACTCCGCTCGCAATTTCAAGATACAAACATGGAGGTTTCAAGGCTTCCCATTCCGCTTAAAGTGGCGCAGGAAGGGAACGGCCCGCGTATGACACTCCCTGTGCTGGCGTCTGCAACTTTGACGACGGTCCCTTAAAGTTACTCAAAAGTTAGCTAAGCTAGCGGGCTAGCTAAACCGGACTCTTTTTCGTCAAATATACCCTCCTTAGATAACACCTAAAGATATATATCACACTTTTTGCACCGATAAACCACCTTAAACGAGTCGGTGTTAGACGATAAAGGTAACTTATTTAAAAGCTACAAATAGCAAAGCAAACTCACTAACTTTAGCTAAAGGGTGTTACATGACGCTGCAGCCACAGCGCTAGCTACGTTTTCACCGGTAGCTTTACGTGTACGGTATGTGGGTGTAGGTTACTACAGTCGCCGTCGTCGTGGTAGTCTTGTTGTAATTATCGCTGTCAGTAAAAAAAAAAAAAAAAAAAAAAAACTTGCCCCGGAGTTTAACTTTTCCTTTTTTTGAAGAAGCAGCAGCAAAGAAACGCCCAGTTTGGGTCCCCTTGAAACTGCCTGAAGTCAGGGAGCGTCGCAAAAGTGCCGTCCGTGTTCTACTGTGTACGTTATGCTACAGTAGTAACATTGTTTGTGATTAGCCTTAAATTACTTAAGTGGAAAGAGAACAACAATAAAAATAACTAATAATTATTATTTTAAAGATACTTTTTTTGTCCAGAATATATTTAGGTACACAAGCTTTATTTTTTATTATTATTATTATTATTATTAATATTTTTTCACAAAAATCCCATCATGTCAAAAAAAATAAAGAATAAAATGGATTTGGGAGAAATCTCAAGTGTCAATAAGTGTGAAGACCAGAACAACATTCGACCCAGATAATCAAGAATATTCCCAATTGTATCAATAGTTTATTACATACTATCTCATAAAAACATCTTCAACTGTTTCCACATATAAACACCGCAAATAGGTACATTTACAAATCTTCAACCGTCCAAATTCATACAAAAAGGAACACTGTGATAGAGCAGTACACGAGACGTTCTATTATTACAGGGACCGTTAAGTGGATGCATGTAGAAACGGATGCATGGAACAATCTGCCGTCCAAATATTGTGATCGATCGTGATTTAGAACCAATGGAGACATAGACGTTTTGGACTTGAATCCGTTTTAGGCACTGACTGGGTGATCTGACCGACCGATGGGTAATACTGACAAACCACAGTAACTTTTTCCAGGTAAAATGTTATTTATCTACATTGCTGACCGCTTTTGGTTGTATTACAGTTAGATTTGAGTCTTAACCACAGAACAAGAAGTTGTACCACAATCCTAGCTCACCCTAAAACATCTCATGTTTGATTCTTAACACCAATCACAAAGACACTCCTTATTTTTATTACATTTTTATGATGCTAATTCAAAAAGTGACTCCAAAATGCTCGTGCACACACGCGCACGCACACACACAAACATACGCGCACACTCATGCAAATAAATTAACATGAAAAAGTAAACAATTTTTAAAGGAAAAAAAAAGAATATTTTTGGTTTTGAGTTTTAAAATGTGAGACTACAATGCTAAAACAAAAACAAAAAAAAGTTAGCAGCTTAAATCAAGGTACATTCACATGAGTTGTTTACTACTAAGTTTAGTGACAAGAACGACGTGGCGCGGGTAATGACACACATGTTCCGTGCAGAGAACCAAATAATAATGTGCAATTTCTGAATTCACAATGTGATGGAGAAATTGTGCAATCAAAGGAAACCAAAGACCATCCTTTATACTTTCATCGATTCAATAAACACATCTGCTTCTTGTTTCTTGGGATTTTGTTTCTTGCCAGAATCCCACTGAATTATCCCAGAATAACACTCCTGTGTGATTTTTCTGGACATATCCATCACTCTGCCCGTCCCCCTGTGTGTTTAACTGTGCCTCACATGGCAGGCTGACATTTTTTCATGCAGCGTTGGTTCACAGAGGAGCTCTTAAGATGCAAAGGAGTTGTTATTTCGCTTTCTTTAGGGCACACCTAGCCCTGCAGTTTTACGCCCGGTGCTAGTGTTTCCACCGTCACCTCACTTTGGGCTGGGAACATGCGGCGCGGTCCCGGATGCGGGGGACTGCGGTGAGCCCTGGTAGGTGCGCAGCAGCACCTTGTGCTTGGTGGCGAGCTCTGTGCGGCGGCTTTGCTGCTCCACCAGGAACTCCTTGAGCCGGCTGGAGGTGAAGGTGAGGGTCTGTCTCCTGAGCTTCATCAGGTAGGAGTCCTGCAGCCAGGCCAGCGTGAAGCAGTCTCGTGTAGTCGGACGAGCCCTGAAAACACACACATACGCAGAATTATTAGCTGTTTTCTTTCTCAAAAAGATCGTCTATAATCGACTCTTGTTTCAAATCACCATGGGTAACTGCTCAGCATCTTCTTGAGAAAGGCGGAGGCACTTTGGGACACATTTGGGTACAGTTTAGTTGGGTCAAACTTGGCCATGAGGATTTTGGATTCAACTTGTTGGGGGTCCTTATCTTCAAAGGGTAGTCGACCGCTAAGCCTGTTGAAAAAAATAAAAAATGTGGCATCATTAAAACAAATAAATAAATCAGTAAAGTTGTTTGAAATAGATGAAACTTACATGATGAAGGTGACAACTCCAACAGTCCAGATATCTGCTGGAGGACCAACAACTTCACCTTTCACCATCTCAGGAGCTTGGGCCACATTTGTCAAGAGAGAAAAGTTTTGAAAAATGAACAGACGGATTAATAAAACTGTTTATTAAGTAAGTAATATTATGTGCTTCTATCCTGGTGCTTCTCCTCACCCATGTAGTCCAGCGTTCCTGCTCCTGAGTCCTGGTGTTTGAGGTTGAGGGGGTTGAAGCTCTGAGCGCTGCCGAAGTCCACGATCTTGATGGCGTTCAGGTTGTTCACCATGATGTTCTCGGGCTTGAGGTCCAGGTGGAGGACGCGGCGGCTGTGGAGGTATTCGATTCCCTGGAGGATCTGGACCAGGTAGCCCGCCACGTCGTCCTCAGAGTAGCGGAACCTGGCGTGAATGGAAAAAAAAAAAGGAGGTGAGGGAAGGTATGAAAATCTACGGTTTAGCTCTGAGGTTTATATCAACCACCGTCCTACCTGTCTATGAGGCTGTACAGCAGCTCTTTGCCGGTGCAGTACTCGGCCACGAGGACCAGGTAGCGTGGTGTGACGTAGGCTTCGTGCAAACCCATGATCTTTTCGTTGTGAAGCGATTTCAGGATCTCGTACTCCTTCAGCACTTCCTGCTTGTTCTCCTGACTGTAGGGAATGATCTTGGCCATGTAGAGTTTACCAGTCGCGTTCTCTCTGCATTCTCGGACGACTCCGAACCGACCCCTGTCAAAAAAAAATATAAAAAGGTTTTGAATCTGCTGAATAAAATCCCTCAGAGACAGAAATTAATAACAACAGGTTAAACAACACTGTCTCACCTCGCTTTCTCCTCAAGGAAAGTGTATGGTTTCTGTGGGACCCCCTGTCGTAGAGCAGTGGAGGGCGTAGCGCGTCCAGATGGAGTGCCTCTGGCGGGGGTACTGGCCCCTTCGCCGATGGGGCTCAGACTGGACGTCTGGAGTACTGGAGGGGAAAAGGACACTGGAGTCGGGGCCACGCGAGCGGTGGTGGTGTTTGTGGGGACGTACGTGGGCACGGAGGCCACTGCTGGTTTTGTGGGGGTCGAAGGCGGGGTTACAAGAGGAGGTGGGGGGGATATGGGTGGGGTTTGAGTCATGGGGGTTACCACGTTTACCGGACTCTGGGGTTTGGGGACGACGAAAGGCGGAGGTGCCTTGCTTGCGGGCGGAGGAGGAAGAGTGGAGCTTAATTTGCGAGCACCCTCTGCTGTTGCACCTGCAGATGGCGACACAGGAGTGGGCGCGGCCCCCACTTTAGATGACAGAGATGTAGTCTGAAGAGAGGATGCAGATGGGGAGACTGCATATTTCTGAGAAGAGGAGGCTGAGGTGAGGATGGAGACCGTCGTCCTGGGAGCGCTGTTCTGGGCCGGTCTGAGCGGAGGGACCGTCACTGAGGAGGTAACCGTTGGTTGAGGCGAGGTGGGGGCTGTTTTTACGATGGCGGCGGCGGGTGGAGCTCCTCCGGCTGAACCTTTCTCCTTACCTGTCGAACCCAGGCTGACTGGAGCAGAGAAGTTGCTGTGTGGCCCCTGTCCGGCCTTGTTGACACAGGAAACTCTGAACCTAAAAGCACCCCCTGGTGGCAGGTCTGTGACATTGTAGTAGCAGTTGGTAATTCCAGTGGCCACAGTTAACCAGTTAGTGTCGCCTGCAGGGCACACGGGGAAATAAAGTGAGTATTATATGATTTTAGAGCAGGTTTTAAGGCTAAACAATGAAGTTAGGCCTTTGTATATATTTATATTTGTATATTAGATTGATGATTCTTGTTAGAAAAATGTAAAATTGTATTTCATACATTGAACACCAGATGGCAGTGTTGGCCAGTTTATGAAATTGTGTCTGTACATGCATGTAGATGAAATGAACTACGCAGCATTGGTGATATTTTTTCACTTAAAATGTTAGCGCAAAGGCCAAAATGCAAAACATCACATCAAAAAGTTCAATAATTGTTCCCCAGATCTGCTACTCTGAGTATTTGGCTTCATATTTATCCACCACATTATGAAATAATGATGATTCATTGTGCGTAACACCAAAAAGCTCAGACAGCAGCTCTGGTACAGTCAATACTCCCTCATGGACTGACTCATATTCTTTAAGTGGTGTCTATGGGTTTAGAAGCACAGCCGCACATATGGTAAAAAAAAAAAAAAAGAGAGTTTTCAACACTGTCACTTCTCAGGAGCTTGAAACCATCCAAGTTTTTTGGATGGAAGATAATGGCGACGCTCACCTTCGGTTTTTCTTTCCAGAGAGTAGCTGCACGGGGATTTTGTGTCTGCCGGCTTCCACAGAACCAGGGCTGTGTTTTTGTAAGTCTGAGGAACTTCAGGGGTCCCTGGTCGTTTCGGGACGCCTCGAGTGGTTGAACAAATAGAGAGAGACATGGCAAATGAAGTGATTATTTGCCTGGTTACATAAAAGTTATAAATAATAAGTTGTCTTGCTTAATGCCGCTTTTTTTTCCCGCACCCCAAACGAAAAAGACGGGGTTTCCTCTGCCAGATGTTTAACTTTCACTGTGTTTCAAACAACACACTCATTTATATGGAAATGAACAAAACGCGGGCTGTTCCGTTCCCTCAAATGAAGACGGTTCGTCATTAAACAAAACCGAACGTGACGCAAACACCGTCGGCTGATTTCACAGTGCAATTTCCCATTAGGTCTGCGCACCGGCACGGATGATGAAGCCAATGACTCAGGAGGGACGCGCCGTTGAAAGCATTTTTTCACATTTTTCAAATCTTATCGACTGCACCTGACGCCCGAGAAATAGATTTTTTTCCACTGGAGCCTCGCAATCTCATTGTGATTGTGAGCAGAATGCAAACACCGCTTCTCTCATTACACACTTGGAAGCTTGACTATGACTTGCTGGCATTGATTTCATCCTCTAGAAAATTGCAGGAAACCTCATTTGTTCTTGGTGGATGATGGATATCTCAAAAGCCCAAAATCCATTAAGTTAATCTACTGCAAAGTTAATCTGCCGGCATTAATATTCATGCCGTTCCCACTGCAATTATAATTCAATAACATGAAATCTATCACAGGATGGAGATGGCTGCACGGCTGTGAAAGCTTCACACAAAGCCACACTTACAAGCTATAGACAGAGTACAGGAGGTAGTGATTGTGGCTATGGGGTTGGTGGCTACGCATTCATAAACTCCAGCGTCCTTGTGGCTGGACCTCATGATCGTAAGAAGCTGCCTGCCGTCCGGGTGGGAGATCAGTTTGACCCTGTCGTCCACTTCCAACGGTTTCCGATCTAGAAAAAAAAAATAAAGCAAATTAGCAGCACTGCTTGATTTATTTAACTGTCGTATCATTGATTTAAAAGTTACCTTTCATCCATTTAATTTCCGGATGTGGGCTTCCAGCTGGAAGGCAGCTGAGAGTGACAGGATCCCCCTCCAGTAAGATGTGGTCTTTCAGTTTGATGTGGAACACCGGAGCGAAGTCCGAAGTCGAGCGGACGAACTGCTGGCTCTTTGTCAAACCGTCTTCTTTAGGGGCAGTCGATGGCAAATCGGTCTGAGAGGGAGTTTTGTCTTTCTTGCCCCTCGTCAAACCCCACCTGTCCCACCGCGACCGCCTGTCGCTCTCGGAGGTTTTTTCAGACTGGACGCTAGACGCGGATTCCACGGATTCCCTGGATGCAGCAGTGCCCGTTTGTTTCGCCAGCTGATTCTCAGGGATGCCCATTCCTTTGAGTCCGCGGCCCTCGGATTGGGAATGGCGGTGTCGGCTGAACAGGGGCGTGCCCTTCCCCTCCGCGTCCGCTTTCCTCTCCTCGGACTGACTGCGGATTTTAGTCGTTATCACGGCCACTTTGTTTTCGAACCTCTGCCGCATCGCCAGGACCGGAGAGTCTGGGACCTTATTCCCATTCTTTTGATCCAGCTCTTTCTGACTCCCCCCCGTGTCTTTATCCTTCCTCTCCTCCGAGTGAGACCTTATTTTGGCGGAGATTCCGGCCACTTTGGACTCAAACCTGCGCCTCATAGCAGACACGGAGGATTCCTCTGCTTTTCTTTGCTCTTTCTCTTCCAGCTCCTTCGTATCCAGGGACTTGCTGCGACCAATAGCCCACGAAACCCTCTTGTTTACGGCCGCTTCCTGCACATTCAGTTGCTTTTCTTCTTTTGGTTTCTCACCCTTCTTCTCAGCGGACGTCGACCTCTTGGCCCGCAAGGACAACCTCCCGATTAGACCCAGCCCCGGTTCCTGATCGACTCGTCTTAAATCTTGAACAGATTTAGATTTCTCCTGCAACCCTTTAGATACCATTTCGAGAGGCGCGCCCCTCGGCCCCGGCCTATAAACCTCCTCGCCCCCCTCGACTGCCTTCCGGCTCAACACGGGGGATTTCTCCTCCGATTTGGTTCTGGTCAGTTTCCGGAGGCCGCGGGTCAAAGACGACTCCCGCTTCTTAAACCTCGCCTCAAAGACCTCCTCCGAGTCGATGTCTTTTATGTCTGTTCTGAGCACAGGCTGGCGAGGGGTGGCGAGGAGTTCGGGGCTGGATGACGAGGAAACTGAGCGCTCGAGAGTTGCGACTTTGGCGAACACTGCCGGATGTTCGGGTAATGTTTCTGTGGACTGGGATGTGGCGGGAGGGTTTTTGGACTGGACCTGGTCAGATGTTTCAGGCGGCACTGCATCGGACTTGTTAACACTTGTGGATGCGAGTGGTGGGTTTTCATTAATGTGTAACCCCTGATTTTCTTTCCTCTCCTCTTCATCGTCGTCTTCCTCTATTACAATTATCGGCGTAATAACAGAAGGTGATCTAGACTCATGTTCTGCTTGATCTGTCTTTTCTAACGGTGCTTTGGTCCTTATCTCTGTGACCCTATCTTCAACCTCATGGTCTTTCACATTGTTCTGTTGGTCCAACTGTCCTGGGAGTACAAAGGAAGTCTTCCCCGTGGGCGAGGCAGACTCCAGTGTTGTTTGTTCTGTCAGTGCAGACATTGAAGTTGCCTCCTGGAGTTTCCTCCCTTCCGTGCCACCACTGCCCAGAGACGGGATCTCTAAGGGGGCTCCGAACCTGCGGTGCAGGGGCACGGGCTCAGAATCCCCCTGAGTGAAGGAGGCGCTTTTGCGAAAAACTTTGGTCTTTGGAACGTCCTCTCCGGGACCCTCAGAAGACGCTGCTCTGGTGAGCGTCGACGGCCCCGCTCTGGCTCTCCTCAAATTCCGATCCAGAGACATCGTCTGCCTCTCGTCGTCCATGCCGAGCGTTTCGAACAGGGGCCCTCGCAGGCCGCTCATCTTTTTGTCCGCGCTTCCTCCCCTGAGCAGCCGCTGCCTCATCAGTTCCAGTTTCAGGGCGTAATCCTCCTGGCTTAACTTCGCAGCCCCAGGGCTCGGGCTGCGATTAGGCAGTTCCATGGAAACAGCCTTTTTCAGGCTCTTGTTATTTGCTTCTGAATCCTCATCTGCATTTCCCTCTTCTGGGTCAATGTGGAGAAGCAGTGCTGAATCAGCAGAGCTGCCCCTCCTCATGGTAGCTCGCCTGGCTTTTGTCTGCGATTCGTCGGCCTCCACACTCGATCCTTTTTTAAGGGGAGCTCGTTGCGTCTTTACCTTCCTCTCCTCATTTGCGGTTTCCTCTTCATCTTTTACCCCTCCTCTAGTACCCGCTACATCCATGTTGTATTTCCTGGTCCCGTCAGCGACAACGCAGGGCCATGTGATATCTTCATCCCCAGGGATCTCATTAAGGGAGACCCTGGAGCCAGAGAAGACCATGGACAGCGGCATGGGAATAAAGGGAAGCTCATCTACATCTGCATCTGAGTCAGAAGAAGAGGAGGGCGGCGGGGAGCCTTCTTTTAAATGCCGGGCCACAGCGATGGAGACGTGGCTGCACGAGTCATTAAGGAGCTCTGGGATGGACCGCATCACCATCTTGGATTTGTAGCTGATAAGGGAACGCTGAAAAAGGTCGAGAAAGAAAATGCGAGATTATTTAATCTTCTTATTTGTATATGTCAAGTTTCCAGTCTAATTAAATGCTTAAATATGACTGTGGAGCAAAATGAAATGGATTCAAAAACTGATTGAATCTAAATTAGTGGATTGTTTGTTCTTAATTCCTAAAGCAAATTTAGGAAATCTGTTTAAGTATCATGAACGTAGGAGTTATTCTGGTATAAAATGGCTGCTCTAGTCAAGAATTAGGATAAAATCTATCAGTTTTTATGTCGTCTTTGATTTCCAAATACATGTCTACCAATCTGACATCTACACGGCTTACCTGCCACCGCCTTCTCGCCAAAACTTGCTTTAACATGGCCGTGCTGATGCTCTTGTTTGTTGGTGACTGCAGGAGAAAAAGAGAGGAGTCACCATTAAGGTTAAAAGAGATAGAAATAAATGGGGAAGGTCGATTTTCTGAAAGACGCTCACCTTGAACCAAGGGTGACGAAGGCACTCAACGGCACTGGGCCTCCTGAGAGAGAGAGAAAATATGCGTGAGAAGCATCTCAATTTCAATACATTTCTACAGTTTGATGGGCATCGACGACGCTTACAGTCTGTCCACCACCAAGAGCTTGATGACAAATCCCTTAGCTTCCTTGCAGAGGTCCGAAAACATGCTCTCCTCAAACGCCACGTTGTAGTTGCGGATGTTTAAGGCGGTGGCTTTGTCATTCTCACCAGCGAAAGGAGACACCCCCGTCAGGCTGAAGATAAAAAAAAAAAAAAAAAAGGGGATCATTACAAACTAAAGGAAACTTGTTTAGAGTTTGTATAATACATAAAAAAACGCTTAAAACATACCAGAGGTAAGTGATGACCCCGACAGGCCTGTGGCAGAGCAGGACGGACAAAAGTGGATTTTCAGAATCACAAAGAGAGGTTGGATTTTGTTGCGGGTAACAAGGTAGCGCCTGCAGCGTGGAGAACAGGTGGCTTACCATATGTCCGTTGCCGTGGAAACAGGAGTTTGGTTAACAATCTCCGGTGCGACATATTCCGGCGTGCCGTATTTGCAGTAGTGGTCCTCTGAAGTTTCTAGTTTCACGGCGTTCCCGAAGTCACAGATGCGCACGTTGCCGCTCCCCGGGGCGGCCATTAAAATATTTTCGGGCTGGGGGGAGTTGCACGCAAAAACTTTAGGTTTTAAAATAGATTTTTATACGGCAACAATATCGGAGTGGACAGATTTGATACCTTTATATCCAGATGAGCAATATTTTTTTGGTGGAGATAACGAAGGCCCTCCAAAAGCTGCTGAACGCTGCTGCGGATCTGTAAAGTGAAACATACGGGAATGAACCATAAAGTGGCGTTACATAATGGCAGCGCAGTGCAGTCAGCAGAAGCGCACCGACCTCCAGCTCCATCACTGTTGTTTTCTTGGCCATTCTCTCCAGCAGCTCCTCGTGACATCTTCACACAACAGTTGAGGAAAAAAATAAATAATAAAAAAAAGCTGCGACTCAGTCCAAGTGGTAGGTGCATGAGAGATGAATTATAAATGAGCAAAAACTCCCACACATCCCATCTCTTGCTAATTCCGCTCGGCGGCGATGAGTCAGAAAGAAAAAGCTGGGCTGCCTCATTGATGCCTCCGAGGGGCCCCGCAGAAGACATTAGGATTAATGCTTTGGATCTCATCCTCGAGACGCGTTTAAGTGCACTTATGTTTGACAACGGAGCAGATAAAAAAAAGGTGCTGCGGAAAAGGGATTTTGTCGCAACGGTATCACAAATCGCTGAAAGGAAGCACATTTGCCTTCGCTGGAAAGGATACAGCTCTGTGATGAGCACCACCATGTTCTTCTTCTCAAAAGCGTCGTGGAAGTAGAGAATCCTCTCGTTGTCCAGCTCAGACAGCAGGTCCATCTCTGTGAGGGCCAAAGCTTTCCTCTTTCCCCGGGCAGAAATGAATTTGGCGGCGAACTCGGCCTTTCCTTTCTTCTGCGTCACTTTCTTCACATAGGAGAAGGCCCCCCTGTAGCGACAGTCACAAAGTGAGGATTACTGGTAGCTTTGCCCTTCTTTTTAAATTTATTAGTACATTTCTTTTTGCAAAGACAACAAAGAAAGAAAAAGGAAAGGCACTGTGTTTGTGTAATTAACTTTCATTCTGCCTGGGCTTCCGTTTCTTGCTTTGCTTTCTGGGTTGGAAAATATTCACCACTTCTCAGCAAATGCCCGTTTCCATGAAGTCAGACCAAAACAAATCATCCGTCGGCTAATGTATTCACTCCACTCAGGCTGGTGACTCATCTCTCGATTCTGTCTGCTGTTGTTAAGCAGGTGCAACACCTCCCCCCCCCCCCCCCCCCCCCCCCCCGAGCCCCAACCGCTACCAACACCGCCCCCACCTTCCTCCCACAGCCTGACCCTTGGATAGCCATTATCACCGGTGTCCTTGCTGCGTCTGGAGGAATGCGAGGCAGCTCCCGCGCGCACACACTCACCTCCCTATCTCTTTGTGGATGTCGTAGTAATCCGTCAAACGCCTCATCTTCCTCAGAATGGTTCCCTCGTCCTCCATCGGCTCTTCTGCTTCTTGTCGCTCTGCGGGGAGCAAGCACCAACACAGGCGTCGGTGTTTGTTGTGTGTGTTCGGCGGGAAACGTGTGCCAGCATAGTGACAGATGGTTTCGTATTGTAGTTTCAAAACACCTCGTAGTCCCGCCCATATGGCACAGATTTAGAGGCAACAACTAGCTCGTACAGGTATGTTGAACAACCGAATATAATCTGCAATTTTAGACTTTCGCTGACTATGAACTGTATCTTGGTGCGTTGCTGGACTGCTGACCTGTGTGAACCGTGAACTCAGCCTTGCAGGAGTTGGAGCCGGCCAGGTTCTTCGCAGTGCACGTGTACACACCAGAATGTTCGGGCTGAGCGTTGAGGACGACGAGGGAATATTCCGGGTCGTCGTACACAAATGTGAAGTGGTTGCTCTCGGAGAGAAGCATGTCATTCTGCAATAGACCAAATCGGGTTTTTAATATTCACCTCAATGGATGTGAAAAGCGATGTTTAAGGGGCTGAATTTGGATAACAGTTTGTGTACTCTATACCTTATACCACAGAATATCCGGATCTGGCTTCCCCTCAGCCACAACAGCTAGTCGGGATGTCTCCCCAACGTGCACATCCACGTCCTCCATGATGGTTTCAAATTTAGGAGACTCTACAGATGAAAATGTGGTGAAAAAAACAAGAAAGAAAAACATAAACTGCCTCAAACACAGAGCAAATAATGTTCTCCACATCAACCCACTACACTCATTTGAAGATTCACTTCACAAATAGCTTAAGCTATTAAATGACAAGCTTGCTGTCATTCCCCTGCTGACTGTAGTGAGTAGTAAGTTCTTCGGATTCTCACTAAAACGCTAAATTTATCATGGGGTGCTGGCTGAACTGACCTGCCGTGGCCAGCTGTATCGTGCAGAGGTCGCTGCCAAACTGGTTGCTGGCTGTGACCACGAGCTGACCGATGTCTGAGCTCCTGACCCGCTGCAGCTTCAGGGTGTGCTGGTCGTCGTCTGGCATGCTCATCTCATACATCCCCGGTCTGTTGGTCAGCACCACGCCCCTCCTGAGGAACACGACGAGTAATGAACAACACACACTTCTAACTTGCATTTTTATTGAGAGTTAAAAGTTTATTTTGGGTGTAAAGGTGGCAGGTATGTAGCCAAGCTAATCACTGTGCATGCATGTGACTCATTATCTGTAGAGGTTGGCGTGTTCACATTCTCCCTGTCAATTTATAAACCAGATCCTGATGACAATAGAAACAGGATGAAAACCAGCTTGACATTAAAGACAGAGGAACTAACCTTTTCCAGGCGACAACTGCATGCACGTGGTTCAGTGTGATGGTGATGCTAGCAGACTGGTTCTCAACCACGTACACGATGTCTGGTTTGTCCATAATGACTGGTGCTTTCCTCAAATAAGGTCCTACGCAGATCAGAGAAAAAGACATTTATACGTATCTTATGTCATTTATGCACCAGTGCAAGCCATCCGCACTCTTTATACCTCTGTCCAGCAGCTGGACCAGGTCAGTGGAGGGCGATGGTTTGCTCAGTGTTTTCCCGGTGGATGTCAGGACTCTGAAAGCGTAGCGGACTCCCTTGGACAGGGAGGTGACGGTATAGCTCGTCTCTTTCAGGTTAGAGGCCACGACGGACCACTGGATCGAGCCCAGAGGTTGCTGCTGGACCACGTACAGCAAGGAGCCAACATCTGCAAACACACACGCTGTTTAACTTAATCTAAGACATGGATACAAAAATATGATACATTTAATGAAATGAAACCCACCAAATGAAGGGTCAGGCCTCTTTGGTCTCTTCCAGCTGAGGGTTATAGTTTTCCCTGTAATGGCTTCAATCACTGGAGGACCATCAGGAGGGTCAGGAACGATATCTGTTTTCAAGTAAATACATAAATAAAACATTAGGATAAATCCTGTTCTGTCACTTCTACCATTAAACTGTGAATGTCTATTCATACCTGTAACATATAGGTGAGCATAGCAGGCTGCTTTGCCCACTTTGTTGGAGATGACGGCCTTGTAGACGCCTCCGTGAGCGTGACAAGCGCTCCGAATGACCAGATTGTGGACATCCCTGTCTGAAGAACAGAGACAAGTTTCTTATTTACTATCTTTCCCCTCCGTAATTCCCGAGCTGAGGTTATTACGGGGTTTCTCTGCTTACACTGAGTCATTTTGCGTTCTTCGCTGCTCTCAATGCGCTTGCCGTTGTGGTACCAGGCTATGGTCGGGTAGGGCATGCCGGCCACCTTGCATTTCAGCACAACCTCCTTCCCTTCAATCACTTCCGCGTCGGCCAGAGGTTTGACAAAGTCTGGCATGGTCCTCTTCTCCACCTCATTCTCCAGCACTTCAGGCTCCTCGGGGATGGAGGGCATCTTCTCCAGCTTGGCCCTGGAGGACATCAGGAGAGATTAACTTTAACAGATGTGTTTGTTTTGTTTCCCGTTTTAAACAATAATTTAAGCAAATAGTTCTCCACATGAATTCCTTCTCTTACATGTGAGAAGCGATGGCAGCTCTGGGTTCTTGCATGTAGAGCTCGGCGGTGCTTTCAGACTTCCCGTAAACGTTTTGCGCCACCGCCGTGTAGAAGCCTTCTGTGTCGCCGCTAACGTGGGCGATGACAAGTGAGTGACGACCCCCCTCCTGGAGGATGCGGACATTATCGCTCTCCTCCACTCGCGTCTCTGAAAGAACGTGAAGGCGTTTCGTTGTTTTTCCGCAGAGAGCTCGTACGTGTTGTTCAGCGATAAAATCACGCACACGTGCTGGGGGTTCTTACCGAAGTGCATCCACGTGACTCGCGGAGCAGGTGATCCGCTCACCTTGCAGTCAAAGCGTGCAGTGCGTCCTTCGATGACCTCCAGGATGTCCAGTTTACGTGTGAACAGAGGCTCCCTGGATGGAGTGACTCTCAGGTTTGCAGTTGAGATCAGCTCCTCTGTGAATGCACATTTCCCTTAATAACACTCCAGTGTTTGCATCAAATGTAATGCACAATAATCTCTAAAGTAAATAAGAAATAAACACGCAAACAAACAGGGTTATGTATCTGAGATTGACCTTTGGCAGTGCTCAGCTTGCAGGTGTACGTCCCACTGTCGTCCTCATGTACTGAATTCAGCATGAGACGGCACCTATAGAATAAAAAAAACAAAACTATTTGACAGGAGTTCATTAAATTCACACTTTTTAAAGCAAACCCAAAACGTGAGCCCACCTCTTTCCATCGAAGTGCATCTTGCAGTTGAGCAGCGCCGGCTGGATCAGTTTGCCGTTGGAGAGCCAGTCCACATCCACGTCTAGAGGTCCGGTAATGTGACACTCAAACATGGCCGACTCCCCGGCCCTCACTGCCACGTCTTTTATCTCCCTGGTGACTTTCAGTGCTATTTGTTCTGCAGCTGTCAATAAAAAAAACACACATCAGTAACAACTTATTACAATATATTTGTTCGACCAGATTTATTCGTTTACTCACCTCTGACCTCCACTCTAAACTCCGCCTGCTTGCTCCCGTACTCGTTGATGATCTTGCAGACGTAAAGCCCTGCGTCCGACCTCTGAGCCGGGCCGATTCTCATTTCGCTGGTGCCGTCTTCTGCGTCGCGCACGGCGAAGCGCCCCGCTGTCTTCACCGTGGCTCTGTCTTTCAGCCTGGGTCAAGATCAAGTGGCCGTCACAGTTATTTATGCTCAGGTGTTTAACAGAGGGGCGTGAGTGTGTGCCAGGGGAACAGTTAGAGCTTCAGGTGTCTCCTGAAATGTTTGTCCGCGATAACAGGTGTCTTACCAGTAAACCATGGGTTTGGGCTGCCCTCGGACTCTCGCTGTCACTACAAGATCTTGACCCTCAGTTACGCCCTGGTCACATGGCGCCGCCTTTCAAAGAATAAAAAAGAAAAAGTTACCTATAAAGACTGAAGGTCAGGTTAAGTTTGTTCCTGTCACCACATTATGAGAGTCAAACTATGGCTGCCATCTCAAAAAGAAAATCAAGACACTGCTTCTGATGAGCTCTTTACCTGAAATGAGGGAGGGTCTTTAAAGTGGACCCTTTTCCTCTGAAAAGATGAGACTCCGACCTCCATCGCCTCCTCCTGAGGGCTCATATACTCCTCATCTGACTGGATTGGGCTACTAACTTCCAGGGATTCAGCTGGCTTCCCACATTGCATGTGGGCCGGCTCTGGAGGAAGAGGAATACCGGACATAAGTGTAAAGCCATGACAAGCATACTAATTCGCTTTTATTTGGGTTCATGAAAAAGTCAAGTCTGATTTGCACACTTCTTAATTTCAGTAATTAAGAGCAAATCTTTCTGAAATATGGTTAACATGGCACCAGGGCGGCTCGTTAAACCTTTCAGATGAGAGCAATCTGTCAGAGCTCTGATGTTTACAGTCCTTGCTTGCTTTTCTGGAGATTGCTATCTTTGCCAAGATGAGCAGTTGGCAACACGAGTGGTCCGCGTGTGCACACATCGAGCGTAGAGACCTCTCCGGAGTGACCGCAGCCGAACAGATAATGAATTAATCCCTTAATCCCTGACCCAATCATCCACTTATTCCCAGGAGTTTCCGAGCAGACGCTGCGTCTGGACTCCTGGCGGTTTCCGCTGAAGTCTGAATTAATTCACAGCTGGGTGGAGAAATATAAAAGCACGGCCACACTTGTTCTCTCTCTGTGCCCGCTCCTCTTTTCTGCATTCGTCACTTTCTCTACGCCTCAGCTCTCCGCTTTCTTTGTACGACCCAAAACCCACACATCTGGCAAGGACAGATAACACGGCGACAACTGACTGAAACCATGAGTCCGTGAGACCTTCAAAACAGCAGCGGAGTGGATTGATAAAACAAATTTGGACTCAAATGTTTGAAAAGAAGGTCACCACTGTAAGCAGCAGGTGAAATACGTCAAGTTTAGCCACATTTTAACCTGTGTATACGGAAGACTAACAGTGAAACATTAACTCTAGAGAATTCATGTTAACAGAAGGACGACACTCATGCAGAATTGCTAAGTTACAGACGTGGGTAAATTGTTAAAAAACAACAAAATAACCTACCTAGAGTCACATCTTTGAGCGGCGTCTGTGCACCAGGGGATAACTCCCTGGAGTATTTATGTAAACCTGCCAACTATTACACAACTCCCGAACAGACTGAGCCATATAACCTTCCTCTATTCTGTCCTCTGCTTCCCATCACAGTCGGTGTTCTCTTACATCTTACACTTTCACTCTACAGGGGATGATAATACGAAGAAATGAATATAGCTGGGCATTTTTTTTTCAAAAATGACAATCGCACAATGTGCATCTCTTTCTCCATATTGAGTTTTGGCATCCTTTGAAGCCCACAAATCAATCTCTCCCACTGTTGTGGTTGGCCCTGCCAACGTTTTACTTTGTTCTCAGCTCAACTAGCTAAAATGACTCACATAATCTCCCACCACATTTTGACAACTCCTTCTCCGAGCCCTTAGCGTGAAATCTGGGCTGATGAAAAACGCCGTGATTGCGGCAGTAATCTCACACGGGGACATAAAGCAGACAGCAATTACCCGCGAGTACAAGAGGGCGGCTAAAAATACTCCTGCAAGTTAGACTCCGCTGGCCTAATATGGCAACAGAGGCCTCTGTGCTGCTGGTGAGGCTGCGCTCGCATTCGACAAAACTGAGGAACGGCAAGACGCATTTACGGGAACTCAATCAACACTCTTCACACACACACACCATACAGTATAAACACACGTCCACTGCAGGCGAGGGATATTTATTTAGTTTGCTCCTGATTTTGAATGCCACGGCTGCCGTGAGGACTCAGGGGACCTTTGTGTGACGGGGCAGGCCTGCGTTTTTTGAATTTGCACAGAGGGGAGGCTCGGTGCCTTCAAGAATTAATGGGTTGCCATGGTTACTGCTGCTGCGAGGTTGGGATGCGGTGCTCCAGCGGGGCTTTGTAGTCATTAAGACAGAATGTCAGGCGGAGGAGGGCTGGCAGCGGATTAAAGCGTGTGAGTCAACATATTCATGTGTTTCAAAGACAGCATTGCTTTTATGTCCATTTGCGCTACCTGCCTGTAAACGCGTCCGTACCACCAAATCTAGCTGCTAGTCACTTCGCGAGCTGGGGCAGCCGTCCATCTCTGGCCCGGTCTCACCTGATTGGATGTAGAGTATGGCGCTGCAGGATGCTCTGCCCGCCGAGTTGACAGCTGTGACGCAGTATGACCCCGCGTTGCTCTGCCTCATCTCCTTTATCACCAGGCTGTGCTTCTCTCCCTCAGCTTTAACCACATGGAAGGCATCGGTCCGGATCTCCACGTTATTCTTCCTCCACGTCACTGAGAAGACAATGCGGAAAAAAAAAAATAATAATCAGGTTTCACATCATCCTACAGTAAATAAAATCAACTATTTCATTTCTTAAATCAAAACAGAGTGATTTAACTTCAAAAACTGAATTGTACCGGTGGGGGTTGGGCTGCCAGTGACGATGCATTTCAAGGTAACCTCAGAGGCAATCTGTACTGCCGTGTCCTCAAGAGGCCTCTCAAACCTGGGGCCCTCAGCTGGCTCCTCATCAGCAGACAGGTAGTCATCAGATGAAGCCCCTGACAGCAATAGATAAGGTGAGTGTGAAAATGCCACAAAATAAGTCATTGGATTAGTTTCTTTTTTTGGGGTCCCCATGGGAAATGACTCCACACAAAGCAGTAGCATTCTTGGTCAACCATAAATGACAACAAAGCAGCTTTCTAATATAACAGCACTGGTTTCACAAGCAGAGCAGTAAACATAGTTTTTGATTATTATAATGGCGCTAAAAATGTCGCAATCATAAAACATCTCCTACCTTCCTCTGGAGACCTGGGTTGAGCAGACCGGCCTTTCTTTCCTTTGCGAACTCTGCCCTCCTTCCTCCTGGACCTGTTCACCTCGTCGCTCCTGTCTGGGACGCCTTCCGTCTCCATGGGTTCATCCTCCACCAGGATAGTGGGGATGTTCACCCTCAAGGCCGGAGATATCCGCCCCGCCTCCGCCTTCCTCCTCTTTAAGAGAGGGCTGATTGAAGGAGTGGGCGACGGGGCGAGGCGGGGAGGCTTGGGTGGATACTGGGTTGACCCCGGCTCCCTTGCAGTTACTGGGGTGGGCCTCTTCTCTGTTGGGCTGGGCGATCTGTGATCTGCTTTGTTATCCGTCCTGGAGTCTCTCTTTGAATCTGTTCCTCGTGAGGAGGACGAAGTTTTGTAGGATGCGGCAACAAGTGCGTCTTTGTCGGTTGCCGGAGAGCTTTGTAGGGTTTCCCTGTGTGCAAAGACAAGAGAACTGTTACGTAATACTGACAGTGCTGATATATGAGATTTCAAGTAGCCTTAAAGATTTTCTATTACGCGTTTAATTTAGTGAGCTCAATACCAATCACGAATTTAAATTCACGTTCATGTAATTTAAGAAAACAAGAAAAGAAGCAAATTCATCTGTAAAGATAATTATCTTCAAACCTGATAAGGCTTGTCCGTGTTGGCAATGGTTGCCCTGGTAACTGGTGAACTGGTGCCGTTTCCATGGTAACAGAGATTTTCCCTGCGCTTCCCCGTGATGAGCTATCCACTGGTTTCCCCTGCGAGTCTGGCTGTGTCATCTTCTCCTTTTCTGGGTTGCTCCTTTGATTCCCCAGACCTCGGCCTTGGGCCTGAGCAGAAATCTGCAATATGCCGCCTCTCTCCCTTTCGCCAGCTTTTGCTTCCTCCAGGGCTCTCTCCCTCGCCTCCAACTTTTTGACTACTTGAGGAGGAATCGGCTCTATTTTCCCCGTGCTCAGCCTGTCCCTCTGAGACAGCTGCTCGGTAGAATACGCCTTCTTCAAGCTTGGTTTCCCCACAAGTTTCTTGATCCTCTGGAGCTCTTCCGCAAACTTGCTCTGGTAGCTCTGGACCCTCTCGGAGTAGCTCATCTTGTCTTCTAATGAAGACGCCCGCTGCTTGAACGCTGCTCTCTTCTGGGCTGATCCCTGCAGGTTTTGGCCCTCCTCTTTCCCGGGGCCTCCCGTCTTCTTCCCGCCGTCATCCAAGTCAGACGAAGCAGGCAGATCCACGCTCGCCCTCCGCCCCTCAAAAGCCCGGACCTTGTCAAAGATCTTGGGTCCTGCGCGGGCCAGTTTGGGCGTCACGGCGCCACTGTTGACGCCAGACGACTGGTCCATGTTAGAAGCTTGGGCGCCTGACGGTTTGGTTTTGTCCAGTTCTGGTTTCGGTGTGCTGATGCTGTTTTTGTGTGTGCTGAGAGGTGGCTGTAGAGGAGACAGGGGGACACGGGAGGAGAGCCCCCGTGATTCATCAGCAGTCCTAGAGGGGTGAGGATTGAGGGGAAATGGAGGTGTGAAGTTAGACCTATAGCACAGTTGCGAAGGCTCTGGAGGAGTAGTAAAGATTCAGATGAATGTCCATTGTGTCATTAGCTTGTTGTGTTTTCATATTCTCCTCTGGAGTTCCTGGTTTTGTCTGTTTGTGTCTTATCTCATGAGCAGCACGTCAAACAATGTGAAATGAAAATGGCAGAAAAAACAGAAATAGTGCTGCCTAGGTGTAGAATATCTCAATAACTAAACCTAACTCTGTTGAACCAAGGCATATTGCAGCAACACAATTGCAAGTTTCAAACGTGAACGCTTAGAAAATCCCAGAAAAAGTGGACCTGCTTCAGCTTCAAATACAAAAACATCGTGCCTAAAAAGAAGCCGTGAAATCGCATTGTTCAGAACTTGTGACGACATTCATGCTAAAATCAGCTTGGATCAAAGTCAGCAACCCATGCATGCCACAGCAAACCTAGAAAGACATGGTGTTAATCCAAAAGACAGGGGCCGCGCTAGAAAACATGCAGTGGGTAAAAAGAGTAATCACAGTTTTCAGAAGTGCTGAATAATATATATTAGCAGATTGTACCCCTGTATCCTCTCTAATGGCTATAAGATACATTAACAATGCTGACAAATCATTGTTAGGCTGAAATCACTGCACACTCACAGCAAAAAAAGACACAGAGTCAAAGGAAAGTGTGCTCAAAATAAAATGATGAGAGAAAGTAATGAAATAAGAGGAATAAATCAATAACTTTTATAACAAAAAAAAAGTTATTGATCGGGTCTATGAAGGATATAAAGTCTTGTCGTATGTGTCAGTTTTCTTTGCAATTTGGGGTTTGTGGCCAGTCTTTTAGTTTTTTTAGTGGAATCCTGGAAATAAAAAGCCATGTGCTATAACGGCATAGAAAATGTTCTCCCCCTGTAGAGGCTGAACATGCTCCCATAGTAGTCGCTGCCTACAGAAACACTTTCCTCTGACCCCTGAACGGGCCGTGCCAGGTTAGCGTGAGACGCCCGGATGAGGGGTTCCACACCCAAGTGACGGACGGGCGGGGCCCCCTCGGCAGGGCCCCCGCCGAGGGCTTGCCTGGCTGGGTTTGTGGGGTCCAAATGGGGCCCTGGGGGGCGAGAGCCCAGAGCGCGGAGCTCTCGCTCCACAACGGGGTCATAAGAGCCGGGGAGGGTGGCCCTGCGATCCGAAGAATCTGGGTTATAGTCCATCATCCGTCCTCCCTCACCTGTAGAGAGAAAGGTAGCTTGATTAAAATGGACTTTTCATCAAAAATCATTTGTAATGTACAAGGTTTTGTTCATATCCTCAAGCCTGCAAGAGACAGACGGTAAGAGACACCTCATTAGCTCCAACAGAAAATTGATAGAATGAATCAATAGCGATAATTGAAAGGTAATTTAATCCTGCAAAGATCAATCATGTGCATTAAATCTTGAAGCCCATTTTGGTGGGTACAATTGAATTTCTAGACTTAAAAACACATTTCTGCATTAAATGTCTAGAAAATGGACAATATTTAAAGTTTTAGTATAGCCAAACTGAAAGAGTAGGATTTCTTGTAATGAATTAAGAGAAGACAAGAATTTTGAGCTGGGAGAAAATGATGCTGTCATAAACAGAAGCGCAGGAGCCTCATTAAGAACGAAAAAAGGGGCACGATGGATAAACAGTCTATTGATTGCTTGAAAACAGGAACAGAGCGGGTAAGGGCAACGATTGGAGCGCGCACCACTTAAAGAGATCCTCCCCTATCGCAAATCAGGTAATGATTGACGTTTTAGTGATGAGCGACGGAGACCGGAATGCTTCGGCAGCGAAAAAAGAAAGAGTGGTCAGCATCTTCCGTTAACGAAGGAAACAGGGACGGAGACGAGGATGTAAAACGTCAGGCTCCTGCTGCTTGACTGATTGAATGGAACGACACTGACTCAGCTTCTCATGAACGCAAGGCGAATAAAATTAGAAATATTACTCAATTCAAGACCTTGACACGCGGAGCTTCAAGGATCTTGCTGAAAACTAAATCTTCTGTAGAAATGCACTAGGCATTCGTTTGTCTGCAGCAGAGCAACCAGTCTGTTCCATGAAGGAAACCAATGATGTATCACCTCATCCTTCCCTCATTCTATTTTTTTTTTTAGCTGCTTGTCTCTTAAGGTCTGTCATCAGGGTACAGTCACAGCCCACCAATAAGTAAGATTAGCAAGTACAAAGAGTGGATGAGCTGCGCGTCAAGAATATGAAACGTGTTTGTGGTAGAGGAGAAGGGCGTCAATATTTCTGATCTATATTCGGACATCCCGTTGCCTGGTTAGGGGTGGATGTGAGGGCTTGCAGGTCCTTGGCTTAGTTCTCTGTTGTAGTTGCATTAAGAGACTCAACGTTTATTTGTCCTGTCAAATATGTAACTTGTTTTTTAGGCTTGATCCGATTTCCCTCGAGATCAGTAAAGCTGCCTTGCACTGCACTAAACAAGATGTGACAAGGCGGATACAAAAAAAAGAGGCAAATTAGTTCTGAAAACATGAATCGATGCACAGTTTAAAGAGGAGAGAGCCTCAGCAAGACTAAAATGTATCTCTTGAATAGACAACGGCACCAAAATCGAATGTTGTTTTTTACTTAATTAATTGATTTTTCTTGTTTATAAAGTCAAATCTCAGCTTCAGATTCTGTCTTTATATTATTAGAGTTTGGCTTTATATTGCTTATTGAAGAAAAATCTCAATTTTCACTGTTCCTGATGCTTCATGGACTAAACTGTAAGCTGACTGGTTCAGAAACAGCTTTAATCTTTAATCAGTATTGTTGCCAGTGTCCTCTTCCACGCTGTGGTGTCCTGGGGAGGCAGCTCTAAGAAGAAGGACACTTCGTCGTTAGACAAACTGGTACAGAAGGTGGGCTCTGGAGTACGGGCAGAGCTGGAGTCCCTGACAATAGTGGCAGATGAAAGGACCTTGGACAAAACCCGGTCCATCATGAGCAATGTCCACCACCCTCTACACGACACCATAGTCAAGCTGAGAAGCTCGTTCAGTGACAGGCCGCTGTCTCTGTCCTCCTCCACGGACAGGTTGAAGAGGTCGTTTGTCCATCGGGCTATACGACTATGTGATTTGATATATGGCATGTTATATGATTATATAACTTAAATATCTTTCATATTTGTCTCTATGTAATGAAGCTACTGGATATTTCAGCAGTCAGAAACTGTAACCCAAAGCTCCACATTTATATCCTCATTGAATTGTCAGTACACTAAAATAAAAGAGGCAATTAGTTTCGGCCTTATTTATCTATTAGAAACGGTCTCAATTTTTCAGGCTGCGTACTCCCTGCGGAGCCTCGCAGTTGAGATCCGGACCTGAAACAGGTTCCCCGCTGGAAACTAGGGCAGTGTGTCACACTATGGCATCACACCATGAGGGATTAATGCATCCTGCCATACTGGATTTCATCCAACGCACGACTCGGGCCAAGCTGATAACAACCTCCATTAAATCCATCAATCCGCACTGAATCATAATTTTGTGGAAGTGTGTTTTTGGCAGGGGTATTGCTGCTGCAGTAAATTTTACTGGCGAGCACTGATTGTACGCATGCTGCATTCTGGACCGACTTTTTGCAAGCGGTGAAAGGGAAAAAGAAAAAGCTGAAGAAAGTGCTGAAACCGCGCAAGACTGTCGATTTTAGACGAAGTACCTGAAGGTCCTCTCCGACCGGTCTTGTCTTGGTGCCTCCCGGGCCCTTCTTTGGTTTCCATCTGAGGTTCTGTGGTCTCATCCTCTGTGGTCTCAGAGTCTGGAATTAAAAAAGAAAGGGGAAAAGAAGTCGCAAAACAGCATGAGCTGAGACAGACGAAGGAGGAGGTAAGGAAAGAGAAAGTGAATGAGGTGGAGGGCGAGAAGAGGTGAAAACAGGTAAAAATGACATTTCACATTCGCTTAGCTCCGCACAATTTGATGGGTCTGTGAAAACAGCCGCGGAGAGTTGGCCACCCTCAGAGAGAACGAAATGGGTTGAAACTCGAGCGTGACATGAAGCCAGCTGTGGCTTATAAAAATACATGGCTGCCACATGGAGGGGAGGGGGATGGAGAGATGCTCTTCCCTCAGGTTTGATTCATTTACCAAAATTAAAGTCTAGAAATGTCTTTCAAGGACAAATATGTATAAATAAGACCAATATCACCTAAAAACATTTCTTAAAATTATCTTTAGCACATCTCTTTTTATCAACAGATAGTATAGCCTTGAATATTTTGAGAGAAATACTTTTTTTCATCAGGAAAAACGGTTTTAACTAAAGAACCAAAGCAAACTGCAGTTTAAAAACGATAAGATGACTACCGGATAACCTTTTCAGTGCAAGTCAATGTTACTTTTGATATTTTTGAGTCGAAATGTCAATGGTAAATGGGAGATATGGTTCACAGAAATACAAGACGACAACCACAAAACCTGTGCCTGCGCAAAGAAGCCATTCCTTTCATTTTAAGGGAGACATTCAAAAACAAAAAGAGGAGAAACGAAAGACTCCGATGTTAAATATTAAGAAATGAAAGAAGATGCAATAAGAGGAAAGGCCTGAGGGGAAAAGGAAACCACAGACGGGGTCAAAATAAATCACATTTCTGGGGCTGAGATCACGTTACATCGGCAGACGGACAGATGAAGCCGGGGACGGACGGACGGACGGATGGATGGATGGTAAAAAAAAAGGCAGAGGGTGAATCAAGACAGGCAGGTTTACCATAGCTTTGCTTTCGGCAGGAGCGGAAAACTTCGCTTCCATAGTGGCAGCAAGAGAGGGCAGACGGGAGAGCACCGTTACTATGGAAACCAGCATCTCTCTCACCCACACGACCAATCCTCTTCGTACCCATTAGAGTCTAAAAATCACCAGCCAAACTGCTGGGTGGCTTGACAGATATGTTTACTGGTTACAGAGCCTGTGAAGGAGGAGGACGACAACCACAAAATAGGTTGCACCTCGTTGCGCCTCGCATCACGTCACATCCTTAATAGATAATTCCAGCAGGTCTGCCTAATGATGAGAAAGCCAGTGTAACATGAACAATCACCATTAGCGGCGTATATGTGTGTGTGTGTGTGTGTTTTCATGAGCATGTAGAGCCACCCGTCTGTATCAAATGAAGCGTGCGCACCAGGCGAGGGCATCTACTCAGCAATATATTTCACAGTCTATGGCTCGAGTAGAGTAATGTAAACACAGGATTTGGAGTACAGCAAGCCTCTGGTTTGGCTGAAGTCACAGATTGCACAAATATGACACCATAAAACCATCAAGATTGGACATTATTCACTCAAGGATTTTATGCAGAGAGGCGGCAGCAGCAGCAGCGTGATTACAGAAATACTGCTGCGTGGGGGTGGATGTACAATAACAAAACCCACTCTTGTTGTCAAGCAGTAAAACAGCAATACAGTAAAGCAACACAGGCGTTCGACAACCACAAGTTTCATATAGAAAATGTTATTAGCGGAATAAATCAAGTGGAGCACATGCTGTCAGAGGCTAAAACACAAGCATGAGGGCTACAGTAGTTTTAATTATTAACAGAAGAGAATTGGAGTAAAGCTCATACTGACAACACACCATGGGTAAATCTGCCAAATGTCCGCGTGGAATGCCCAGTTCTCTGAAACAAGATACAAGAGCACAATGCATTATTCAACAGCGGAGCCCCGGCCAAAGGTTCTGTTTTACTCAAAACGCTAAAGGGCCAACTGCACCATTGACCGTAAAGCACTGCTGCTGTCACATCCTCTAAAAGTGAACTGAGTTTCAGCTTATCTTCACATTTTCTGGGTAAACGAAGAAAAGCTGCCCAGAGGGTCGACCGTCACAACAGTACGCCATCATAGTGCAGCTGTTGAGCCCTTGAATTCATTCATTCCTCAACTTTTTCAGCAAATACCGCTCATTCAGGTGTCTAAATTTGTTAATAAAAGCTACGAGTTGTCAGTAAAGTTGTAAAAATGCTTATTTTGTGACGCAGGTAGAGTCCTAAATCTAAATTTTCCGTCCAAACTGAACATTTCTTTAATCATTCTTTAATATTTTTCTAATATTTTTTATTAGGACTGCTGGTCATGTATCACTGCAGACAATGAAGCGCAACATTTTAAACTTAGAAAGAATACTAGTCAATTAACAAAATCTTTACTAAAGATGCACGTAGCCAGGTTATCTTTGACTGAGTGCCCGGACTGATAAAGCGGCTGGTGAAAACGCTTCCTGGACGGTCCGTCAATCAGCACCGAGGAGAGCTCCTCCGAATGACTCACTGCTTTGCAGCGGACGGAAAGCAAAAGTAGCGAAAAGTGAAATGACTCATATCGCACTCGTTTCCCCCCACATTCACAGCGCGCTCCCCATTGGCTAGCGTTTTCGTGTCGGGCAATTTGATTAACTGTTGCCTGGTCGGTGTGACGGCTGCTTCACAGAGCCCCCCCCCCCCCCCCTAGAAGCTTCCATCGCCGTCGTGATCTCCATTGTTGAGCCCTCGAGGCAATCGTATCAGCGGAGCCCAGCCGCGGACGGCATCCTTTTGAAAATTTGGATTTGGCAAAGGCTTCAAAATAAATAAATAAATAAATAACTATTGAATGGGTATAATCCAAATCCTACCAGCATTATTCTGGCAAATCTGCTGCTGGAAGCAAAAGAGGACATCTCAAGGGGTTGTTATTGATGCCGAATTCCAAAGAGGCAAAGCAGCGGCCATCCAGTCGGAAGCCGGCTTTGTCTTGTGCTTCTCTCACTTCCTAGCCCTTGCGAGTGGCTGCCCTGATTCTCCTGTCTCCGTGGAGTGTAGCCTACTGACACACTTTTCATCTGCCCCAAATTTGTGAAACCTGTTATATGAATTACTTATTATATAACAAAACTGTCACGACCGCCAAAGCTCAATGCATATTTCATGACGGAGAATGTGCAATGGGGTGAATGGCTTTTCTTTTTTAGTGTTTTAGGGAGACGGAAGAGAATTGCCTTCGCTCACAGCGCACTAAAATCTATTCTTCTACCTGGCAACCGGAGTTTTCTTGGGTTTAATTCCGTTGTTATGTTGTCCTGATTTCTCCTCACATGGAAACTGATTTATTTTACTGCTATTATCAAGCTATTATAAATACATTATTATCAGGTAAAGGGTGTGGCATGTCAATCTAGCATGTAAAAACCTACAAATCTCTATAAAAAACAACACGACTACAAATTAACACCATCATTGTAGAGGCTCTTTGCCATAAAGGAGCGAGCTCACCTGAAATCTCTTCTTGGACCAGATTTTCTTCATCTTCAAGTACTTTTCCCCGTCAAGCGTTCGAGATTACCTGTGGCGTGAGCTCACAAAAACATGCCGAAAACCCGAAAAAAAGCCCAGGGTGTGGCGTCAGCAACGAGAAGACGAAGAAGAAGAAGAAGAAAAAAAAAAAAAGGGTTTCAGCCGCCTTTGGTGCGTGGGTGTGTTTACTCTCCAGTCTGGCGGCAAGACGGGCAGAAAGCGAGCGAAAGAGAGAGCTGGAGGATGCAAACAAGCCCGAGCCAGGTGTCTTTGTGTCTGAGCGCGTATCCGCTGATGTGAACAGCGTCCCTCTCTGACGTAGAGGCTGCCTTTGGAGGGGCAATTCTCAGCTGGTTTGTCTAACTCCCCCCCACCCACCCCCGACCCCCCTCTCTGCCAGCTCTCCCTCGGTCGGGAGCAGAACAAGGGGAGGTGGGGCGTGGAGCTCTGAACATAAGGGGAGTGTTGGGCTTGATTGCAGTGATGAGAGCGGAGAATAAGAAGAGGAGGAGGAGGTGGTGGAAAAAATGAGCAAGGGAACAAGTGGCTTCAGCGGAGCGTGTTGACTTTTTTTCCTGAGCGGCTCGGGTGGAAGATGAGAGCGACAAAGAGCAAGCAAGGCTGAGGCAAAGAACGAGACGGATAGAGAGAGGGAAATAAACAAAGAGATGAGACGTAGAGCAGAAGGGGGGGGGGGGGGAAGCGGAGTGGGGAGGGGATAGACAAAGCAAAGAAGAGAAACAGAGAAAGCTGGAGAGAAACAGTTGTTTTTCTTTCAATATGCGCAACCGAGAACGCATACAAGAACAGATTTCTATCCCATCCTCACGCGCTCTCGCTCTCTGTCTGTTCTCCTCTTCTTTCCCTTGTTGTCCTGTCTAAGGAAGGCAGCAGCCCTCAGCTAACCCCCCCCCCCCCCCCAGCAGCCCTCAGCCATCAAATATTTATCTATATTCCATGTCTGTTAGCTCTAACCAGCGATAGGGTCGAGGCCTGGAGCAGCTGAGGGGATATAGTGACTGAAAGAGCAAACACATTAGGCCTCCTGGAAGTGGATTACAACACAATACATTTAAAGAATGAATTCGATTAGATTCTTTTTATACATTCTACCTCACTTCTGATTTGATTTTTTTACCAGTTTTGCTGACTGTAACGCCTCCTGCCTCTGTAGTAAGAAATGTAGGAAAATTTGTGAAGGTGAATATTTGCCATTTTGGCAATATGCTGCCATTTAAGCAAAGAATGAGTCATTTCAAGCAATGACAAGCGGCTCCACAAGAGCATGCTAAGCAGTCTCGATTGTCTTAATCAGCCACGTCTGAGAGCGAGGGACACAAATCTCTGCAATCTCTGGAGAGCAACGAGTCACCGTGGCCACCAAGGTATTAGTTTACTGCCTACTTCTCCCTCATTTATGTTACAACCCTGCTTCACTGACTGCAGCATAAAGTGGAGCGTTCGGTACAAAATGGAAGGCAAATTGAGAATAAGTATTTGCTTTTTTTTCTCCTTTACTTGGTCTCTACCGACTTCTAAGGAAAAGATCTGTCCCTGTAGTCGCTTCATGCTCCACGATGTTCACCAGCAGCAACACTAGCGCTGTCTGTCATGACACACTGGGAAATTATTGTAGAATCAATCTATTCATTTTTTTTTTTTGTTAAAAACCAACTTGCTGCATCTGGGACAAAGCTTTTGTGACAATAAAACGCTCTGCCGAACGGAGGAGGGAAGGAAGCAAAGTGATTGTTCTGCATTCGGCACGGAGAAAGACAAACAGCCAGTTTTAATACTAAAATATTGATGAGAGCAGTTTTAAATGTGGGAAAATCTGGCACATTTCAACCTCCCCCATTTCCATCTCGCTTAACCATTATTGATATAATACTGATATCTGCAGAGGGCCTGTGGAAATCAAAGAGAATATTGTGAAACCCTCTCCTCAGGGATTTCTCGCGAATAATTTGAGACGACACATAACTGCTTCCCTCCTCCTGACTTCTCTTCCTCCTTCAAACCTCTCTCTGTATTTAATGCACACTTTGACACATTAATTGCTCTTTCAGACGCTACAGTGCTCCCCACACCTCCTCCATCACATCCATCGCATCTAAAAATAATTGCAGGCAGACCCAGGTCTGACTCCCAAACTTCTTGCCACAGCTCTTCTAGCCTCGACTGCCGCCGTGCTCCGCCGAACACCGCGCTTTTTAGCGTTTGTTAAGTGAGCCATGTTAACTGTTTACGGCCTTGTAAACACAGAATCAATATGTGATTTACTCCTGCAGTGAATCAGGAGCTGTTTGGCGAATTTTGATTCTCGTCATTGGCTTCATCCCCTCTTTCCGTTTTTCTGATGATTAACACGAAGCAACAAGACGAATTCTTTTCCTCAAGACATCCATTTTAATCCCCTTAGACTAAACACAAAACCAAGACACGCAGCGGAATGCCTTTTTCCAACTGTTATTTTAACAAACCTCCCTCTATTCACCCTCGCCTGCCTCGCACTCCTCCTCCATCCATCACAAGCGAGAGGCATTTGCTCCAGAAGAAAGTGAAACGATCAATACCGGTGCTTTATGCGTGATATGGTATACACCCCCAAGTAACAGTTCAAACGCCCCCCCAGATCGATAACACCCATCATAACGCAAGAGTCCAAGACCGGCATCCAATGAAAAGCCGGATACGGTGGCCAAAGCGTCCATTTCACGTTGCTTGGAAGAGTCTCTCAGGAGGCTGTTTTTCCTTCTGCTCGCTAAAAGCCACAACCAGTCTGGTGAATCACGGGACGTCAGCCATTAAGAACAGATAATTAGATCGTAGTGGTGCGCGTCATTTATCCCACTCGGAATCTGGTTTGGTTCAGGCAGTAACTTTGTCTAGTGGACTGCTTAAACCTGAGGTGTACACAAATATATAATCCAACCCTCGTGTGTCAGACATACCTGAACAAATAAAATATTTCTTCACGAGCCAAATTTAAACATCTCCATTACATCAGCCTGACACAAAATCGACATGCAAATCATAGACCCTGAATGGACGTTAGAAAGAGTTCGGACACGTGCGATTTGGAGCGAGCCAGAGTTTAATTAGCTTAAAACAACAAGAGAGTAAGCAGACTTCACGGAAACCCATTGATTTTGTGACAGCGGCTGCTTTCGGTGGAGCGGCCCTGATGGATGCCTTCCAGGCATACGGCTTTATCAGCAGCAAGTCTGCCATAATCTCTCTGCAACAGAAAACTGATTCTGCTGCCGTTGCATCACACTGTCTCTGTGTTTCGGCGCAGATGATGTCTGGTCAAAGCAAACCAGACGCTCCATAACGTGTACTTCTTTTTATTTTTTTTCCAAGTCTCTTTGGTAGAAGCAGTGGCCTGTGTGACACACACTATCAACATTCTGTTACCAGACACCACAGGACACCCTCAAAAGGCCCGTGTCCATTCTCTGATGAGTCACAACTGTTTCGGAGGCACAAGGGAGACCTACACAATATTGGTGTAATGATAATATACTTGCTCAGTGTGGTATAACCCATAATGTTGAAGTTATGGTGCGTAGACCCATCAGACAACTTAAACCACATCTGAACCATGTCGAGAGACTAAAGCAAAGCCGTCGCTTCTTTATACGCCGCCAAAAAAAAAAAAAACACCCTCAAAAGAAAATGTGAGCTGTGGCATGTCGATGCAGTTCATACGGTGCGGTAGTCTGGAAATCCCAAATGACAGTGGCCAATGTTGACAGTCACACTCGCAACTTGATCCTACCACCTAATCCCCACGAAATCCCGGAGGGTTCCTGCGAACGACCAGCGCACCAGCGGGATGGAACACAAACACGCCATTTGCCAGACCAGACACGAGGGGAAACGGCGCTGGCTTCGCTCGCGCCTGTTGCCTCAGCTGCCTCGTGAGAGCAGAGAAGCTAATTAATTGCGCGGCATCCTTAATCCGCTCCAACGTATTGTCTGAAGAATGTGAAATCATCGAGCGGCTGGAGATTGTTTTGGCTTCGGTGTGACGATGTGAGCCAGCCGCAATCCATACGAGAAGTCTCGGTCGATTAAATATGGTGAGAGAGTGAATGCCATGGAGTGTATGGGCTATAAATGACACTGAGGGCAGCACAACAAAAAATGCAGAGCCTCGTTTATTAAAATACTTTCTGGGTCAAGGCAAACAAACATTTAAAAGCATCAGGAAACCTTTAGATTTAGCTATCACTGCAGCACTATTTATTCACTGTGTCTGCTTTCTGGAATGGTTTACATATTGATAATGGATCAGGGCTTTAAGGTTATTCCAGTCTAGCTTGTAGAGTTGTATAAACTGTGATCTCTTTGAAATCAGGGAGTGAATCTTAAAGTAAATCCTTACGAATACAAGAGAGACTAACTGAATTCAATTAAGTAGCAACCATAGCAGTCTCAGGTGTATTACCTTGTTTTCATTTCCATTACAGCTCTTCCACTCAGCTGAGTATGCAAATTATATCATGATTCCCTGCTACAGTGACATCCTTCTCTAGTTTCAGCCATTAAAAGACCCCTGCTGCTCTAGTACATGCCTTGTATCCACTCACCTCTCTGTTTCTTGCTTCTCGGCCCACTCGCACCTTCCCTAACGCTTCTCAAAGCCTTCCGAGCATCGAGCAGCTCCTTCCGCGACATGGCTCTCGTTTTCCCTGTTCGCTCTGTTAGGGGTGGCTACTTCTTCCTAAAAGATCGCCTCCAAGCGTTTCCCATCAAGACGCCGCTACAAGCTGGGGCCTACATCACCCGGCTCGTTTTTAAAATGGCTTCTTCTGAGTTGGGAAATGTTCGCGGGAAGGATGTGCAGCCTTAAGATGGCTGCCGCAACCTTAAAAACTTCATCATCTTCAGCCCATGTCTCTCAGGCCTGCCCTCTCCCTGTCCCCCCCAAAGTCCCAACTTTGACTGCCAACTTCTATTCTATTTCCAGTCGTGCATAGTACAACCCCTCCAGTTGTACTGTACTTTCCCCGTGCACCCCCTTTCGGGGAGCTGCCACCCCCACCCCCAGCTATAGCAGGAGATTAAACCCAGAGAAACTGAACGACCTTTGCTGTCCTCTGTAGGTCACTTTGATTGGTCTACATGGAGTTTTGAAACTCTAGGAGAAAGCAGACATGCTGTAAAGTAACTTCACATATATTACAGGACAATGAGACAGCTACAGGGACGATAGCTGAGGCGAGGTGGATCTATTTCAGATAACTATGTGCTCACAGACCTTGAAGCCGGAGGGGACTATAACGCCGTAGCCTGGTATGAGTTAAAAAAGTCTGTGATGAAATATGAATACATCAAGACAAGTATTCACACTGATGCTTAGCAGGAATCATCATAATCTAAACAGCTGATTCAAACTCATCATGAGTATTTATTAAAACTGTCTAATGAATAAGAACAAATAGGTCTCGCTGTCACTCCACTTTATATATTTTTTTTCGAGGTGATGTAAAACGGGATCAAGTCATTCAAGGTGTTCTTGGCGCGGAGATATCAAATGTAGAGAAAAAGGCAGCATTAACGTAATGCAAGCCAGCTTAGAGAGCTGGATTTGAAATAAATGTGCATTTATCTCATCTGGAAGGTTTAAAGGAAAATACGCAATTGATCATATTAAAGGAAATTTGGGATCTGGACCAATACTGGCTCGAAATCAGGATGTTTCTTGGCTCCCGCTGATTAAAGCGTGATTTATCTTTTGAAAAGTTTCCTGCAAGTGCCTCCATTGTTATGAATATGCCATAAAAAAAAATTACTGTGCAGCCGCAACTTCAAGTAATTTAGATTAGAGACTGTCTCAACAGAGAAGACGGTTTGCTGTTGCCCAGAAACCTACAGAATGTAGCGATGTCTAAACCACAGTAATCTCTCTTTGAAGGGTCTTAAAGATGTGTTATAACAAACCTGAACAAAACAGCAAAGGCATGGAATGGCTCAAATAGCATATATTGTGCAGAAAATCTACAGCTAAACCAAACCACTGTTATGCAAAACAAGCTATTTGTCCCTCATCTCTTGCTCGTCAATAGATTTCAACTTAAATGTCGTTTCTTCTTCTCAGAATGAGCTTTAAAGCCTCAGGGGGTGATATTATCCAGCAGTTCACAAGGAGAAAAGGCCGTGTAGCAGAAAAGATGGTTGTCTTTCCTTGGTGAAACAAAACACCTTTTCAAATCTTATCTTGTGAGTACCTGCAAATCACTTCTGACGCGTTCATGCTGCTGCGTCACAATTTGATCTACTGGAAAAGTGGCTTAAAATACCACAGATAACCAAAGAGCATTTTTTCCCTGCGCTTATCCGGCCTTTAGATGCCTGACAGTGTGTTAATCAAAAGCTATTCGCCAGAGGGTGACGTCAATAAAGTAGTCTAGACTTGTGACACTGCACTACTCCTGCTTCTGGTTGGTCTGATCTCTCAGGGTGAAATCTTAAAGTGGCAGCAGACCTGGCTGTCTGACTCACTGAGTGATGCTCAAAAGCAGCCAGAGCAGCCATTAAAACTAACCACACACATGGGCGAATACACACAAACAGTGAAACGCACGGATACGCGTTCGCAGCGCCCCCACCCCCGCCCCAGAGCACTCTCCTCGACTCTTTTTCATCACGCTGACCGTGATTGAGTGTGACAGCGCCGCGTCTTGACCGTGGTGATGCTATAATTATCCGTGATGTCTGCTGGTGCAATCGGAGAAGGGGGCCGGCGGCATCCACACATCACTGGAGCACGAGCCCTCTGGCCGGCACGGCACATACCAGGCCATAAATAACCACAAGGGGAGAGAGAGAGAGAAGAGGGGAGATGTGAGAGGGAGGGAGAGGTCAGAAACACAGAACAGATAGAACCTGAAAAAATGGATGAAGAGGAGGACATAAAAGTTAATGTGCTGTCTTTGGTTTGCTATTCTGAGACAAATCTGTGTAGAGCAACAAGTCTACACGAGAAGTTATGCTGTTTAAATGCTTACAATTAGAATGACACTAACGAGATGTTAAAATTATCTGAATATATTGTATGCGACACCATATTTTCTCAATGCATACACTTTAGGGTGAAATATTTAAGTTCCAAGATGCCCCTGTTTTTACTAGGTCAAGATTGTTTTAGTTTTAGGTCAGGTCTTTGGAGATGTACTAGATAAGTACTGTTTTCGGTGACTTAAGTCTGACTAGTCTGGACTCCTTAGATAAATCTAGATTTCGACTTAAATCTAACTGACTGAAACTGATCAAAACCAGGAGAGACGGAGGCAAAGAGACACAGAGGTGCCGAGAGAAATGCCGCAGGGACCGTGCGTGCCAGCTCAGAGTGTGAGAGCTGGCGACATGTGAGCTCAACTGTCAACTTTCACCACAGGCCAAGGTACCGGGACTATGATCAAATGCACCCAGCATTACAATGATCTCACCGTACCAACCCTATCCTGTACGTTACCCAGAGGACGCAGACGGATGATGCAAACGGCATGAGAGTATTCTTTACCAGCAAAGGTGATGAGGCCCTCATCCAAGGAGAAAAGAATCACTAAGAGTGACTGTTATTTTTATATTTTTGATAGTATGCATCCACTGCAAACTATGATAAATAGAGCTATACTGTGCGAGCTTATCCTGGAGTGAGTTACTGAGACAAAAAAAAAAAAAAAGCCACACGAGCTTCACTGACAAATGCTATCCTTATCTCTATATGGCAGGAGTGACAAGACAGACGGGGAGTTACAGATAATCTATTCAAAGCCACCGCGCTCAATTGTCCTTAAGGAAGACACTCAAGCAGCTATGGAGACAGTTGCTTTTTCACACTAACTGGCTAAATCAGTTGTAGTACAACAAATGGAAAAAGCAAATATGCTTTGGGTATGAGAGACACTGGTGGCATGGAGGATTTGACAGATGGGATTGCTCTTACTTAAGCTTTTCAGGGACATCATTTATGTCCCGCATGCTTTGCCGTGTGAATTTATGCTGACGGACTGGCCATCCCGAACGAAAGTGTCTCACCAAAGTATTCTAATTCTGGATCTGAGGATCAGCAGCAACAACAGCAGAAGCAGCAATGTCTTCACAGCCTAATTTCGATTCTACAGCTTGATCGTGGTGTCGCTCTCCTGCTCCAGTCAGCTCGTACGCCAACCAACAAGCATTTCTAAAGCTGCTTATGCTAATTTAAATCAAAATGTTAATGAGATTCATGAAATCCACTCCGTGAGTTATCTCCCGAAGAGAGGGTATAGTAACAATGTGTTCAGCATCCATTTGCTCGCCTAAAAGTCATGCAGTGCTAATAAACATCACAGCAAGAGCCTCAATTCTTACAGCATTTAGCAATCTCGCTAAATCACGTACAGCTGTAGTTGGTAATGACATCTGTTTGTAAGTGCTGGAGGAAGGAGACTTTACCCAGGCTAACAGGACGCTTCCTGATCTACTTGAAACTAGACGCACCTTAGCAGCAAAGGTTATCCTCCTTACCACGTGCCCCAAACCCCAATTTCCCACTCTTAGTAAACACAACAAACAACAGTCAAAGGTTCAGCTGTGCAGCCAAGAGAAGGCCATGACAGGTGACATTCTTCCCCCTCTGACAAATCGGAGGCTCTATTTGCATCTGCATGCTAATTTTTACCAGCGACACCGAAGATAAGCTTACTGTCTGATGTTGCAACTCAATCTGGGATCAACAATTGTTTTGTCTGGGAGAGCTTTCAGCAACTAGGATCAAGCGTGGATCACAAATCACAGAGTAGCCAAATGGAAATATAAAAGTCAGGAAGTGAACGGTCCACTTGAGGATCACTTTGGGAACCTGTTCAAAAGAAAATATAAAAATCCAGTGTATGCTTCAGTTTACCTTCACCGAGGTCCATAACAGCCAAGACTGCGCTGCAGCTAGCCTCTCCCAGGTCATTGGTCGCCACGCAGGTATACAAGCCGGCATCGCTCGTGCGGCAGTCCCGTATCCACAGCCCCCCTGAGTCCTGGGCTTCTGATGGAGGAAGGAGCTCATCGTTGTGGTACCAGATCAGTGAAGGCTTCGGACATCCAGACACAGACACCCTCAGTCGAATATCGCAACCCGTTCCCACAGCTGCTTTGCGGAGTTTACGGATAAAAACCGGAGCGGTTTGCTCTTGTGTTTTAACCCCGCTGTCTGAGACGTCCCGGTCATTGGTGATTTTGGCCCTCTTGGACGGGATGTTGAGATAGGGACTGGAGGCAGGCCGCTCCGCCATCTTGGTTTCTTTCAGACTTCTTTACGAACTGCTCTTTTTATCTGGTAATTGATCGGGCTGTCAAGATGAGCTGCATTTATTAAATGCCTCTTCTCAAAGACTCCATTGGTTCAGGTACCTTTGGTCTCACAGGGAGTTGAGAGGACAGTCGACCTGAGCTGGTGCGCCGGGGACTGAAATGACCAGAATACGTCAATCAGAATGACATCAAAGTTTTAGTAGGCCAAAGCTAAAAATATACTGCGAAAGTAAACAACACAGCTTGTTAAAAAGCTAAACGTCGTCTGGGTATATCAGTAGTCTCGTGCTTGTTGGGTCGAGTTTTTAAGACACATCTCTCAGTCTCTACGGTGTTTATTTTGTCCACTATTTAACTAAATCCATCTCTTTTAAATGTATTTATTTAAGTTCTAAATTGGTAAAATATGAAGTGGCCTGCTTCTTAAACGCCACAAGAGTGGTCAACCACATGAAATGCTACTGCTGCATTGTCAAATATGTTGGGTGGACGGCCTTTCAAAGGACTTCCTATCTGTTACCATTAATTAATATTGAACCTTTACCTACTCCTGACTACTTTTCTAATGGTGAGAAGCTACTGCTATTATGTGGATCAGGAAAAGGGTCAAACAAGTTGCTTTAGAAAGCAGTAACAAGTGGCCTATTACACCAGCAATGATATTATATGTCACAATATGCATTTGCTTCATGTGCTTATTTGTGATACTCCACTAATCCACTGATCCGAGGAGTGGCCTAAAATAGACTGATAATAAAATGAAATGCAACTTACCTGACTTTTGCCACTAAAGCTGAAAGGAATCCCTTTGGACATCCCCGCAAAGTCCAAGTTAAGGTAACAAGATCCATGGAGCAAAATGTTACATCTCAAATCGTTTGCTAAAGCCTGCGCCTGTGCGTGTCCTTTAGCGAGTGCAGGCTGTAGGTGTAAGTCCACCCTAGATCATGTAGCATTAGCAGCCACTGCCATGGTCCCTTTCAACAGGTTTAACCCCGGCGAGGAGTGGTGAGGAAAAGAGAGGGAGTGAGAGGGAGCGAGAGAAAGAAAAAGAGAGAGAGAGAGAGACCCTTTTTCCTAAATGTCAACCCGCTCAGGCCTTCTGGTCCAGTGTGCTTTCACTAACAACCCTTTAGTGCTTCTCAAAAGCTACACTTTTAACCTTTTTAGACTTCCAAGTCCTTCAATCAGCTCAAATTATCCATCTATCTTCTTCTCTCCCGTGCCACTGCTTCACCCCCAACTCCCCCAGGTTGGGAACGACAGCTGCACCGCCACGGATAGGTCACATTTCTCAGGCCGCCATGTTCGACCTATTCTCACACACACGCCCTCTGAGCATTTTAGATAAAATTATCAACCCAAACCCATGCGTAAGTGGGTATGTGTGAGAAAGGAAGGCGCAGCATGTGTGTGACAGCCAGAGAAGCTATAAAAAGACAGTCTAAGAATACAGGCAGGACTTCATGCAGCTGTAGGGCAATGATATAACAACACAATGGGACATGGTAGGCTGGAAACATTGCAGTAGATGCATTTAGGTGTGATAATACTGACACAGAAACAAGGATGCAATGAACTGGAAGCAACCGAAATGTTTTCAGAATGACCTAATCAATATCGGACCTATTAGTTTTCACACACACTATAACCTGATCCATATTTGCCCTTCTGCGGCATCTCTTTGAGGCTTACCAAGGGTGTTTCTAAACTGTATTTGTTAATAACCGAGTTGTTCGTTGTAAGTTTGAATGTATATATATTTAGTACACTGGAGACCCCTTTCTTTGTGGAAATTTAAGCCGAGAGCCTCGATCCACTGACTGAGATATGACTTATGTCTTGACAACTAAATAAATACATTCAACAAGCATGGTAAATGTGTACTGTATTACACTACACAGACAAGAGAACGCCCTGTAACTTGCAGGTAAACAGGGTGTGCAGCAAATGACCAGTACGCTACCAATCCTGTAGCTGCCAACATGATTACAGACACAGTCGTCTTACCTGAGCATAGTTATCTGGTGCAGCCCTGCAGCCAAGATACGCAGTTTGACACTTTTTCTTAATGCACTGTAATGATTGAAATTGCAGATGCAGATTGCAGACTGCGACCAAGGCCAGCTCAATGATGTCCATCAGTGAATATTGCTATCCATACTTCACTTCACCTGTCAGTGTTAAAAGAGAGAGAGAGATAAACCTGCTGAGTTTTGTGTATTAAAAAAAAAAAAATCACTGTGCACACGTTTGCAAATTAAATAATTTAACGCGTTTTCATTTCCAACAGAGACATAACAAATGTCCCTGCCATCTGATGCCAGCGAATTGCATTGCACCGACAGTAAAGTGCAATGCAAAAGCAATGCAGTATTTTAGCGCCCCCTGCTGGTAACTACAGTACATAGCACTTTCAAATTAAAACTAAAACAAAAACATATTTTGGCTCTCATTAACATGTTTATTTTTTAAGTAACTAAAATATATGAAATCGAAAGTTTATTTAATATAATAATTTAAATGTTAATGTGCTAAGGTGTAAACCAAACAGTTCAAGGTAAACGGTATTTTACTCAATTGACAAAACACATAATCGATTATTTATATTCATATACAAATGTACATGAAAATTAAATTATGTAATAAAATGTAATTGGAACATTTACATGAACATGGGTTACTTGTATGTAAATAATGTTTATTTATTTTGAGTGCACTGCTTCCATATGTTAATTTTAATTAACCTAATTAGCCTTTTTTTTGACACCTAGCATTAGTGCCAGCTGCAATTATTAGCCTCTGTATGTTATAGCCATAAATTTCAGTTGGCTACATGTAGCATCGACATGAAGCTGACCGCTAAAGTGTATTTTCCCAAATCTCAAACTGTTAGTTTAAGCGTTTACAGGGGTTTTTTTTAGTCAGAAAGGAAAACTTTTTTGATAAATGTCTGCTGTCACGGCTGGTTTAGTTTGGACAGTACAAGCTAACTTCCGGTGGCTAATGTTAGCAAAAAACAGACCTTTGGCTAAAACCATAGTGTTTATGACTAAAATAGACAGTCTCCACTGTCACTGGTTTTTAGCATGTCTCAGACGAACAGTTTAGCTGTTTTATCACATTATAAAAAGTAAACCTACCTCTGTAAGGAGACATTTGTTCTTTCCTGCTTTTGTTTGCCCTCAGGTAAGTTAGACAGCAGGTATTACCAATAACATGGCTCAGTTCAGTTAAAATGTTTGTGAAAAACATTACAGACAGAACCTTGCAAAAAGTTAGCCAAATGGCATTGTATATTTTTTATCGTATTATTTACACACGTGTTTTCCTACTGTGACATGAATACATTTTAGTATTCTGTGAAAAAAAAATAAAAAAAAATAATAATTAAATAAATAGTATGATCAGTCCTATATACTGGATACCATGCTGTAATTGCTACATGTGGCCACAGGGGCCGCTATTTAGCAAAATACACTTTCATGAAAAATGACTGATCAATAAATTGTAAACTTTTTCACCACAATTTCTCTTAAAAACACATAAAATCTGCTTTAAGTTAATTCTCATGGTATGTCTGATCAAAGCACACATTTAACGCTTCTTTAATCAATTTATTTATTATATAACAAATTGCCCTAAATCTATAATGAAGACACTGAAGACATTGCTGTTTAAAACTCTGGAAATTCTAGTGCCCTTTGGTATAACATTCATTTGGTTGCTTTAAAATGAAATACCTGTGAACATCTGGTATTTGGCCTGTTAAAAAGTGATAAAACGTCCTTTTGCAGTTACTAATAATACTTCTCTGAGAAGGACTCGGGGATTCAAGGCCAGTCAGATAAGGAGGGTTTCCTTTCCAGCAGACAAAGGCGTTTTTGTTTAGTGGGAGAACAGGTGTGAGTTGTGTGCAACATGGCAACTGCACTGACGTGGAGCAAGCGGGATACAAATTAACACTTTTGGAATGTTTTAAGTTGCAGATGCATGCATATATTATGAGTAGTGGTTGATTTTTTTTTTTACTCATTCTGAAGCTTGACTGCCCGAAAGCGCCTCTGCAGGACGGTAAAGCAGAAAATCAAACGTGCAGACACACTCTCTTTATACTGTGTGAAACAGATAATGCAACATCCCATCCTTCAAGGCCATCCTTCGCTATCTTCCACTTGTATGCCGGCAACAAAATGCTTTGAGACTTCACAGATAGCGCCAGAGTCAAAACAAATCTGTGCTGGAGGAAGAGAAGTCACCGCGTTCTGCAGCTAACTTTGAAAGCAGTCGGTCGAGAATATTCAGGTTTAATTTCTGGACTTCTTTTGTTGTTCCACCTGGCAGATTTTTGTGCAGAGTCGAGCTGTTATCATGGTGTCCTTTGCCGCCTTCATCCTGGCCCCCTTACTCGTTCACGGCGCGATTCAAGCCTGCAGGGGCGAGGAGCTGTCCCGGGACGCCGTGCTGTCCTGGTTCAGAGAGCGGGTCCTGGAGGGCCTCGGGCTGGAGGAGCCGCCTCCGACGATGGCGCGGGGTCCCGAAGGGGACGCGGCGCAGGCACAGACGAGGCATCGGAGGGTGCCCAGGATGAGCAGAGCGGCGTGGGTCAATCACCACACCGGCCCGCATGAGGAATCGTCTCAGATGATTCTATTCCCAAGTTTTGGTGAGTAACATTTCTAAACCTCCTTTCCCTCTTCTAATTCACTCCAAAACCTCCATATATTCATTTTTCCTGACAACCACACCTCTATGGAGGACCAAAAATGCCAAAAAAAGACATTAAATGCAACAAAAATAATATTCAAAGTGACATTTATTGATATTTCTCTAAATGTTGTATCTTGTTTGGCAGACTTAACTTGTTCTGGATCTGACTCAGAAACCGCAGACATAGGCTTCACGTATCACTTCCAGCCGTCCATCGACAACCAGGACACTCTGGTCACGTCTGCCCAATTCTGGTTCTACGCAGGAGAAGGAGCTACCACCAACTCCTCCGCCTCGCTGTTCATTCTCACCTCAGCACAGCAGATAATTCAGGCAGCAGAGGCTCCATCAAAGTGGACCTCTGACGGATGGACCACCTACCAGCTGGATCAAAACCTGCTGACCCCTGTCGCTGAGGGCCCCTTCCTGCTTCAGGTCCGCTGTCCAGCCTGCCAGTGCCACGCCAACGAAACAGACAAGATGCCCTTTCTCCACCTCCGTGTTCGGCCCCGCGGTCCCGTCCGCTCGCCCCGCCACGCGGCAGCAACCATCCCCTGGTCTCCTTCCGCCATCTACCTTCTGCAGCGGCCCTCGCAGGAGAGGCCCCAGCACAGCGACTGCCAGCGAGCGGAGATCGACATCAGCTTCGAGGAGCTGGGGTGGGACAACTGGATCGTCCATCCGAGGGTGCTGACTTTCTACTACTGCCACGGGAACTGCTCGGCCGAGGGCCGGACCACGGCGATGTTCGGGATCGCCCAGTGCTGCGCTCCATTCCCGGGGACCATGAAGTCCCTGAAGATCACCACGACATCCGACGGCGGGTACTCATTCAAGTACGAGACCCTGCCCAACATTATACCTGAGGAGTGCACGTGCATCTGAACAATAGGGCCATTAAAAACCAGTGTATCATTACAAAAACAGATATCTTTACAATAATTACCATATGTAGTATATGTATTTTAAAGTGTTTTGCAGTTAGTTAAAAAAAGCAAAAAAAGTTTCTGGTTTTACTTTACAAATAAAAAGTTTCTTCTAAGAATATGGTAGTTTTTTTTCTGATTGATTGTGTTGCCTGGTGTATTTTTTTTTGTTTTAATAAAATAAAAAAATAAATAATAAATGTACAAGACCATTTCTATCTGAAGTCCTCCGCATTTTTAGGATGCATTGTACATAAATGCACAAAAAAGTACAAGAAAATACAAGATTTTTTATTTATTCATTAAAAAAAAAAAATCCATTTTTCTATATTTTCTGTTTAGCTTTTAAGCTTCCTATTGGGTATTTATGATGTGTTTTCTTTTTAATTAAAAATTTTACAAACCCCTGAAAAAAATAAATTAAATGTTGTTCCTAGAAAGACTGGTCTTCTATTGTATGGCAAATGAGTGATTTAAAGGTTCATTCCTCAAAATCATATAAGGCCAGTAACTACAATAGAAAATAAGTATGTGAATTTCAGCTACTTTTGCTTTAAAATCACTTATAAATCATGCATTATTTTGATTTTTTCTGACGTTTACTTAGATATAATGCCCAAGTAACGCTAAAACTAGTTTGGCTGCTCTTCCTTCATCTGCCCTCTAGATGGCACTGTAGGTCAACTTCTAGTACCTACCCCGACAGTATGACTTCTGATAATACATTACAACTTTAGTAAATTATGATTGACACTCAATCTTAGTTTCTTTTATCCTATGTCACTTTTAAATTATTTGTTTCTGTCAAATAATCACATCACCCCCAACAGAGATCTGACCAAGACGTGGTTAACGTGACCGAAAAAGAAATACTTGGACCATGTTATTCCATTCAAATATATTTATTTCCTCTGAAGTCAAAATAATCTCTACAGTTACAAAAACTACAAAACTTACAATAGAAAAAAAAAAAAAAAGTATAACCGTTGAAGGATACTCAAAATGGAATGTCGTACCTTGCAATTAAGTAGCAGTGAGATGATTACAAGAATACAGCATCAAACAGCTCTTTGGCAGTCTGTAGGTTCAGTTTTCCAGCCACAGATCGTAAAACCAAAATGACAGGCTATGAGAGAGAAAAGAAGAAGAAGAAAAAAAAAAACAACTCTGGAAGCTATTGATCAGAAGATTACATGTTAAGTGTTCTGTGAGTAAGTAGTGTTCATCCGTTGCGTTTATTAGCGGTTTTTATCCCCAGAGGATGCAGAGAGGCATCCACGCTTAAGCCCTAAACGTAAAATATCGGCGCGTGTCAGGAATGGAAAATGTGTCTCACCGGAGAGGAATGGAAATTTTAAAAGACAGTGGCCCAGAAGACAGATGCGTCCAGCTGGTTAAGCAAAAACTGACGAGCATTGAGAATATTTTTCATAGTTCAAAACCAACATGCAAATGGCTACTTTTCACCTGTCATGATGCCTCCACTTTCTTCTAATCTACAACTTTGGTCAATCAGTAAACAAAAAATAATAAAAAAAATGGAAAAAAAACTGCGTTTTAACTTGATTGTACAAAAAAGGATTCTTGGAACATTTCCTGTCGATTACGATTTCAAGCATTTCCCAGGTAAAGATTTTGGCCGATTGGAGTAAATATATAAGCTACAAATATCCGTCTCCGAAATGCTGTGACTTGTGGCTGATCGATAATCCCTAACATTAAATCTGTTTGAATTAAACTCATCTTGCGCAGGTTAGGCAGCCCCCGCTGCAGAAGGCATGCTGCGCACGCTCCAAAGCCGACATAACCCAAGGCTGTTGTCTGAGACTCTCTCTTTGAGGCCAAGAACATTCTGAGACATTTTTATAAAAAGCAAGTCTCCCTTTTGTGAGGAAGACAAAAAAAAAAAAAATAGTTTACTTAGCCAGAGGAGTTTAAATCTTACTATAATCCCTACAAGGTCTTAAAGGCGAGGATTATTACGCACATGAGAAAAAAAAAAAGAACAGGGTGGGTGAAAGAACAGGGTGTAGACGGGGTTTACGCAAAGGGTCGACAATTTTTGGACGTAGGTTGGCAAGCAAGACGAGGCAGGCTTTCAAGTTTAGAGTCGTGGAGATGAACCATTTGTCACAATGCAGCTCGGTCAGCATTTCTCGGTTTTTGGGCTGACCCCTAATACTGAAAGGCACATTTCTCTCATCGACAGCACACGAGCACTCACAAACACACACATACACGCTTCGGTCTCCCTCAGTGGTCTGACTGCATTCCCATATGTGCTTCCCCCATGTGTTTAAGGCCAGTAGGAATGGAAGGACAGACGTTTGAGGCAGGAAGCACGCTCAGGCATGTATTCCTAGGAGATGAAGAGACAAGGCAACACTGTTCAGCATGCAATCGAAGGTTTGTTTGTGGGCGACTTTCTGGGGCAAGTCATTTGCTGCTTTAATGCTTTAGGACTTGAGGGGTTCCTCATACCTTTCTCGCTCGCCTCTCCTTGCTTTTCCTGGGCGAAGTTGAGGCGGTTCTGCTCAGCAGCCGTCTGTGCAGACGTGTTGACTTCCGGACTGCTGCTGCGTGAAGGGCTTCCTTCATCTGCCTGGTAGGCAAGGCCTAGGTGCTGCTGTGCCAGCTTCAGGTGCCTCCTCAAGCGCTCCAGCTCTCTGGACGAGTGGCCCTCGTCCCCGAAACTCTCTCGCCCGGAGTCGCCCATTGGCAAGTCCCTAAGCTCTTTCAGTTTCTCCTTCTTCATGGTGGCGTGGTATCCGGGCGGAGCCGTGGGCATGGCTCGCGCGGAGGAAGGTGGGAGGCGGGGGCGGGAATTGAGAGTGGCGCGCCTGCGGAAGGTGTCGCGGACTCCGCCGATACCCAGGTGGACGATTTCCAGCATGGTGAGGAGGAGGCAGAGGAAAGACACGACGTACATCACCAGCAGGAAGATGGTCTTCTCCGTGGGGCGGGACACAAAGCAGTCCACCGTGTGCGGGCACGGCGAGCGAGTGCAGATGTACGAGGGGATCACCTCGAAGCCGTACAGGAGGTACTGGCCGAAGAGGAAGGCGACCTCAAAAGCGGAGCGCCACAGCAGCTGGCACACGTACACCTTCATGAGGCCGTCGCGCAGGATCCTCCGCCGACCGTCGTGCTTTTTCTCCGAGTCTTGAAAATCAAGAAACACAAGTGAGCATCACAAAAGACGGTTAAGAAGGATCTGTGACCGACATTGTCATCTTACTTTTTTCTGCTTTTTCAGGCTTGTCCGGTTCAATCTCTTCTGCGATCATTGGGTCTTCTTCTCCGTTGTCCTCCGCCTCTTCGTAGTCCCGCACCGCACCGCGGCTAACGATGGGCATCCTTTTCTTCCGCTTCTGGCCGGGCCGGTACTCCGTGTCTTCCATGCGGGCGATCTTGTGCATGGCAAAGCCCAGGTACATGATGGTCGGAGTGGTGATCAGGATCACCTAGAGAAAGCACGTGGACATTGACCATCTAGCCCAAAGAAGAAGCGAACACTCCAACCCTGATCAAAAACGAAAAGCTCTACTCACCTGAAAGATCCAAAACCTGACGTGAGAGAGCGGCGCGAACGCGTCGTAGCACACGTTCTCACACCCGGGCTGCTGCGTGTTGCACACAAACTTGCTCTGCTCATCGTAGTAGATGGTCTCGCCGCCGACGGCCGTGAGCACGATGCGGAAGATGATGAGCACCGTCAGCCAGATCTTTCCCACGAAGGTGGAGTGGTTGGAGATCTCATCCAGGAGGCGGGTTAGGAAGCTCCAACTCATGGTGCCGAAGTGACCGGAGCGCTAAATCAGCTCTGGATTTGAGAAAAGCAAACAAAAAAGACAATGACTCATGGTGATCTGTGCGGTTTGTGCCTTCTTTAAAGTCCGTGTCAAGGCAGTTTACCCAACCAAAGTTTGACATTAAAGCTGCTAAAGTTGCTTTTGTTTGTCATGATTAACTGTAAAAAGAATCTGGCTATAATAAAAACCTCAAGGATTACTCAGACACTCCTACTCAACTAACAGAAAGTGTCCACGCATGGGCGCAATGATTTAAAACAAAGGCATGTTCAAACGGTGCCAAGTGTCCTAGGTAAACCTCAACCTCAACCGCAGGACTGACAAATCAACACAGCCACATTCGTTTTAATCAGAGCCCTCGGTCATGCAGGTATTCGTGTGTGAACTTCTCGGCAAACGTCAATGTTGGTCAGAGCGCCCCCGTCGTGGCGGCAGCATGGTAAACCCACATTCTTCCAGCTCCCGGCCACGGCGAGCTCGAGCAGCTTCATCAAACATCAAAGTGTCGACCGGCAGGTTGCAGCTAGCCGTGGGGAGACCTGCTGTGTGCCCTGGCCTGCAGGAATTATGATACCAAAGCGGTGAAAGGCATTTATTTTCCGTCCCACTGCCTGGAATTCATTCATTTAAATTCTTTAAAGCCACACCGTGGCAACGATATAAAAGAACAGCACCCGGCCCTTTAAAAAAATTCCCCCGAAAACTCTTGGTTAGTTTTAGCCGGGGCAAAACGCCGCCAGTGTATTCACACGCAAACTAGACGGGCACCAAAAAATGAATAACGCCTCTTTCTCCACTTTTAGAAAAACAGGGTGTAGCAGCAAAAACTTAATGACTCATTGGCACAGAATGAGATTTAGAAAAATCCGTGGGCTTGTCTCCACTGACTCAGGCCCTCACTCGCCAGGTTGATAAACCAAGTCCCTTTCTCCAGTACGGAACACTCGGATGCCGAGAAGAGGTGAAACCGACTTGCCTGGACCTGAAAAGAATTCCACCAAAAAAAACGGCCTTTAATGAGCCACACCACAGCTATGAAAACACCCAGACAGTGGAAATTACAGGCCTCGAAGCTCCTGTCAGATTAAGAAAAAAATCTTAATCAGGCGTATGTTTTGAAAAAATTAGAAGATTCATCCACTTCAGAGATGTGTCATTACCTAAAATAAAAGCTCACGAGACTGGTGAACGCCTAGAAGACACTTGCCCTAACAGGCAACTTCATGACCCACATGGACAAGTCTGAGACACACACAGGTACAACTGCAAGGTGACATCTGTTTTACCCCTGACACACAATTACAACACCCACCTTTAAACGGTAAAGGTGATGCTACGCCACAGATTCCTTCGCTGAAAACTGTCCGGTTTCCTCCACTGGCTCCCTTCCTGATATTTATCCCCTTCTCGCACGAGGACATGAACTCTTTGGCAAAGAATAAAAAAAAAAATGCACAATGACCAAAGGCATCTTTTTGAGAAATCATTACTATCCTGCTTCCAAAACCACTAATAGACATCAGCAATTAAGAAAAAAAACCTCCAGGGCTGCCAAAACCTGAAATTGGCGTCGACCTCCAAGCAAACCTCAGCTTATCAACCTTTAAAACAATCTTATCAGCGCACTCGAGTCAGCTTCCAGGCCTGAGAGCACCTGGAAAACTTAAACTCTGCGCCCGCTTGACCTTGCCAGCGCAGTTCATGGAGTCACGTTGGCTGATATTCTCCCTAAAAAAAAAAAAAAAAGCCAAACGTGTAAACCCCAAGCATGTCCCCTGATCTGTCACGTCTTAAGTGTCACGTTTCCTGTAATTTCCGCCACACGTGTCAGATTGCGGTTGACATTTCTGAAACTTTTGCTCGCTTTCGACGTGGAGAAAACACGGGTTCAGCCGCCAGTTTGAAGGCTCCCGGAGATGCGGCGCTGAGGGGAAAAGGAGGCTTCTCTCTGCACACAGCGGGAGCACACAAAGTCTACTCATCTGAAAAGGTTTACAGCACCCCTTGTTAAAACGGCTAAACGCCTCCTCTCTGGATAAAGACGCGAAAGTCGCGCAGCGTTTGACAAAACTTGCTTTCTGGCTCAGGTAAATGCAAACATTTCTGCAGGCTCCCAGCTGACCAAAGACAGCTTTCAAACAGTAGCTTATTTGCTCATGTGGGCTAAACTCAGCTCAACTGATTTAATGGTCTTTCTGCTTCAGGAGTCACTTGGCTCCGGGAGGAGATGGAGGGGGTTGGAGAGTTTTTGGGCAAAGGATCTGGACAAGGCGAGTTAACATTCCTGCCTAACCAAAAACAGAAAGCTGGATTTAAGGGTTCAGGGAGCAGACAGAGGGCACATGAAATCCCTATGCAGTCTGAGCAGGAGGAGAAAAATCCAGCATACGAATGTCAATCACTAGCCATGCAGCCCCAAAAGTAGGGGGGGACAAAAAAAAAAAACAGAACCCACATGTCTGATTTCCATTTCTGTTTCAAATAATCCAAGAAAAAGCAGCTCGAAGGAAGTTTAAAGGTCCTCGGCAGAGCTGTTGACGGCTATGAACACGCTTTGCTGAGTCAGACTGAAGTGTTTTGGAAATTGTGGCATTCCTGGAGGAAAACTAAGTGCTGCCAAGCTTCAGCGGGGAAACAAAAAAAAAAAAAAAAGAAAGAAAGAAAGAAAGAAAGAATCCAGCGATTTAGAAGATGAAGCCATGAAGTCCTACGCGGGATTAGTTTGGAAAGCTGAAACCGCTGTTAGTGGAAGAATTGCGCATTAGAAAAACAAAGGAAATCGGTGCTATTTGGAACGATTCAAGCTGCTGTGGTATTATTATTATTACTAGAGAACCTCACAACGACACGCAATGACTTTTTTTTATGAAGTCTTACTGTGTTAAATTCCCCCCTTGAGGTGGAAACTGACGAAAATATGACGCCTCGCCGCTCTCCCGTTACGCACAGCTCCCAAAAACTCGTCTGATTAGCCCAAACCCCGTGCGTAAAACAAACTTCCCGGTTGTCCAAACACTTAAATCATCTACAAAGCGGCTTCGGTTGAAGTTGCAGGCTCAGAATATATTCACTTTTCTTTCTCTCGGTTAAGAACGGCTCACCTTGTGCGCCTCCAATCCGCGCGTCTTCTCTCCTCGCGCTTAATTGCTTCACCAGGTTTTTCTAATTAACGCGCGCTCTCATCGGCGTCCGCGTCCGAGGCAGCCTTCAGTATGAACCCATTCAGCCCGCGTTGACCCCATGTGTCGGGGTCCCGAACAAGAGGACAAAAGAAAGATCTCTGATTCCTGCGGGCTCCCTTGCTCCCTCCTCCTCCTCCCTGCACCTCCTCCACGTAACTCCGGCCCCATTCAAGACGAAGAGGAGGCCCCTCGCCTGAAACCTGAGATCCGCGACGCCGACTACCGTTCTGCCCTCAACCACAAAGGACCACGGGAATCCTATTATATACTTTATAATATAATGATGCTATGCAATTGTCATAGTTCAACCTCGGGCCTCCACAGGGACCCTAGAGGAATTCCATAGCAGATAAAAATACGCTTTAGGAAAGTAGTCAACATGTTGGATGCCAAATTAAATACATAAATATATTCAATAAATCCATTTTAAAGATATCCATTCCAACTTTGTTTTTTAAAAAAAACAAAAATCTATGTATATAATTGCCATTGCAGTGAGCTTGCCTACAGCTGCATCAGCCCCTGCAATAAATCCCACCTTCCTGAAGGCCGTAATGTTCACTTTTTGGTTTATGATTCGCCTTTTACTGCCTTTTGTGGGGGCTCTCGTGTTTCTGGCCGTGAGAGGCGCGTCCAATATTAACGGCGCAGACAAAAACCCGCAGCCTCCAACGCGCCCGTAAACTTGAACCAATCCGTTCGCCGCAGCTATAAGTGTACCTAATGCACTGGCCAAAACACGTTTTATTGATCGGGGGGGGGGGGGGGGGGGGGGCTGCATATGTGAAACAGATTAGTGGAAAAGTAATGATCGAATTTGGTGTGGCACAAGCTGACGCGTCCTGAATCGACCCTTGCTCGACTAATCGAAAAAAAGAGCCCAATCCGGTTTGATTTTTAATCCGATTTAAACGACTGGTGTAAACGCATGTGGGTGCGATTTGGAAAACGTAGCTCAGGCTCCTACTGAGTGAACTCGGCCTTCAATCTTATTGATACTTTGGCCGCATGTGTCTAATCAGATCATGTCATTTAGCGTGAATGTGAGCGGTTAGGCCCTGTGATCAGAATGATTATAGTCAGATTGAAGCAATATTGTCCGTTTGAGCGCAGCCAGAAAGTTCCAGTAAGAGCTGGCTCCGACCCTTCCCATGATGCAGCTTGATAGCATCTTTCATCGGACCCTCCTTTTAATGATCCGCGCGCACATTTTTCAAGCCTAACGCCCAGTTTGAAGTTAAAAGTCAAGTTTGAGGCGAGACTCGAGAGAGCAACATCCATCTTAAACTGATCTTGATGTGGCCCTCGAAGCGCGTCCAAAGTCCCTCCTTTCTTTTCGAGAGGATTTGTTTTATTTGAATCATTGTTTCTTTTATCCGTGCAATCATTCATCTTTCCGCCGAGGACCCTGTTTGTTTGGCAGCACCGGCGTCCTGACAAGCGCTGCGTGACTGCAGCTTTTAGTCAAGGAGGCCCACCATCCAAGAATTCAGCCTGACTCGGAGCGTTCAGCAAAACAACAGATTTCTTGCTGTCATGCGGCGCAGCTGTAGTGCTCCTGATTTACCAGAGGACCTGAAAATGTTTGGAGGAGGCTGTGAGAAGGCGAACGGGGGCCAGATGTGAGCGCCGGGCCAAATCACCGTGGCTGCATCCCAGGTTCCTCTCACATGAACTCCCCGCTTCTCAAATATGGTCATTTCCCCTGGCACCTCTTCACCCTTCAGTCACAATTTCACTCACACTTCCAAAGAGTAAACAAGAGGCAAAGAAGGAGGACAGAATGTGCTACAATGGGAGCCCATGGGCACACAAGATGACAGTAAGATTACGCAATCTAATATAAAAACATAAAGGGAGTGAGGCGTGTCTCGAAGCCAAGGCTCAAAATTCCTTCCGGCACCCCTGCAGTGAATATATTAACTCCACCAACAAGGAAGAGAATTACTTTTGCCCACCTGTGTCGCACCCTTCCCTCTCCCGACCAAACATACACATGTTCCGCTAATGTTTCAGCGTCGGGCCCGATTGCTCATTTCCTCCCCAAAACATAACACTTTAAAATTCATAGCATGCAGCCATTATGACTCATGGATTTTTCAAGGTTTCTGGGATCATTAATTTCACCACGTCCCGAGCCAAAGAAGCAAAAAAAAAAAAAAAAGAGAGAAAGGATTCAACATTTCCTCGCTGGAAGTTTATTCCTGGGAAGATGGCTCAGGGACGGCGTGCGGACCGGCTCGAGGAAAACTAACTGTAAAGGGGTTTACAGCAGAAAACAGTTACCACATGGAGAAAGATAATAAAAATGTGAAATGCACGGGCTTAATATGGGCGAGTGAGAGTGAGGAAAATGATCCCAGATGCCATATCGCGGCCATAAAACAGAATTAATGATGTACAGTATACTTCAACTTAGTTTTATGTGCCTCCCTTATTTGCTTCCATGTAAGCTATTTTTCTTCTTGGTAACAAAGTAACACAATGATGCTGCTTCAGAGCCTTCCAAAGGGGGGGAAAAAAAGGAAGGAACAATTACAGAAAAAAAGCATAATTATATAAAATGCGCATTTTTTTTATTTATTTATTTTTTTTGTCTGGAAATGATTGAGAACAAACAAGCAACACCTTTTCAGTAAAAGCTCGCACGTCATGCTGGTTAAGACTGCTTTCCGAATCAAACACTTATGTGCTGTATGAAATCCCAAATCCCCAAAGGGAGCCGCAGCTGCAAACCATGAGTTAGTAATATGAAAGCTTTTTTTTTTCTCCCCTGCACATATCCTTTGATTCCTTTGGATTTGTTCTCTCCAAATTAGCTGCACCGCGTCAGCGGAAACTCTGCGCTTATCAGCCCCGAAAGGTGACGTCCTGCACCTGACTTTCTTCTGCAACGGATAAATCACCCCTTCCAAAAGTGTGCTTAGGTCAGGCTTAAACTTAAAAGGCGACAGTGAATCATTTACCTGCCGCACCCGATAGGACGCTGGGGATTCTCAGCCACGTGGCGGCAAACTGATGATCTCCGAGCAGCATGTGCACGGCATCTGTACAGCTAAAGAAATATTTACACTGTGACAACTGGTTAACATGCCTCTCGCGCAAATGAGTCTGGACTTGAACGTAGCTTGGCTTGAAGTGGCCCAAACAGAACACGGTGTAACCAAAAGGCAACAAGTCTGATCCAATAATCAAACATCAGTGACTTCTTTCAGCTGGTACCAAGAAATAATGTTAAGCTGATTAAAGACAGTGGAAATGGGGATGCTTTAAGAGATATTTTTTGGGAGACTTACAGAAAGAAACATCCCCCAAGCTGTCTTCAGACTGTCTTCAAATCTTAGCTTCGAGCATGCAGTACCTGCCAGGACATAAGATGCAAAAATCACCTGTCAGTGACTCCATGGAGCGCTGCTGACTAATAGCGGACAAGTTTCAACAGGTGTCATTTTTGGCATCCTCAATCCTCCGTATAAAGCACATGACAAATAGAGATTAGAATGTTAAATCTCTGGTAATTAAGTCGAGGTCAAAGGTCACGAGGAGGGAACCGGCCATTGGTCGTTAGGCCTTTTGTGCTTTCTTTTTTCTCCTCTTTGTTTAAGCTAAATTTGTGCCAACGGTCCATTTTTTTCTTTTTTTTGCACCAAAGCGGCAATTAATCCCATCAATGGGATTAATTTTGGCTTTGTTACACATGTGACTCCACGTGGTTTGTTGGAATTGTTGAAAGGTCATCTGGAGCATGAAGGAAAAATCACATTAAAAATGTTGAAAGTTAATTTTTGGCCAAAATCAGTACCGGTGTATGGAGGACCCAAAATGCCAAAAAACCACAAAAAAAACAAACAAACAAAAAAACAGAAAAAGAAATAAGTAAATTACTCATATTTATCTTTAATATAACAATTTTGACATCAATTCATTTATAAAATGTGGCTTAAATTAATATTTTTGTTTTAATTTGCTTCTTGATTTAACATAGTATTATTTGACGCTCTGTTCTTTTATTTAAGGGTTCCATAAATCCAGTTATTAAAAATTTGTTTTCCTTTTCTCATTATATGCACAAAATGTTTTCATTTTGAAAAAAATCTGTATTTTCTTTCCACACTTCTGCTTCATTATGCAAATTAGGTAAGAAAAAAAAAAAAAGAAAGAAGCAGTGCCGTAAAGACGGAAATATCAATTTACCTCACATCTGATAAATTAATAAATGCCTAAATTTAGTTTGAATGTTATTTTTTTATAAATTTAACTGCATACAAATGTATCTACTGAGTCATTTCCTTATTTTTAATTTTGACACTTTTGGTCCTCTACTCTTAAAGCGAAATACAGTAATATTTGAAAGTTCTTGAGCTTCTTTCACCTTGTAGCAAGTTTCAGAACAAAAAAGAAAAACGACAAAGAAAAAAACCCACCATTAAACACATTACTTTTATACTCATTGTAACACACATTGTACAATTATATAAAAATAAAAGACAGCATTCAGCGTGAACCTTATGTTATGGGGAAAAAAAGAAGCGAACAAAGAAATAAATTAAGTTAGAATCAAAATCGCTGAGTTGATTATGATCTTTACAGCATCTGTACACGCTGATATATGTACATCAATTCACATCACAGTGGCCACATTTATAATACATTTCAAGCTGATACAGAAACAGATATGAAGACTTAGTTGAGATAAATGCATATGAGTTTCTTTTTTAGTCCAGTAGCTCTGTAAACGAACCAAAACACAAATTATAGTACTGCTAATGCTAATGCTAATCTTAGAACATGGTAAGCTAACCAATTTCCGACGTATCGTGAGAACGTAATTGGGGGCAAAATGTGTGAGGTATCTTGAGATGACAGCGCCTTGAACTTTGGTCTTTCAGAAGCACCCCCAGCCTCGTGTTGAGCGCGTGATGCCTCAACTCGCTGCACCTTCAGATGCCGAACAAGGACTGCCCGGCTTAACAAAAAGGGGGTTGACATCGTATACTTTGGGCACCTTGCATTAAAGAAATCCACTTAACGCCTCGAGTTCCTAACCTCCAAATCGGCCCCATGTTGGCTTAATGCTACAGATGATTTGAGAACGCTGTGCGGTGCATTAAGGTGCGCTTCAATAGGACAACATTTCAAAAGAAACAAGGCACGCTCCCATTTCAGCTGTAGAAAAGTTCAGTGGCATGGTATCTGGAGGAGAAATTATGCAACAGTGCTTTTACAGGCTTGTGTACCACATGAATGAGTGCAATCATTTCCAAGTCCTTGGCTTAGAGCAACAACAGTAATGGGACCAGACTGAGTGCAGACTGTGTAGAGAGAAAATAAAGACACACTCGCTCATGCTCGCAAAAAAAATTTCCCAGTACCAACGCAGTCTTTCACAGAACACACAGGAGCACACGCACAGAGCTGGCTTGTAACTTTTCTCTTGTTATGTGCCCTCCCCCCCGCCCCCATTATGCTGCTTTGTCTTGCAGACTGGTGTGCAGTTTTACTCCGAACATGGCCTCCCACTGTGTCCTGACCCAGGCCAGCAGACCCTGGAGGAGCTCGCCGCTCTCCGAGCGCACACACCACGTCTTCTCCTGTTTCACAGTCTGGAGAAAAACACAGCATGAGGGTATGAAAATTAAACCAGTTAATCACAGGGGAGTTTAAACGTCAGCCTGCTGCAGAGTAAGAACTGAATGGAAAAGCTGGACGTGAATGTTTCGTCTACGGCAGAAGGAGGCTTCGTACAAACCTCGTCGTAAAGGCTGATGTCCATCCTGCACTGGTCCGAGGGCCACAGGACGACTGAGCTCACACAGCTGATTGGCAGCGTCTCCAAAATGGCGAAGCTCCCACTGCACGGCTCTTTGTTTTCATCCGCCGTCGGGCTCTTTTTCCTCCACTGGTGGTCCTCTTTGAGAAGGTAGAGGGTTTCCCGCGTCGCCAGAACCGTCAACGGCGTCCAAATATCCTCTGAAAGAAGTCAAACGGATGCACTTCGTTTAGTTTAGGACTTGACAGAAAATCTAATGCCTCTTACATGATTAGTTAACTTTTGAAATGAAGCCCTTTAACTGCGGGTGATAACCTCTGATCTTGGACAAAAGGCGACAGCTACAGGTCAGTGACTTTACAAAGCACCTTCGCCTCTGCAAAGATAACATTTGGTGTTACATTTCACGTCAGAGAACTTCATCCGCAGAAGAGCAAGTGGGGGGGGAGAAGGCAAATCTAGGCACGCTGAAACATCAGCACTCGAAATTCCACGGCCTCGCACAGCTGTCTGAGTAGCCCGCAGCTACCTTGGCTTTAAATTCTGGAGCACAAACATCCAGCAGCACAGAGGTACCTAACCACATGCACTGCCAACAGAGTCACCTGTCACACTGCTGAGTCAAAACAGATACCTGTCTCATTTCGTGATTAAACGGGTTGTTGAGTTAGCGCTCCCCACAAATCACATCATGTTTTCTATATTTCCTGCCGTAATTTACTGGTAGTTTTCCCTTCTGGCAAACAGTCCCGACTTAACCTTTCCTCCAGTTATCATACACAACATGCTGCGTCTTGAAAACTTTCTCGAAACGAATATTCAAAACCCGGGAAGATTAAAGCCGATTTCTCCGGTGATAAGATATCTGGCAAAGGAGCGGAGTTCCTTCAAAGATCCAATGGAGCCTTAAATGAATAAATGAATAAATGAATAGTAATAACAATTAAGTCAATGATTTGTCACCTTGCAGGACGAAAGCCAGGATGTAGAAGAACTGTAGCTGTCCATCCTCCACGTCTGCCTGGATGTCTTCACACACCAGAGGCCTACAAAGGTCGACAGAAATGACGCATGACATACATATAAAACCGCATGAAAAACCTCCTATCACATCTAAACTGTCTGCTACACCGTTCATCAAGATAGCTCGTAGCTAACAGGTGCTGCTGTGTCACACGGAAGCACTTCAACATGGCGTGTTTCACAGTAAGTGTGAAGCGAAGGGGGATAATTGACATAATAGTAGACAGGATTTGGATTGCGCAAACGCTGGAAAGTGCGTCCCGAGACTGCGGTTGCAGCGAACACATGAAGGGGCTGCTCGGATTTGTTTTGGTTTAAGCGTTATCGCCCGCGGACAAATTGGGTGGGGATCTGAGGCACCTTTGTGTGTTGATACCTTCACAATGAAGGCGCGGTGTTGGCACGTCACTCAGGACGCAGTCTAAACTAAAATGATTGCTATTTATTTAAATTCGGCTAGTTGGATCAAACATCTTTGCTCGGTTGTCCAAACTGCTTCAAAAAGACATATACAATGTGTATGCATTAGTTACAGACTCTTTTTTATGAAGGTTTAAGAAGGTTTCTAATGAAAACAACATGTTTTTCTGTGTCAAGAAACAAAAACATATAAATAAAAGGTGTAAAAAAAAAAAAAAAAGCGACATGCATGCTTTGGGATTTGCAGCGCAACACATGTTACAAATTAAGATGTGGTTTACCAGCTAATTTAGCGAGCCCGTTTTACAAAATGAAGTCTAAAAAAAGCTGATTGTAATCAACTAAAGATGTGCGAGAAATGTGCAGTGTTAGAACTTCCACAGCCGTGACTCCCTTTAACCTACACCGCCCGACCACATACAAATGTGCACGACACGACTCAGACCACATCTTTCGGCATCAAACGGAGTCAGAAAGATGCCGGCCGCCTTCTCGCTGCGTCTCGGCGCGGTGGGCGCGCGGGGGGGGGGGGGGTGGGGTGGGGGGCGGCGGCGTGGAACGTACCAGAGATGGTGCTGGGGGGCGAGCCTTGTGGTGGAGATGGACATCAGCTTGCTGTCGGATTTGTGAGCCATCTCACGTACAATTCCTGAGGACATGACAACAAAACAAAGCTGAGTTTTGGAATATACTAGCACTGTCATCCAGGCTGTGAAACAATCAGATACAGAACACCTTCCTTCTCGTCTTTCAGCGCTCTCAAATGAGGAAATGCCACAACAATGGTAATCTGAGATCTCTTTTTTTGTTTAGACTGTAATCCTAACTCTAAAAAACAAGTTTCTTATTTTATCCGGAGCATCAGAAACTTTGCTTGGACACTTCATGGGTTGTATTTTTTTCCTGACAACAACTTTTTCCTGATAGTTCAGAGAACCCAGGTTACATTTGTAACTTTTCCCCCATTCTCCCAGGTGCTGTTGCTACTACCTTCTCTTTGCTACAGCTCTGGCAAAAGATCACTGCTGCTTGACGTAAAATGACGTAAAATGACGTAAACAAATGCAAAAGAACAACCTGATGCTGATTAGCTTCATCAGCCCTGCAGCAGTTTGTCTGGTTTATTTATATTTAAAAGTCCCGCAATGTAGCTTTAACAAATTAAAGCCATTCCAGTTGTCTCTGAATAAGTACTTCTAGACTCTGCAGCAATGCTAATTAAAGTATTTTGTTTGTGATTCTGGTAGCCATTTGGTTTTCTCAGCTTCATATAACTGTAAATTGCATATTTGAGGGTTTTAGTTTTTTTGGGATGAAGAAAATTTAATGATGTTGACTTAACTGCAGCCCTAAATGAAAGCTGCAGTCTTGTTTCTTTGGTCCAGACCCTTGCACCAACCCCCAACCCTTTAAATCTTCCATTTTCTGTGAAGCATTTAAAGAAATATCCAACCAGAGATTCAAAAATGAGTCCAAACCCAAAGAATGCAAGAAAGATCCTGAAAGCTTATCTGCCAACCAAAGATTCATTGACTGTGAGAAATTAAGTCAAATTTCCAAGATTCTTTCTGAAAATAATGCATCACGTTTGAGCAGAACTGTAGTTTACAGCTTGGAGCTTGTTGAAACAGCGGGGGAAGTGAAGAACTGTGAGCAACTGTTCAAACATGAGATGCCAAACACATCCCTCCGCTCACTCTCATGAGGAATTTCAGAAGTTTAAGATTTTGGGGGTTGTTTACAGTGATCAGAGAGGCACATGTGTACAAGAACAAGTAAATCGGGAGTCTGAAAATCTGCCTCTAAACCCTGAAAAGACACAGCAACGTTATAGTAGACTAAAAATGTCACACCCAAATTTTCAAGGAATGAGGTCTACGCACAAAAGCCAAATTCAACCTGAGACGACTTCTGCTATTGTAGCTGCAATAAGAAAGCCAAAAAGGTTTATGGTTCCAGGTGTAAGGTTTCAGCGCCACTGATTCAATGGGTGAGAAACTGTTGGGAACACAATCCGCTGGGTCACGCCAACAGTCATGAATTGTTGCATGTCATTGAGTGTGACAACAATACAGGGCAGAGAGGATATATGCAGTGTGGCTTCACAGTCATGTCTGAATGGTCGGGAGTTCAAAAAGATTTAAAAGGACACTGAGGCGGAAAAAGGGGCGCAAGAGAGGACAATACTGGATTACCAGCAGAGTAAGGTAAGATGATGAGAAAACAGGCTGGGGTTTATACTTAGCCTTTTATCAAGAAGAGGTGATATAATTTTTGCAAAGAATCACAAAATGACTTTCCTAGAAATGTGCATATGGGTATAAAGCATAGACTGTATATAAATATGGACAATGCATGCCCACTTCCTTGCATTGGCCAAACTGATGCTAGTTTCCCAGGGATACGGTTGACAACATCTTGTGAGTTTGGACTCAGAGTCTGCACAGTATACTCCAAGAGTGGAGCCAGGCGGAGCCACGTTATCGATGCCCCGCCCACACTTCCTCCAGACTCACTCGTGTTTCCGTCAAATTAAAACTGCGCTCTGCTCTACCTCTACCAGCTGCAAAGAAATGTTGGATTATACACTTTACTTATTTTTATTTTTTCCAACTCTCACAGTCCTACGGGACTGCTTCAACCAACAGTTGCAGTTGGCATGGCAACTGTAGTCATCATGAGGTCCCATCCTGTTTCTATAGCATCTAAAACTAAACTTCTCAGGAAAATGGACACCTGAGTACGCATCAGCATTATCTGAACTACTAGAAAGTATCCTTGAAAATAAAATATTTGATGCATATTTTAGTGTTTTAGTTCGACCTCATTGTCTCATCCACTAACTTAGCTTATGACCTATACTGCAGCTAGTCACCAGGGGGAGCTCTACTTGCTTTGGCTTCACTTTTGAGGAGCTGTTTCATTGTCCATCTTTATTTACAGTCTATGATATAGCCATCATCAACGCCATCATTGCTGTTTGTGAAGGAGAGATGCATGGAAGTGAAATGATTGAAAAAAGTAGTTCAATGGATGCCCCAAGTGCAGGATGAGTCATTAACATTTTCGAAATTGTTTCCTGGAAACAAACTCTAAAATATCATTAATAGGGCCAACACATTTAGTTTTTTTTGCCAGTGTTGGGCCTGATACTAGCATATAGGTGGTGTATAGTGCAAGACATATCATATAAATGCTTTTAAATGTATGCATACACTATTGACATGTTCTTACGCCCTATACATGCTGAACGATATTGCATCAGAACCATCTCTCTCCCAAAAATCATATTTTGCTGTTGAATCTATAATCCTGTGAATTCAGGAGTTAAAACAAAGTTGCTTTTGGACTGAAAAGACACAGTCCGTGCCCTGCACTTCGTCATATCTCTGACGTTTCTCAGATGCTATGTACAACAAAAAAAGTGTCCGATCTAATCAGATTCAGACATTTTCATCTTTTGAGCTTGCGTTTCAGTGCGCTTCAAAAATATTTTGGACAAGATTGGCAGATGGCTCGATCTCTTTCACGAAAACCCACTTTGGACTCGGGTCCAAGTCTCTCACATTGTTGGCAGCGCGGACCATGTCTGAGGAGAAGCAGCGAGTGTCAGACCAACTACATGATTAAATAACGTGTTAACGTGAACAGTTTACTGAGGTGCCATCCAAGACTGCAATCACGAGTAAGCAAAGGTGACAGGCAGAGCGTGTTAAGAACCAAGTTTGTAACAAATGGAGTCTCATTGGTGCTCTGGTGTGTGTCAATATTGCGTTGCTCTCATCTCAGACGCAGTGGCTGTTTCCAACACCAACAGCAATGCCCCTGATAATTTTCACATGAAATCAAATAGCATAGCACTGTCTAATATGTTCGACAGCTGAGAGAGTAAACAGATTAAGATTAAACGTTCAGTTTCCAAAGCAACTATTGTACTTGTTGAGTTGATGCATCCACCAGTATGACTACATTTCCTGTACCACAGTTTGAGTACAACAAGAAAACAACAGGAAACAAAAGAAAAATCATTTGGCTGCAGATTCCAGGGGTCTCGTGTTATCTCTAATGTTTCAATAAAGTTGTGTCAGACTTGGTCGGAGAAAGAAGCTCCAAGCTCCAGAAAACTGTCCCTGTTATAACCACATCCTTTCCCTGTCTTCCAGCCAGCGAGTCCATCGTCATTCCAGTGGTGGTTTTAAACTTTGTCCACATGATAGGAGCCAGCTTGGACGATAGACAGGGTTTGTTATGGTTAAGCTTTTCCGTACTTCTTCTCCTGACAAAATATTACAACAGCTGTTTTTGGGTTAATTTGGCACCGGGAACAGAGAGTCTGGCATAACGGCAACTTAGTTATCTCTGACTTCGGGATAAAAGGAAGTACAAACATCACATACGTGACGTGTTGGTATCTGGCACAATCAGAAACATCAGGTTTCATTCATCTTCTAAAGATGCACCTGGAAGGCTGCAGAAAAGCAGTCATGTTTTTCACTTTGTCTGTTCTGTTTTGGAGACACTCTGTGGTCTTGCTGAAAGCAATCTGGAATCATTTTCAGCCACAAAGAATACAACACAGCAAATGAGCT